>NC_073306.1:215147295-215447295 GCF_027595985.1 Sorex araneus
GCCTGCGTACCGCCGGGTGTGACACCCCCCAGCCCTCCCCATGCAAGAAAATGGAGTTTTTCTTTTCTAATGACTGAGAAAAGGCACTTGCCTCACGATTCTGAGAAACGTTAGAAGATCACACAACGTAGCTGGTGCCCACCACTAAGAGACACGCACATGCCTGGACCCGGGACGGCACACGTGACACGCCGTGCATGCCTGAGTCTGGGGCCTCAGGGCAGCTCAGTCGTGTCTGCGGTGTGGGGGAGGGGAGCAGCCCAGGCGGGTCTCTGCTCGCTCCCCTTGGGTGCGCAGACACGGCTCTGAGCCAGTCACTGAAAGGGCATCTCCCCTGCTGTGGGCAGGACCAACAACGTGACTTTGTTCCCTAGTGACGGAGTGCGGGCTCTCGTCACCGCCCTTTCAGACACTTCGCTCGGGCTCCGCCTGCGTGGACCTGGCCCCTGCGGGGGCTGTTTCCCGACCCGTGCAGGGCACGAAGGGAGGTTTGGTGGCCGCAGCCCACCGGAAAGGGCGGCAGGTTGTCCTTTCACGGGAAGCTAAGGCTCAGGTGTGGTCCCTGCTGTCTCCACTGGAGAGGGTCTTGCGGGGTGAAGAGGAAGGGGGACAAAGGTCCAGCAGTCGCTCTCAGATGCATAGTGTGAAGAAACGCAGGGACTGCACCCAGGATCTCAGCTCCGGGAGTCGGGCTGAGCACTGTCTGCTGGGTGGGGTGGAGGGTGGGAGGGCGCCACCTTGCCCCTCCAGGGCTGGGGGCAGTGACATTTGTTGTTGGTGGTGGGGGGGTGGCTCGAGGCTCCTTGTAAGCTGGAATGAATGAATGGAGCCCACATTAAACGCTCTTGAAGGATGAAAGGTCTCTCAGAAGATAACAATAGCCCCAAGCAGAGGAAGGTCGTCACGTTTAGGTGACAGCGAGTCGTATTTTCTTTTTATTTATTTATTTTTTTATTTTTATTTTTTAATTAGTGAGTCACAGTGAGGGTACAGTTACAGGTTCACACATTCCATGCTTGTTTTTCCCTCATGCAGTGTTCGGGAGCCTATCCTCCACCAGTGTCCATGCTCTACCACCCATGAACCCAGTATCCCTCCCACCCCCAATCCCATCCCCCCTCCCCACCCCGCCTCTGTGGAAGGGCATTCCATTTGTTCACTCTCTCTCCTTTTGGGTGTTGTGGTCTGCAATAGGGGTATTGAGTGGCCATCATGTTAGGACACTAGTCCACTTTCAGCACGCATCTCCCTTCCCTTGAGGGATCTCCACTCACAATTTACTTGGTGTTCCCTTCTTCATTTGGTACGACTTTCCCCCAGCATGTGAGTTCCAAGCCATGGAGCCAACCTCCTGGTATTGTAAACTACTGTTCTTGGGTGTTAGTCTCCTACTCTGTTGTTCTATATTCCACAGATGAGTGCAATCTTTCTATGCCTGTCCCTCTCTTTCTGACTCATTTCACTTAGATGATGCTTTCCATGTTGATCCACTTATATGCAAACTTCATGACTTCATCTTTTCTAACAGCTGCATAGTATTCCATTGTATAAATGTACCAGAGTTTCTTTATTTTCTGATCTTTAAAAATGAAGCAGGAGCAAATGTTGAGAGCTATAGACTTAAATGAGAAATATAAACATCCTACTGATAAAGATTATTAAATCTCCCTCAGGTTTTTTTTTTATCTATACCTACAAGTTTTTTCAAGTCTTCTCTGTGAAAAGCATTTCCTGCCGTGCTTCCTAATGACCAGCCCCTCGTTTCCTTCCTACTAAAGTTCCCCTTTGACGGTCGCGCGCTTCCATGGTCCATAGTGCTCCGTGATCCGGCTTCTCTGTTGCGGTTCGGCTGGGCCTTTGCCCAGGCCTCTCCCGGCCTCACCCCTTGGCCAGTGCCCGGGTCTCTCCTCCCTCCCTGTGTAAGGTTTGCTCACAGCAGTGCAGTCCCTGAGTGTCCCGGGCCACCCTTGCGGGGACAGTGCTGCCCTGCTTCCCGACTGCCCTCCGTCCACCTCCCTTACCTGGGGGCCTCTCCCTGACCTCCCAGCTCTGGCCTGGCGCCTTCACTGTCCCTGCCTGGCTCCTGCTTTGGGGTGGGTCATTCGGGCAGGGCTGTCCACTTCCTGCCCCCGAACGCTTGCTTGGTTGACTAAGTCCTGGTACCATGACAGCACCTTCCTAAAATGGGCCGCTTTGGGTCACCTGGGCAATTTATCTCGATTATGGGGGCAGGAAGTTGCTGTGCTACAGAGATGTCACTCCTGTTATATTGGATTATTAAGTATCACACGAAGCCTGGACTCTCGCCACTGTTCATGGCACTAGGACTATTCTCAGCCACCAGCCTGGCGCTCTTACACCGTGAACATTCTCCTAGTCTAGAGGGAGTAACAATGAGTAGATCGTAGTATGAAATTTCCTAAAGCTAAGCATACTCGATAGATATTCCTTTTACTTTTATTAGTAACACCTATTATTTGGTTTGTGAAATAATAAAACTTCTCTGAACATTATCTTAAAAACCAAAATCGCAGGCATGTGCGTTTATCAATGTTAAGAGCAAAGCTATAAGGAAGGAAGAGGTACCTTTTAGACATTTAATATATTAAATGAGTGGACTGGAGTGATAGCACAGCAGGTAGGGTGTTTGCCGTGCATGCGGCTGACCCGGGTCGATTCCTCCGTCTCTCCTGGCTCAGCACTCGGGGATCACTCCTGGCAGTGCTTGGGGGAGCAGCTGTGGTGATGGGAGTTACCCGGCTCAGCTGACTTTGAGGCATGTGCCCTGGCCTGTGTCCTATCTCTCCAACCCCAATTGGTTCCATTTCTTTACCTAACACGTGAGCGACGTCACGTGGTCTTGGCCTTTCTCTGTTTCACTGAGTATCCAGTCCCCTGGAATCCATCCGTATTCGGCACGTGCAGCTTTTATGCCGTCACATGTAACAGGCATTTATGTTGTTTTTAAATCTTGCCTCCTGTCAGTATTGCTGAAGTGCACATAGGGGTCATATTATCTTTGAATTGATGTTTTGTGTCCTTTGGATAATCACCAGAAGCGGGAGAGCAGAATCCCATGGCCCCTGTGCCCTTAATTTATTGAGAACTTGTCATACCATTTTCCACAGTCGTGTGCAATTTGCATCCCCACCAAAAGTGTGTGTGTGTGTGCGGGCTGCCTTTCTGTGGCTTCAGTTAAATCGCCACCTTTATTAGGCTCACCTGTGAGCAATTAGTAACTCCTGTCCAGAACATATTTCAAGGAAATAGTGTTCCCTGAAGGGGCTTGATTCTCCTCTCATCACTAAAACCCTCGACTTGCACTTTCTTGCCCCTTCCTGCTATGCTAGTTACTTTGCTTTATGCTTTGCCTCAGTGATACCAACGAAGTGGACATACCACCCAATACGCGCGTTGGCACCAAGCGCTACATGCCCCCAGAGGTGTTGGACGAGAGCTTGAACAGGAACCACTTCCAGTCTTACATCATGGCGGACATGTACAGTTTTGGACTCATCCTTTGGGAGGTGGCTCGGAGATGTGTATCGGGAGGTAAGTTTAAAAAGTGCTGTCTCTGAAACACTGCCAGGTGCGTGCTGCAAGTACTTTGTGATTGCAAATCAAAGTGGACAATCACCTTGTCCCAGATAGGGCACTTATTTTCCATCTTTGTATGATCCTACCAGGAAACCACATATGACACGTGAAGGGCCCTTGGCTGCTTCCTGCGTGCTCCTGATTTCTGTTGACCCGTGTTCACACGTTGTCAGCTTCCTCCCACCCTTTTGGGAACCGTCCTTTCTTACTCCAGAGAGCGTCTCATCTCCAGGTCTTCTCCAGCCATTTCTCTCCCAGGTCAAACCCTCACTGCCCCGTTGAGCTTCTCACCAACCCTCTGAGCCCTAACCCAGGGCTGTCCCATCCCTCGTGACATCCTCTGAGAAGGAGGACAGATGTGGAGTGAGACACCCACTTTCTTAGCTTCCCTTTCTTATCACCATTCTAGAAATCCTTCCTTGTAGAGCAGATGGAAAACAATAGGTTTAATCAAAAATGTTATAAAGATAAAAAGATCAGGTTTTATCAAAAAAGGCATGATTATTGTTTTTCATGTATATATATTTTTTGCTTTTTGGGTCACGCCCAGCAATGCTCAGGGGTCACTCCTGGCTCTGCACTCAGGAATTACCTCTGGTGGTGCTCAGGGGACCCTATGGGATGCTGGGAATCAAACCCAGGTCGGCCGTGTGCAAGGCAAACGCCCTACCCACTGTACTATCACTCCAGCCCCAATATTTTTTCTAAAAGCATGAGAATCTAAACCACTTGAGCTTACTAAATAGCCGTCTTACCTGCCAGAGCTACGTGTGCTGAGGCCTAGAGCACCCTGGCCTGATCTGAAACCCTCCAGGCAGTGAGACCTGGCCCTCCGGACCAGTCCAGTGGCCTTTACATGGTCCCCTCGAGATTGCGCCATTAGGAACCCGGGTGCTGGTGTGTGCCCGATGGCCAGTCTAATTCACCTTCATGGAGTCTTCATGCCCAAGACTCTGACTGTCCACTTAGTTAGTGAGTGCTTGGGGCTCTCTTCTGGCACCCCAATGGCCTCTCAGACTTGGTTCCAAACTGTCTCACCCGTCCTTGGCTTCTGAAAGCTTAGAACCACGAACAGCTCTAAACTGTCCTTGGCTTCAGTGCTCTCACACAAATCAGAGGTTTATTATATTTACCTCAGACTGTAGGTGGGTGTGAGATTTCAGATTGTAAAAATAATTTGAATTTCCTGGCATAGAAGTGGCACACAATATTAGTTGACTTCTAATTGTAACTTGGATTGGCAGGAACTTATTTTAGAGTCATATTTTAATATAAAGGAAGAAACGCTTTATCCCGCGTTAGTAGAAAGATCATCTGTAATTCTGCTCAGTGCCTTCTAATCACGCTGGGATTAAGAAGCCTCATCTATGCAGTTCAGAGATCACATTTCCCATAAATGGGAGAATTCTTTTGTCCAGTTGTAAATTCATTGTAGGAAATCTTTACCAGGCAGATATTGAGTTTATCTTCCCATTCTAGGAAGAAGAATATAAGTAGCCTGTGCCTTGGTTTCATGCTGTATCACATAGTTTTAAGTAATAAGCTTATTCTTCTTAAAAATATATGTATAGAAGTTGAAAGGAGTATTGAGCATAGGGTTGCTTTATTTCGACAGAAGTCTCTGGTACAAGACGTGTGTGCTTTGGGGTGAGTTTTCACGTAACTACAGAGTCAGTGCAGGGCCTCTTCACACCACACCCACCCTGGCCCCCTTCCCACTGACCCTTCTGTAGTCTCAGTGCTGCATCCAGAGTGTAATAGTTTGTATTTGTTTGGCTTTCTGTGTTTTCTCCCTTTATTTATATGTCTTGGTTGGAGCGATAGCACAGTGGGTAGGGCATTTGCCTTGCACGCGGTGACCCAGGTTCAATTCCTCCATCCCTCTCGGAGAGCCCGGCAAGCTACCGAGAGTTTCCTCCCTGCATGGCAGAGCCTGGCAAGCTCCCCGTGGCGTATTCGATATGCCAAAAACAGTAACAACAAGTCTTACAATGGAGACGTTACTGGTGCCCGCCCAAGCAAATCAATGAACAACAGTGCTACGGTGCTACAGGACGACAGTGCTACAGTGCTACATTTATATGTCTAAGCACGAGTGAGATCATATGTCTTTCTATTTCTGATTTTATTTGCTGAGTGTGACCCCAGTGGTCCTATCATGTCAGAAAAAATTATTTTTAGATAGTTCATGTTGGGGATAACTGTTCCCCAGCATCATCTGGTTATTTCATTTTATAATTGAGTTTTCTTAAATATTTAAAACAAACTGGGCTGTAACAAGCTTATATATGGAACTGTGTATGCTAAAATACTAAAGAGATTATTGACACCTGGAAATAAGCTAGCCCACATAAGCAGCACAATATTTATTTCTATAGTCATTTTGCCTATAGAGACTTGAGGGACACTGAAATATTATCCTTCTCCCTACAAAAAATTGGCATGTATGTTCTAGCTTGTGAAAGGTGCACTTCTAACCTGTGCCCAGCTATACGGGCAAGTTTTCGCATCTCTAGAGAGTAAAGAATGATTCTTAATAAACACAAATTTCACAGATAGCATAGTTGCATCCTGTTGACAATTGAGGTTCTGAGTTTCTTTTCTCTTACCCAGAGAGGTGAAGCGTCAAAATGTTTTTCTCAAACAGTGTCTTAATAAAGATATTAGATGCATTTTGGGGCCGCATGCCTTAGTGTGCGCGGTACACTGGTACAAGCTACAATGGTCCCCAAATCCCTGCCAGGAGTGACCCCTGAGTGCAGAGCCAGGAGTGGGCCTCTAGATGTCCCTCGGAAAGAAAACAGACAAAAACAAAGGCTTGGGGAAGCTTGAAATTTCTGGTCCTTAACAGATGAATTTGCACTTACGAGAAAGACCGCCTATTTTGTCAGAGAACTTTAGGGGCAACATGTATAATCTACTAACCTGGACATATACTCCCATTCGGACAAGAATCAATGACATTGCTAGAAATGGGGACTTAAGATCTGGAAGAAGGGTGCCCCGGAGAGGTTCCTCAGAGCAGTCTCCTCTGTGGATAAGATCAGCTTGTGGTGACCGTGAAGACCCCGGTGGCTGTTTCAGATACTGGAGGTCAGAGAGAGTAGCTAGATTCTAGGGAAAATGAATTACAAAGAACTGAGCCCCGAATATGTAATTTCTTTAAACACAACTTAGATCATTTTGGGGTTTTAGATTTTTTTAGTCACACCCGGCAGTGCTCAGGGATCAAGCCCCGCAGAGTTCAGGAAACTGTGTGTGGTGTGGCACCAGGACCCCCCAGGACGGCTGTGTGCAAGGTGGCGCCTTGCCCTCGGCAGCACGTCTGTGCCACGGGGTTTGTATTTTGAAAGTCTTCTTTGGACCGTTCGTGTTTTCATCAGAGTTATGTTCCTTGCACAAAGTGTGTATGGACGCGTAAAACGTAAATAATAAAATAAAGCCTGATATTTCTTACATGTAAGAGGCTGCTATTAGAGTGGGAAATTATCACCATTTTCCAGATTTAATTGTGCAAAATCAGTATCATTACTAAAGAGAGAAGAGTGAGGCTGGTGTTTTGCTGTGCTGGGACAGGCCACAGGGCTCCTCACGTGACTCGGAGCGTAGCCTTAGCTGTGCGGTTAGAGTTTGGGATGGGTCTGTCTGCCAGGCTGGCTGTGAGGCTGGGTAGAGATTTTCCTAATTAGCATTCAAGAGCCTTCGTAAAACGTGAAATATGCCCTTTTTTACTTAGCTGCTGTAAATTAGGGAAAAAGGCTAAAGACCTATAAAAATACTCTTTATTCAGTTTTCCACTCATCAGAAAATTAGATTAGTGTCATTTGGGCTTATTTGGGGGGAGATTGGCTTTTCCCTTTTCAGCCGGGACTTGCCTCTAGTACTGGGGGAATTTTTCTCAAAGGGAAGTCTGAAGTCGACGTTATTTTCTCTTCACTGAGAACCAGTCACAGAGCCTTCACTCTCTCTCAGGCATCGTGGAGGAATACCAGCTCCCCTACCACGACCTGGTGCCCAGTGACCCCTCCTACGAGGACATGAGGGAGATCGTGTGTCTCAAGAAGCTGCGGCCCTCCTTCCCCAACCGGTGGAGCAGTGATGAGGTAAGGATGGAGCACTCGTTCCTCCTTTAGCTCCCAAAACGAAATATTTGTCATGGGAATTCTCTTTTTGCCGAATGGTTAGGATACAGGTGCTTCACTGGAGTAACTCAGATGGAGCTAAGTCCAGTCCATAACTTTCCTCCTATTTGATCTTGTCATTTTCAGGATGTATCGGGTGGCTTAACATTTAGCCCACATAGCAGATGAAATCATTCCATTTATTTGTGGCATCTTGACATTTGCATAAAGACCATTATTTCTCTTTGTATGTGTTTTAAAGCATCATGAATTTTCTTCATGACAAACCATGTACAACATTTGCCCATTTTGATGAGAAATGATACGCTTGTGAAAAATTACATTTTCTCTACACAGAAGTGATGCAAGTTAATCTACTGAAATGCCTGGCTCGGGGTCTCTGGCAGTGAGGGATGAGATGGGGTTTGAATGAATCCGTGTTCCACTGGGCCCTGAGCATGTAGTAAGTCTGAGGAGGGAATTAGTCAGGAAAGGCCTTTCCTGGGCCTTCCTTGCTTCCCTCTTTCCATCCACTACTTCCCTTGGAAACTCCCCACAGACAGCTGGCGATGAACTGGGTGCATTGGCGGTGGGGGTAAGGGCTCTACCAGCATGAACCCAAACCGCGGAGATAGCACTGTTTAAAAACTAGTTCTTCAGTGTCAAATGACACCCACAAAAATATCCACTTGGTCCATCGGTTTGCATGTCATCAGGGAAATGTTGAACGGTGAAACTTTCCCGGTGTGCTGTGCAGAAAGCCTTCTGAGATGCAGGGGTGGAGTATTCTCGGGGCAGACGCGGTATCCGTGCGCGTGGACCCCCGTCGCTGTGAGTTTCTAGCCACCCTTACTCCCAGAAATACAGTCCCGTTCATTGTTTCAGGAAGACCAATCGTTGACACGGCGCAGACGACACAAGGGGAAGTTTGGGCGCGGCTGGGCACAGGCCATCAGTCTTGCTGAAGGCCGCGTGGAGACCCCCGTAGTGGACAGCTGGGGTTTAGGGGTCAGCACCTGTGTTTGACTCGTGTGGGATCTAAGGGAAGATCCACAGATCTCGGCTAATCGCTCACTAGAGACAGTTTGGGGGTGGAATCCAGGCCTGCCCTGCACCTTGGTCTCTGTTCACTGCTGGCCTCAGATACGCATCTGCGGCGGCGAAACCCAGCCGCTTGCTCATACCACAAGGAAGGCCGAGAGGCCCGACGGCCTGTCTCGGCCATCTGCATATTCTCGTTAGAGTTCGGAGGCACCCAGAGGCGCCTCCTGGCCACACTGGGCTGATGGAGCCGGATGTGGGGCTCCGGCCCCGTAGGGTCACCTGGGCCATTGCAGCCGCTCCGGCCTTCGGGCCATGACCACAGCCCTCGGGTAACGGTCAGTGCCCTCGCCAGGGCTGCCCACACAGCAGGCTCGCCGCTGAGCGCCCCGTGCCGTGTCAGACCCTCCACACTGACTCCTTTTTAGCGGGATCCTAGGAGCACACGAAGGTAAGGGCATGTTTAAGGAACACGTGTGAGCTTAGATCCACAGGAGCAGCCAACGTGCGGAGCCAAGCTCCCGCCCCACGAGTGCCACTTCCTCCACACTCACCCTGCCCCCCTCCCTCCTGCAGTGTCTGCGGCAGATGGGGAAGCTCATGACAGAGTGCTGGGCGCACAGTCCTGCCTCCAGACTGACGGCCCTGCGCGTGAAGAAGACACTGGCCAAGATGTCAGAGTCCCAGGACATCAAGCTCTGATTTAAGGGCCGCGTCTCGTCGTCCCTGGAGAAAACCCGGAGATCTCCTGTCTGTGGGCAGAGCGAAGGACGTTCCCAGAGCAGCCGCATGACGAGACTTGGCCGTCACTCACCTCCCGGTGCGCCGGCCCCGCGCCTTAGGGAGCAGCCTGGACAAAGTCAGAGAAGCTCCCGGAGACTCCAGCTCCCTTTCTGCAGCTGGGAGCACTCGCCTGGGAGCTGCTCGAGATGCGATGTGTGTTGCTTTCTAAGAAAGCCCATATTTCGGAATTGCCTTTCATTTTTTTTTTCAAAAGATGCTTTAATTTTGCCAAAATAAAATGAGCAATTTGATGTTTTAAGATTTTTACTATCATAGATTAAATGCTAACAACTAACGTTCTCTCCAGAATCTCTGCTGGAAAGCAAATTAAAATTCCATTTTTTCCACTGGTAAAATTTTGTTGCAATCTGCAAATCAAAAGACAGTGTGCAGAGTTGGCAAACATAGAACGGCTCTCAGCGTCACAGCCTCGCCCTCCTCAAACCACTCTGGCCAGCCCGTCGCCGGGGGCTCCAGCCACAATGTGAACACCTGGGTACAATGACCACCTGTCTGACACCATGTCTGAGGGTCTGCAGGTGACCCTTTGTGCCTCAGTGACATGGAATGAATGAAGGTTTTCTGTGACTCTACAAGAAGTGTTGATGCAGCTCTTAGAATGAGAAACTTTTAATTCTGCCTCCCTCCCTCCTTCCCTCCCTCCCTTCCCTCCCTCCTTCCCTCCCTCCCTTCCCTCCCTCCTTCCCTCTCTTCTTCCTTCCCTCCCTCCCTCCCTCCCTCCCTCCCTCCCTCCCTTCCTTCCTTCCTTCCTTCCTTCCTTCCTTCCTTCCTTCCTTCCTTCCTTCCTTCCTTCCTTCCTTCCTTCCTTCCTTCCTTCCTCTCTCCCTCCCTCCCTCCCTCCCTCTCTCCCTCTCTCCCTCCCTCCCTCCCTCTTTCCCTCCCTCCTGGCCTCACACTTGCAAGGCCCCTGCTCTGCCTCTGTGCCTCCCCAGCTCTCTGCTCTCTGTTACAGCGAATCCCTTCCTTTTAATTGAAGACAAGCACAGCTGTATTTTCTGTATGCCTTGAGAATTAACCCATGTATACATTTGAATCTCATAAAGGAAAGCTTCAATAGTAAACAAAAGTTATCAGTGATGATGAAGACAAGGTGTTTCAAACTAAAGATCCTTTGCTCTTTTACTCCAAGAGAAACATACCAGAGAGGCAGGGGAGTGGGTGCCCTGGGCTTGTTTCGTATCTATGAGGAGAGCAAGGGGATGTGTGTGCACCTTATTTTTTTTTAAGACGTGAGCTTTTGTTTGTACCTATCTTTCTGTGTCTGTCTTAAGGGGAGGCGAGGAAGATATGTTTGTTAATACGGCTAAAATTTAACGTAGAACTAGACAAATACCATTGCCCAATTGGGTGGAGGCGGCGAGCTAGTGAAAGCCGCTGAATATTGTGACTGCTGGGATTTATTCTTCTAGACTAGCTTTGGATTGAGCACATCCATTTTAAGTGAGACTTATGCATCTTAGAAACACCCCGTTTATTTTATCCTCACAATTCTCAGTTCAATTTTCAGTGTATTTTTTTTTCCTCTGTGGTACTCATGCAGGAAATCTCTTCCTCTGCTCAAATCTGAAGGTTATTTTTAAGGTTTGTTGTCACAAGTGAGACAATGGACAGGGCCAGTATTCCTGTGTAGCGGGAACGCAATACAGCTCAAGACTTCACACAACTCACACTGTCTTCACCACTGTGGTTTTTTTTTTTCTGCTTCTAAAGGAAGTCTTGGTGAGGATTTGGATCAACTTCCTCTTGCCTGTTTTTTTAGCGAATGGCGTTCCTCCCATCACGCTCTAGGGGGCAGTGTTTAGTAGCACATGTCCACCGCTGGCCGCAGAAAGGTAGGGGATCTTTCCAAAACATGTGCCAGCTGTAAGAAAAAGGAGAAAATACTCCCCTCACTTCTGAAGGAGGCTTCCAGCTGCTCGTCCAGAGAGCGAGCCTGTGAGCTGTGCTTACGGATTAGGGACCGCCAGCCCCCGGCCACCCAGACCTTCCCAGCTACTGTCGGTAATAAAGACTTTCCTTTCACTCTTAGGAGAAAAATCTCTGTTTCAGAAGGTTGAAAACAGACGCTCCAACGCGCCGGGATGCTGCTCTCACTGATATTAACGTAACTTGAATGCCAATATAAAGGTTCTTTGTTGTATGTCAAGTTGTATCTGTGTGTGTGTGATAGTTTAGAAATAAGTACGACAGTCAGCTGAGCCTGGGAGGAACTCCAGTGCCTGTAGTTAGATCACCAACAGACAAATCAGTGACCGCTGTGCCGTTACACAGGGGTGGGCATGTTTGCTTCTTGATGTTTTCCCCTAAATTCAAGTGCGATTGGGTTTATCTTTTAGATAAAAAAGTGTTTTGTTGTTGGTAAGTTCTTAATTCTTATACATTGATAAGTCCCAACAAAACTTGTTTGTGGAGAGGCAGTGATTTAAGCTAGAATAGGTTTGTTTAATTTTCTGTGAAGGTTTTGGTTCTAGTGAAAATGCGGGGAAATTTAAATAGTATCTGCATTTCTAAAATATTATGTGTTGGTTATATTGGGGAAAACATTAGTTTTTAGAATACCCCATCTGATTTGCTTTTAGGAATATTCAAAATTATTCCTGAGATAATTTAACAGATCCATTTTGTTATTATTGTCTCTTAATGATACAAGAATTTCATTGTAGATAGATTTTTTCTGTATCTTACCAAAATCCACCTTATTTATAGAATACTAAAATAATCTTAAAGAGACTGCCTTCTCACTTACAAATGATTCTTTCCAAGCTCTATATTCATAGCAGCTCAGATATGAATTTTATTATTTTTGTTTTGACTTTCAATAGACTAAATGAGAACCTGAAAATTGATAGTGTAGTTATCACTTATTTTCAGGACTATATGAGAAACTCCAGATTTTTTTTTCAATAATTCTCCCTTGTCCTCTGTCAAGGAATCCTAAACCGTTGTTGTTTCCTAATATAATTTTTGTTAGCGAAGATGTTCAGGTTTATTATTGTTTATGTATGATGTGTATATATTCTGCAAATATATATGTTATATAAATATTATGTTCAGTTTGGAGTCTGGCATAACTCCATTATGTGGATTGGAGAGTAAAATATGATGGATGATAAAGTACTTAATGAAACATAATATTTATTTATGAAAAAGTGTAAAGGATGAAGTCGCCAATGACGTGCTGTGATCGTTGTGTTTGAGGGTGTGACCCTGGGCCTCCTGGGAAGCAGAGGCCCAAGGTCCTGGGGCAGAAGCTTCCTGGAGCTCGTGCCATGCTGCATTCACAGACACCTGCTTCCTCAACACTTCCAGTTCCTGGGTCGCCATGTCCAGCAGGAGCTTGGGCCCGGCTGGATTTCACGTCCCCAGAGTCACGCATATTCATCGGAAATCGCAGTGTTTGGCACGGTGGCCCCGAGTGCAGGGGGAGAGACTTGAGAGCGGTACAGTTTCTTGCACTTGACTCGGCCTGCCGTTCTAGCTCCTGCAGGAACCCGAGTCACACCGGCGTGGAAATGAAGGAATGGCACATGAAATCATTTAACTTAATCATCATGATTCCTTTAGTGAAAACAGAAAAAAAATAGCCATATTTTCAGAATAAAGTTGGCAATATTTAAAGGGTTCTGTTGTCTGCTTTGAAAAGAAAATGCATCTGTGTTCTTTCTGGGGACCCAGTGCCTTACTGAATTTGTATATACTGTAATTTTTAAGGGCAAGGGAACAAACGGTTTTATTTGTTACAAATTGTATATGGCTTTAACATTCCCCAAATAAAATGGCTTGATTCTCCCCATGGGGCAAAAAAAAAAAATGTCTGCTCCCTTCCAGCCCTGATTTCTGTTTTGGTCTTTGAAAATAATGACATTGTGAGTGGCGGGAAGGCAGCCATGAAGGAGATAATTCAGGGGGGTTTGTACAGTTGGTGGCAGGGAAACAAGAGAAATGGCCGCCCGGCTCCTATTTCCTCTGTCATTAGGAGGCGCAGTCATCTGTTGGAGGGACAGGAGGGCCGCGGGGTCAGAGGCGTGACAGCGCGGGGAGGGTTCTAAATTGCACCTGGAAATCGCAGCAGCTGGCCCTGCCAGTGCCAGGCCGGCCAGGATTGATGGCGCCGCGCCTCCGGGCTGCCCCCTCCGCCAGGGAGCCCGTGCAGGGGGCAGAGCTTGCTCCCCGAAGTGTGACAGTTGGAACCCGCGACCTCTCAAGGACTCGGTCTCCTTCCCCCCCCCCCCCCGAAGACGAGGACAGTGTGATTCCGGAGTGCGCGTCCAGGGGAAGCGTCCACGGCCAGGCACGAGGCAGACACTGGGGTCCGGGGAAAGCATCTGTGGGTGGGTTTGATCCTAAACCCGGAAGGGCCCTCCGGGTGCTTGTGTGACTTCGACTTTCGTGGGAGCAGCTCGGATGCAGAATCGGAGCCTGCCGTGCCAGGGTGCACCCAGGGTGCATGGCCGTCGGCAGCTGTAGGTGATGGACAGGCCACCCCTGGCGTGAGGGTCGGTGCACTGGGGTGGCTGGCGTGGGCCGGAGAGGCGGGCGGCTGGGGAGGCCGACAGACACAAGGAACACGAGCTAGCACAGGCAGGAGGCCTCTGCATTAAGGCCGGCCGAGCCGGGTCATTCCCCGCCCCCATCTGGCACCTTGGACACACCAGGAGCGAACCCTGAGCATCCCGGGCTGCTGCCCCCAAACAAGACAAAGGCACCGAGAACCCTGGGGGGTGGAGGCCGGGAGCAGCTGCCCACTGGGGTTCAGCGGTGGGGAGGCAAGACAGGAGCGAGGCTGGGGCCCGGGGTGAGTATGACCAGAGTGGTGCTGAGGGAGGAGGGAGCGTGGCCCGCTCTGCCGGGGAGGGTGGCGTCCCCGGGAGGAGAGCGGGGAGTCCCGTCCCCAGGGTGCTGGCAGAGGGAGTCCCGTCCCCAGGGGTGCTGGCAGAGGGAGCCCCGTCCCCAGGGGTGCTGGCAGAGGGAGCCCCGTCCCCAGGGGTGCTGGCAGAGGGAGTCCCGTCCCCAGGGTGCTGGCAGAGGGAGTCCCGTCCCCAGGGTGCTGGCAGAGGGAGCCCCGTCCCCAGGGGTGCTGGCAGAGGGAGCCCCGTCCCCAGGGGTGCTGGCAGAGGGAGTCCCGTCCCCAGGGGTGCTGGCAGAGGGAGTCCCGTCCCCAGGGGTGCTGGCAGAGGGAGCCCCGTCCCCAGGGTGCTGGCAGAGGGAGCCCTGTCCCCCGAGACAGGATGGGTGGGATTCGGGGGGTCTGGAAGCAGCACTGTGCTCGAGGAAGACCTGGCACCAGCACCCGCGGACAGCGCCCAGGGGAGGAGGAGAGGGGCTGGGCCCTGAGGGGTCTCCGGGGGCCTGGCCGGGAGAGAGGAACACACTGGCCCCCAGGAGCCCCCCCTTTACCTCAGGTCTGGGCTGCGTCTGCCAAGAGAAGCGAGTCTCTGGTTCGGATTCGGGGGACACGCCCTCTGCCCTCCCTCTCGGGCGTGTGCAAGTGCACCGTGGTCGGCGCATGCCCCCTGCCCACCCTGGACACGGGGATGGAACTCCCACCGCAGACGCTCCCTCGGGCAGGATGTGGCCGGGGACCCCTGGGCGCCTTCCCCAGGTGCGAGTCCTGCAGCACGGAGCAGCGGCAGCACCGGCCCCGAGCCTGCCCTGTGCAGCCCCTCGTTCTCAGGACAGACCCCCTGCTCAGTGCTCGCGGACGAGGCTCCGAGCCGCCAAGGTCACGCTGGTTCCTGCAGCGCTCGAGCCCCAGCGCCCGCCTCTCCAGCCCCATGGGTGGTGCAGCCCGGGACGGCCAAAGCCTCCCCGCGGGACTCCCTGCAGCCCCGCCCAGGGCGGCCTCGCCGGGGCCTGGTGAGTGGCCCTGAGGACGCGGTCACTCAGCACCCCTCTGCACACCCGGCCCGGGCGCTGGGCGAGGGCTCCGCTCCCCGCTCGTGCCTCGACCTCCCGCTCTGGGGCAGTCTCATTCTCCTGGCGGCCCCCGGCCCTCTGCTTCCCGGGCTCGCCGCGCTCTGAGCTGGTGCTGAGTGCGGGTGCCCCGCCCCGGGGTCTGCCCCCACCCGCCCACCTGCCAGGCCTTCCAGAACCGTCTCTGCCGGGCGAGCTCAGGGTCCCGGGGTCTGTCCGGCACGTGCAGGCCCGCTGTGTCCGGGCCGCTGCAGGCACCCACCTACCCCAGGGGTGGTCCAGACTACAGGGTCAGAGGGAAGCAGTGCTCCAGGGGCCTCTGCACTGTGGCCCCCCAGGCCCCCGCCATTGCTCTGGCTAAGCTGCAAGCCGGACAAGGGCCCGTCCCAGGACACTGCAGGGCCCGGCTGGCGTCCGGCGGGGGAGACTCATTATTTGCTATTCCGAGTGGCTTCAGAGCCGCAGAGACCCCTGGGGGTGCCGGCAAGGCCGCGGGGAGGAGGGGCCCCAGGCCCCGAGGATGCAGAAGCCAGGGGTACCAGGGCAGTCGGGGTGCTGGGGACCGAGGGGCCGCTGGCCCCGGGACTGGCTGCCGAGGAGAGACCAGGGAGGCAGGACTCACCGTTGCTTGGAAACACAGTTTATTCCCGGCTTCAGAGTGCTTACACTGTGCACTCGCCGACGGAGTACAGACCCGGGGCTGCGGGGGGCAGCCAGGGCCCAGCCCCTCTCGGAAACCCCCACCCCTCCTCACCCGGAGTTTTCTAGAAAAGGAATTGCACAGAAGACAGAGCCAGAGGAGATGCCAGACACACACCCCCTTCCCGCAGCCCTGCTGCCCGAGGCCGTGGTGCCCTGCTTAGAGGAACAACGAGACCACCCAGCACCGGCACTGAGGAGAGCCCGGCAGGGGCCCGGCCCTCCAGAGAAGGCCGAGAGTTTCCTCCACCTCAGTGGCCGTCTTCAGACAACGGGCAGAGAGAAGAGGAGGGAGGGGAGAGGCAGGCGAGCGCCCGCACACACCCAGCCCTGCGCGCTGCACCCGCACACAGCACCCGCCCGGGAAGCACCTCACTGCCCCGCTCTTGGTCTGAGAGGAGGCGGGAGAGAAGGCAGAGAACACGCGGCTGACATGAGAGAGGGCAGAGCACACGCGGTTGACATGAGAGAGGGCAGAGCACACGTGGCTGGCATGAGAGAGGGCAGAGCACACGTGGCTGACATGAGAGAGGGCAGAGCACACATGGTTAACATGAGAGAGGGCAGAGAACACGCGACTGGCAGGAGAGAGGGCAGAGCACACGCAGCTGACATGAGAGAGGGCAGAGCACACGCACTGGTGGGAGAGAGGGCAGGGCACACGCGGCTGACATGAGACAGGGCAGAGCACATGTGGCTGACATGAGAGAGGGCAGGGCACACGCAGCTGACATGAGAGAGGGCAGAGCACATGCAGCTGACATGAGACAGGGCAGAGCACACGCGGCTGACATGAGAGAGGGCAGAGAACACGCACTGGTGGGAGAGAGGGCAGGGCACACGCGGCTGACATGAGAGAGGGCAGGGCGCACGCCTGGGCGTCTGGCTGTGGCGCCTCCTTCTCCAAGGCCGGCTGGGCGTGCCCTGGGACTCACCCCGAGACCCTCGGGAGCTCGGGAGGACCAGGCGTCTCCCCAGACCAGGCCCGAGAGCACAGCCCGCTTCTGCTCCCGCCAGTGCTCCAGCCGGGCCCGGCCTCTCGCTCTCCACCCCGCGGACGCAAGGCCCGGCCCCCCTTCTCCACGGCAGCTCTCGCCCTCGCACCCATGGCTGCCCAGGGGCCAAGCCCCGTCCCTGAGTCTAGGGCGGCGCGGGAGTTGGAGGCGTTCTTGGGAGAGACGCTGGCCCCACGCGCCTGATCCTGCCGAGGTCCCCGTGTGAGGTGTCCCAGAGGCTGCGGCAGCCGCCCTGGCTCCGGGGCAGCAAGGGGCTGCCTCCCGGGGGCGGGGCAGGGTCTCTCCTCCTTTCTCTCGACCCTGCGCCAGCTCTGGACTCTCAGGACATTCTGCAGGGACTCCCAACTCGGGGCCCGGGAGAATCCTGGGAGAAGAGGCGGGTGCCTAACCCGGGAAAAGCCTCTCCGCACTGCTGGGACGTCTCTTCTGTGTGTGTGGAGTCTCTGTTTAGTTCCACCCCAGTGTCTCAGGCGGTGCTAAAACAGGCCCAGGAACTCCCAGCGTGTGAATGAGCCTGTGGCTGTCGCCCCACGACCCACGGAGAGTCACCAGGCCTTCACAGACACTTCCAAGGGCAGATTTTTCCCAAGTAAGAGTTTTGAAAATGGGCCAACTCCCAGGACCCTAAGACTAATTACTTGCTAGACTTGATTTTCAGAGAAGCACCACCCAGTGACACAAAGGCCACCTGTCTACGTTTGACAAATTGAAGGCGCTTGAGCATGACTTTGAGAAATATTTACGACACCATTTGATTTTCTTGAACCGGATGGACGCTGCCTTGAATGCACCGATAATAGTGGCTACTCCTGTTAAGCTTTATTCCATTAAAAAATTCATTAGAAATGTAAGGGAAATCTTCAAAGGGAGACATACAGCGAGGGATTATACAAAGAGAATTTTGTAGGGTAGAGAAATAGCACTTCTTTGCACAGACACAAAATTCTATGGATTTCAGTTAACAGTTCAGTAAGGTTAAAAAGAAGAATACAAAAACAAACCGTGTAATCATTGGTCCTATGAGGCACTCAAAAGGTAAAAAATGCTTTATTACCTTGAGATAATAATAATAAAAATAGTTTCCTTATTGGGTATATAAAATCTAATACTCATTGACCATCATCATCTTAACAAACAATAACTGGCTTTGGGCAATGACATTCTGGTTCACAAGGGTTCCTCTGTTCTCAAAATCATGCATAAACCCCAGTTTCACTTCGGCTGTTCCCGCGGTCCTTCCTTCTGTCACTGGCCTTGGAGCGGAGCTGGCGGCTCCGTGTGAGGACGACAGCTGGCGTGGCAACCGCACAGTGAGAGCTGGAATGGACACTTGGTGCAGACTGAAGCTCAGCTTGGCGTTTCTCCACCTCCCGGGCTCTCTGTGAGGGTCCAGACCCAGGTCTACTTGGCCCAGCCCTCTGGGGAGCACAGAGGAGAGAAGGCTGCCGAGGGGCCCGCCTTCCTGCTCCATTCCCCTAAGCTGATGGCTCCAGAGAAAGTGCTCACTACGGAGTCCCTACGGGAACAACGTGAGTGTACAGGAGAGGACAGCGGTGTTTGCTCCAGACCAAAGCCTTGATGCCACCGTCTAAATGCTCAGCTTCGCAGTAGCCGGCTCAGGGGTGCTCCCGGGGGCCTCCCCTCCTCCCTCTGGCTTCCCCCTGAAGA
Organism: Sorex araneus; assembly: GCF_027595985.1. Taxonomy (NCBI): domain Eukaryota; kingdom Metazoa; phylum Chordata; class Mammalia; order Eulipotyphla; family Soricidae; genus Sorex; species Sorex araneus. The sequence continues at coordinate 215,166,155 of NC_073306.1, forward strand.
ACGGGTCCGCAGCAGCATGTCTGAACCGGCCCGGCTGTGTGCAGGTCACCTGTGCCTCGCCGAGGCTCCGTCCTGCCTGGGAGGGGCTGATCTGCTCACGTGAGGAGGGGCCTCTGCAGTGCAGCGCCAGTGGGCATCTCTGCTGGTGGGCGCGGCCGGCGGGCGTGGGCCAGCCAGGCGGTCTCCTGGCTGCGGCTGACGGAGGGACCCAGTCAACAGCCCAGCTTTTGTCCCGTCTAAATCCCTTAAGCCAATGGGTGTGGTAAAGAGAGATGAGGATGAAGAAAGCCCTTGCCAATGCTCAGAACACAAACGGGGACGACTCCTTTTTCTCGATTAACGACCAACCACCTTTCTCAGGTCCTGGGGCTGCCCTCATTTGCATACGCAAAGCATTTCCCTCTAAGCGAATATGAGCATTTCTCACGTCTCCAAAAACAGAGAACTAAGAGTCAGGAGATTAAAAACACATAAAGACCCGAGTGGAAAATGTGTGAGGACTGACAGCTCCCCCCAAACTCATCGGTTTTAGCAGAATCCTACGACTCAGAACCCCTTGGATTCTGTCTGGGTGGCCGGGGACGCTCAGATGGGAACCTGGAGTCTCGGGCACCTGAGAGAAACGCGGGAGCAGCACGCGATGTGTTAGAGGAAGTGAGATGTCTCCCTCCCTGCGTCAGAGTTCTGCCGATCCCACCCGGAGTCACTCGCTCCTCAGCCAGCTTCCAGGGGTCTCTGCTCAGGGTGGGCTGTGTTGCCGCCACTAGATGGCGCCACGCACAAGTGAGAGGCCCCCTCTCCTCAGGGGACCTCACAGGGGACCTCACAGGGGACCTCACAGGGCCGGGCAGAGGGGTGACGTGAGAGCGTCGGCTGGACCCTCCGAGTCCTGGCGTGACCCTGCGGCCGAGAGAAAGGCCACCAGAACTGCAGTGAGGACCTTGAGGTGACTGCGGTGTCGAACCCGGGCTCCCATGAGACAGCCCCGGCCCCTGCGGCTGAGTGAAAGCACACACGTGTGTTCACTAGCCGGGGAACGGGGCAAAGTGTGGTGCCGGGGCGAGCCCCTCCCTCATGGGGAACGACGGCTCCTGTCCGGCCCCTGGAAGCGGAACCAGGAACTGGGCGTCTGCGGGGAACCCCGGAGCCCCCACGGCTTAGAATCTGGGTCAGACTCTAACCCAGGCTCCTGTGTGGGCAGCTCAGGAGGTTGGGACCCGCCTACCTGCCAGGGGACATGTGTGCTTCCCTCTGCTGTTCCCTCTTCTTTCGCGCCCCCTTAGGGTTTCCAGCTACTGGTCTCCCAGAGACAACAGCGTCCTCGGCCAGTGATGAGGAGCAAATTTAAGAAGCCGTTCAAGAGGCAGCAATGGCCAATAGCCCTCGTTCCTCCTCTCTGCCTTTTTAATCTTTAAATCTACTCAGAAACTTCGGGAGAGTCCAACCTGACTGCCCTTTGATCAGATACTCACTGGTGCAAATACTGTCCGCTGCACTTGTTCATGACTGAGATGCCTCCTCCTTACCAGAGGGGCAGGTAACGACTGATGCTGAGAGCAGGAGGCAAGATGCAAAGCATGAAGGAACGAGGCTGTACAATGTCCACTGCTCCTCAGTGATGACCAGAGGGGCCCGGGGTGTCAAGAGGTCACCAATAGAATCGGTGAAGAGAGAAATAGATGAAATCATTCTTTTCTTCCTTCCTTCCTTTCCTGTTTTCAGATCATACCTGGCAGTGCTCAGGGGCTAATTCTAGCTCTGTTGCTCAGGAATTATTCCTGGTAAGGCTCAGGGGACGGTAAAGGATGCTGGGGTTCGAAACTGGCTCAGCCACGTGCAGCGGCAAATGCCCGCCCGCTTGTACTATCACTCCAGCCCCAGAAGAAATGATTTCTATTTGAGATCCACTCAGTAACTTGGATGTCACTAGCCCCAGACGCATTACACTATAACCCGCATGTTGAATATTCTGATTCATACCCATGGATGTTTGTTCTTCATGGTTGTTCATCTACTGGGTTGCTGAATATTTTGAGTGTCTGCAACAAAACAAAGCCTGTAATGGCCCAAGCGAATACCACAGTGGCCCCAGGGAATACCCTACTTTACACAACGTAGTCTGTGGACTAACTATTTCAGGTTAAACTTTTTCTAATTAGAAAAAATTTTGACCCAGACAATACTTGGAAAGAATCTGCAACTATCCAGGAAGGCAGGTGGTCACCAGAGAGACGAGAAAGGTGGTGGGGAGGGGTGCGCCGTCTCTCAGCCAAGAGCATGCCGCAAGGACACGGAAACAGGACATAGAGCATAGCGGACATGCTACAGGGGTAAGCGAGCTTCTCCCAAGCTGGAGCTGTCTCAAAGGCATACCGTCGCCCGGGCCGGCCAAGGCAAGCTGGCAGATACCCAGCTCAGTGTCCTCAGTGGTCTCCCAGTGGGAGCACAAGTCGGGAGCACCTCAGTGGGAGTGCCGCCTTTGGGAACTTTGAGAAGAGCCACACCAACCAGCTCCTAATGATGCAGGTGGGGAAACTGAGACTCAGTGGATGGCTATTTTCCCCGTGGTGGCACAGCTAGGAAGCCACTGGCCAGCATGAGAAACGGTGTCCTTCTTTCCAATTCAGAGCTTGTCCCCGCAACCGTGCTGCCTCTAAGGTAGAGGGAGTTCGCGGGCACTTGGTGTTCGCCACGTGGCCAGGGCAGCAGGTGGCCTCCTGTGGACAGGACTCCTTACTAGAGACTCGGGGGCCGGCCCTGCCTGAGCCAGCGGAGAGAACGCCAAGGGAGCCGGGGGGGGGGCACTTCCCACCTCTCGGGCTGGAGTGACGGGAGCGGCCAGGGGTCGCTGGCTGACGTGGGTAGCCAGCCCCACGCTGCCCGGGAGGTGAGGTGGCCTGCCTGACCTCTCAGTACTAACACTGCTGCTAAAAACAGGACCTAAAATAAATCCCTGTACGAGGATACCTGCAGATGCTCCGTAGCGACGGTCACAATGAGACCTGCTTCCAAAACACCGCTTCAAGTCGCATGTGACAGACACACGCTGCAGAGGTGCCTGTGTGTGTGTGTGGCCTGACAGAATCGTCTCCCTGCACTGCTGTCCCTTCCTCCCCAGAGGGCAGCAGACGGCTGCTCCTGCCGCGAAGGTTCTCCACTTCCCTGATCCGAAAACACAACCTGCTGCTTCCAGCTTCCAAGGCAGAGCCCCCGCGGGCGAGCTGGGACCTGGACGCTCGGGGGCTGTAGCAAAAGTCTGCGGTTTCTCTCTAAACGGCTAATCTGAAGTAGACACGATAAACCATCCACAGCTTCCACTCCGGATGATCTAAACAAAAATAGAACCAGCCCTGGACAGCGCCGGTCTCCCTGTCCGACGGGGTGTAAACAACGCTTGTAGAAATCGGGTTTGTTAAGAAAGTTTATCCATAGATCTGGATAGCAATAAGATGCGTTTCCTAGGAAACTGTAAGATCCTGTACCACACAGCATACAGCCCAACTGAGAAGAACGTTCGGTTGACTTCTAAATTCAAGGGACACATTTACACACTGGCTCTCCGCGCCGGGGACGGCGTCAGGAACGCGGGCACGGACGCTGTGGACGTGCACTCCTGCCCCCTCTGCCGCCACCTCGCCTGGATGCTCACCGGTCTGGTCTGGATCTCCTGCGCAGCGGTGGTCCTGGACCGACGCAGACCCCGTCTCTGCTCCCGCCCTGCCCCTCCCTGCCAGCCCCGGCGGGCTCAGTACTGCCCTTCCGCTCCGAGCGACACGATTGCCTCGTGCCTTCCCATGTCCTCCAGCACGGCTGCCAGCGCGCTCAGGTTTCCGTCGGGGAAATTCTGTGCTTCCCAGAGATCCAGGATCACCCCCGTCGGGCTCGACTTTGTGGCAAAGTAGTTCAAGTACCTGTAAGGGTGAGCGGGAGAAGGGGCTCAGCGGCATGCTTTAAGGACCGGCCTCCCCCCGCTGTCCACTGAACACTCGTGGCTGTCCATCTGTCTCCCAGTCTCATGCTCCCCCCTGGACAAACCACGGCCTTGGGGGAGCACCCTGGAGAAGCCACCCCTGCTTCCTTAGGTCAGCCCCAACAGGACATGCAGCGTTTGACTCTCCCGCCTCCACTCGGAGGGAGAGCACTGAAGAGACGTCTCTCACCCCAAGCAGGAGGGACAAGACTGTGTTTGGCCGTCTACAGCCGGCTCCTGATGGCAGCACTCTACGGGGTGGGGGGGGGCTCGGGGGTCCCTATGACTCAGTATCAGTGTCGAGTTTATTAGCATGTTCATTGCCCACAGCGCACTAGGTCTGCTCCACAAGGGTGAGGGACAGCAATCACGTTAGGGAGTGACCACACGACTCGGGGAAACCTAGCGTTGTGTCAGAGAGCCTGACACTCCTGACTGTGTGGCGGGGAGGAGCCCCCATGTCCTGGCATGCTCCCGGTGATCCGCACCCTCAGGGAGACGCACGCGAGCGTCAGCGGGAGAAGGCCCCCTCTCGGCCACGCACCTCCACCTTGGCCTGGCCACACCCACCTGTCCAGGCTCAGCTTGTGAGCCAGCATCCTCCAGCCGTGCCCCCTCTCGGCCCGGCCACACCCACCTGTCCAGGCTCAGCTTGTGAGCCAGCATCCTCCAGTCATGCCCCCTCGTCTGGGGGGCGTCCAGGCTGCTGCAGAGCTTCTGGCGGATGGGGGGCGGGATGCTGAAGGCACTGGGCCCCGTCACGGTGGTGATGGTGTTGGCCGGGTCCAGCAGGGGCAGGTTCATGCCGGCTGGCTCCTGTCACGGGGGCGGGGGACACAGCAGCGTTATTCCTGGAGACAAACTCAGCCCCGACCAGGCCAGTGGGCACTCGGCCTGCTCTGAGTCCGAGAAGAGACACGTGTCCTCACTGTCCTCCGCGGGCAGCTGGGAGTGCCCGCGGGGAGCCCCGCTGGGCGCGGCTGCCTCGGCAGGGCCTTGGGCTTGTGTTCAGGGTAAGGACTGGACCAGGGCGGGGTTTCGTGTGAGTCAGTAACAGCTAGTGGGGATCTCCAGAAGGGAGGGGGGAGACGCTCCAGAGGGGCAGGGGGTGGGAGAGAAATGTCCCAAGGGCCCGATCTTTGGGGATGAAGCGACAGATCTGAGGCCGACAGGCTGACCGTGCAGAGCCTCTAGCAACGGCCCGACCCCAGGGACAACGCCTGGCCTGAGTAACCGTCCTAGCATGGGCAGAAGGCGGCCGGGTTCTGCCTTGAAGGAATGAGCCAGAGCTCTTCTCTTAGTGGTACCAGGGGAGGCCCTGTTGTTCCAGAGAAAACGTGAGCGAGAGTCTCGCCGTGGGGCAGGTTGCTAGGGGTATCACTGAGCACGGTGCACGCTGCGCTTGTCTCTAATTTTAGTGGAGAAAGCCATAAATTGGCTCTTAAAATAGCTTCAGCTCATAAAACAGCGCACATGCAAAATCTGAAATTCATCTGCAGGAGAAACTCCATAATCATTTTCCGATCACTTCTGCTGAGTGGAGAAGCAAAAGCAGATGTTACCTGGGAGCTATTAAAGCCGTAAAGGAAGCCCAGCTAATGCAGCCTAAGTATCACCTTCCTTTCCTGAAAAGCAGCTGGCCCCAGGGTGCACGCCGTTAGCTTCTGGGCGGTCAGCTAGCCACACCGACTCTCGCCCACTCTGCACCCTCTGTAAGCTTTGGAGGTCCTTGCGCCATTTCTCCGCCCCCCCCCCCCCAGTGACTCGAGTGAGAGCGGGAGGCCCCGGGTGCCCGAGCCAGACCAGCCAGTGTGTCCTGCCAGGCTGTCCACAGCGAAGGCCCAGCTGGGCTTGGTGGCACTCTCGAGCCTCAGGACTTCCTGCTCTGTGGTGCTGCCTGTGATCAAAGAATTAATCCGGCTTGACTGACTGGCCCACGGATCCTAGGGGTCCCCCGTGTGAACTCCCACGCACACCAGGATTTGGATGACTCTGGGATAAGGCTTGAGAAGCGGGACATGGATAAAACATCTGTCTTGCACACAGTCCCGTTCCTGGCACTGCACAGGGTCCCCCTCACCACCAACACCATGAGTGATCCCCGAGCACTGAGCCAGGAGCAAGCCGTGAGCACAGCTGGGTCTGACCACCAAAACAAACAAACAAAAACTGTGGGAATGGAGTCGGGCCGGGCTACCTCTCCCCGTCTCCCTGCACTTCCAGAAGCCGAGGCAGCAGTCACACCTACGGATCACCTCTGGGAGCCACGTACGTGCTTCCCCCAGCCATGACCAGAGACTCAGAAATAAGTCTTGAGAGAAATCAGAAGGATGCGAGGCTGTGTCTGGAGCACTCCAGAGAGGGGAGTGATTCCCACCCGGCTCAAACAGAGCCCCGGCAGCTGGGAACCCCCACAGTCCAGTCCCCGCCAGGCTCCTGGGGGGGCCCCACTGCTCAGGACGAGCCTCTTCCAGAAATGAGTCTGTTGAAAACTCGGGCATGCAGGTTTGTGCCTGAAATCTCCAGGACCTCATGGAGTCGGGGATGGGCTACCTCCCCCCACCTCCCTGCACTTCCCAAGGACTGACAGTCTCACACACACACACACACAAATGACACCCAATTGAAAAGTTAACTCCAGCAACATCGCGTCACCAAACATTTTGTCCACCTCACACTCGACAACACATATGAACGAGGAGCAGCACGGCCGGTTGGGTGGGAGGCAATGTAGAAGGCATCCGATCCGGATTAACAAATAGCCACACGGAGGGCTGAGCCTGGACGGACGCCGTAGTAACCTCTCACACAGGGGCTTAAGGGCTCCGTGGTGAGATGCGGCAAACTTCACTAACTTCTGAGAAAGCCTTTCTGATCATTACTTTAGCAAATTATAACAAGCACTATAAAATAAATTACTGAGGGGCTGCCGTGAGGGCGGACGTAAGGGGGTGGGAAAACCGGAGATCACGGTGGCAGGAAGGTGCAACGGTGGTGGGGTTCGTGTTGGCGTATTGAACGTCTGTAAACCATGAGCAACTGTAAACCACCGTGTTTATGTCGGGAGTCAAGGGAAGCTAAAGTTTAAAAGTGGAAAGTGTGGGGGAGAATCGTGTGAGGCCCAGCAGAAACCCGAAGGCCCTGCAGTGCTCAGGTGAGACACGGCCCATCGGGGGGCGCCCGACGGAGGCTCTCTCCAGGGCACCAGGAGAGCAGGTGACTTCCAGCCGTGGGGTGCAGACTTAAACACGGGGTGCCGCCAGGGTGGTCCCGAGGCCGCCCCGTTGTCTGAGTGGCTCTGGGTCCAAGTGGCCGACACACGAGTCACCCAATGGTCTGTGTATGCAGGCGAGGAGAAACGAGCCTCGTTTCTGCCCGGGCAGAGAGAGGCCCTCCCCACTGTGCTTCTGGGCGACAGCCACCGGGCAGTCAGGCAGGCAGCCGTGCCCACGCACAGACTCGTCTCTGGGGCCCGGCACGGAGGCGGGGGACCGAGCAGAGTCGGCCCCTTGGAGCTCCGGCCATGGCCCTCAGACCCTTGCTCCTCACCACCGTGACGCCCCCCGGATCCAACCCTGGTGCCAGGCCAGGCTTCCTGGAGCCACGTGTCAATCTTTCTCCCTCCCACACGCTCCTGATTTAAGAAGCCCACCGCCCCTCTGACCACAGAGGCCTCATTCTGAATCCAATCCCAAAGGCATTGCACAACACAACACACGTTGTCGAGGGTCCCAGGCACGAGTGGCCGAGCTGGGAAGGGCAGAGCCAGTCCCCCCGGGAGCCGGGCCCTCCCCGCCACACCCGCACCGGGCGGGCAGAGCCACACCAAGGCCCAGATGTCCGCACAGTGGACCCCTCCCTGCTCCTGCTGCCCTTCTTCAGGATGCACATGTGACCCCCACCGTCCCCGGGGCCCAACACGCTGGTGACCAGGCATGTGCTGGGAGCAGCAGCACCCACGGGAGATCCCCAAAGGCCTAAGCTAGCCAGACCACCGTGGAGGACCCCGGCAGAGACCCAGGGCTGCTATGAAACCCCACAAGGCAAGTCGTGTTTAATTTAAGTCTCACACCCAGTTCCTGCCTGCATTCGGAGTCACTTCCCCTTGAACATTCTAACTTTGAGCACCTTTATTACTTGATATTTTCACTTCTGAAAACATTAAAGAACCCAGGAGCCGTGGACGAACAGAGACCCCACCCTCACCGTGGCTGCACCCCTGGGCACCCCGATCTCTTGGAGATCAGAGCTTTGCATTCTGCCAGCCTCAGAAACCCGCTGGGCACCTCGCGTGCCCTGCACCGGGGCAGACTCAACCTGGAGCTGAAATGAGAGAGAAGGACCTTCCTCGCAGAGGGGAGCTAGTGCGTGTCCACGGGCCCCCTCGGGAGGTGACTGTAAAGCCACAGGGCTCTGCCCACTGACTCCTCGGTGACCAGTTTCGTGCACGGCACAGGACTCCCTCTCTGTCTCTCTCAACCTGGCGGCCAGCAACGGCTTCGGGGGCAGATGGAAAAGGTGCCCATGGCCTGTACGTGTCATCTAAAATTCTAAGTTGTAGCGTTCGCTTTCATAGACGCTTGTCCCGGAAATTGTTTATGATACTGGGGCCATCTGGCTTGGGTGCTATGATCCCCTCAGCGATCGTACGATCACAGGATTCGTCAGCGTTCATCAGACGGCGGCTGTGCGTGACCGCCCACTTTATCGGCGCCCACTGGCAGAGCAACTTTCCACTCCTGCGTTCTGACTCCTCCTAAGGCGACTTGAAATTTCAGATTTCCCTACGGTTCTGCATGGGCAGGCACAGAAGGTGAAGGGTAAGCGTGACTCCCACTGAGACGGCAAGATGGGCACGTTACTATTCTCTGTGAACGCGCCATGGGCCTGTGTGCATTGTCACACCTAAGTGGTTTCTAGCACCTGTAAGAAAAAAGAATAATCAGGGGCTGGAGCGATAGCACAGCAGGGAGGGCGTTTGCCTTGCATGTGGCCGACCTGAGTTCGATTCCCAGCATCCCATATGGTCCCCTGAGCACCGCCAGGAGTAATTCCTGAGTGTAGAGCCAGGAGTAACCCCTGTGCATCTCGGGGTGTGACCCAAAAAGGAAAAAAAAAAGAAGAATCAAAATCTGGAAATTGAAACGGAAAGCTGCTACTGCCTCCTTAAGGCTCAGCCTTTAACAAAATTTGCTCGGAGGCAAAGAAGCAGCCGAGGAACCACCCAAGGGTCCTGTCTGGGGCTAATCTGCACTTGCTTGGCTGCACTACAGCTCCTCTATTGTGCCTGGCTGTTGAGGTTCGTAGACATTTTCGCTCTGAGAGTCACCTCAGAGCCTGGAGCACTGCAGCTCGAGGTGCTGGGGCTGGGAGCACGTTCGGCCCAGAGCAGACGTCTAATTCTCACAACGTGCCACAGGTAGAAGTTTCTTAGGTGGGGGAAGAGCGGGGGCAGGAGACCGTCAGGCGCTGTGGTGCTGCGTGTCTCCAGAGAGCTTCTGCTGGGAATTCTGGAGGCGTTTCTGTCAGCAGCTGAACTCAGGGGAAGCCTGACGGGATCCTGACTTCTCCTTCTCCTCTCTCTAGCTTTTCATGGTGGCACCGAGCGGGAGTTCCCACTCTCAGTCCCCTCAGACCCTCCAGGAATGAAGGTGAGGAAACTCTCCTATAGCGTCATCTTCCTGTGCACTCGCCCATGCCCAGACTCGCTCTCCCAGACACGTGTGCTCCTCAGCTGCGTCGCTAAAGGGGTCTGGAGAGAGAGCAGTCTGGAGAGGAAGGGCCGCACAGAGGTCAAGGGCGGCCGCTCTCCCGGGGCAGGTTCCTGTGAGAGGCACACACGGCACCGAGGGTGGCAGGGTGGCCCTCCGGCCAGTCAGCCTGCAGCCGCAGCCCGCCCTCCGCAGACCCACAGATAGGCTCTTCCCTTCCCTGGGGACAGTGTGTCTGTCCAACGTCTGCTGGGGACCGGGGCTCAGAGAGACTCGAGCTCCCCCGAGACGCTGGGGGGCCGGGCACCCGCACTCCCACCCCCCACGGAGCATCCACACGCGAGGAACACGGGCAGGGCACACAGCCCCCGGGTGCCCAGGCTGTGCTCCGCTGAGCTCCCTGTCCGTCCGTCCGTCCGTCCGTCCGTTCGCACCTCTGCCAGGCTGGCAGGGGCCGGGGCTGGGGCTGGTGCGGGAGGAGCCGCAGCATCTCGGGCAATGAGAACAACAAACAGGCTCAACAGGGGGACACAGGCTGTGGCGCTCGTCCAGCCGCAGGCACTGCCCTCGCACACGGCCAGCCGGGTTCAGTCCCCTGCACCCCCGGGGGTCCCCTGGGCCCCGCCGGGAGTGACTCCTGAGCATGGAGCCAGGAGTCAGCCTGGAGCACTGCTGGGCGCAGCTCCCGAACAAGAGAAACCTGGGTCCCGCGGGCGGCACAGCAAGGATGGCTCCACGGCGGCCAGGAGCGCCGGTGCTGCACTGAGCAGCCCACTGGACTCTGGGCCGCCCCTCCTTCACTCCTTCACGCGGGCGGCGGCATCAGAGGCTGGGGCCGCCTTGCCAGCCCCCCCCCCCCCCACGCCCTGGCCTTTGTTGTCCCCGGAGCTGGTGGCTGCTGGACTCTGCAGCCCTGCTGGGCCCCGAGTGAAGCCCCCGGGAGCAGCGGGAGACAGGGTGCACCCTGCAGGCGGTTGCCATGGCGCCCCGGCACGAGCTCCCGACTCCTGAATGTCACCGGGCGCTGTGACGAATGTCGGGTCTGAGCCGAATGCCTCCCGACAGCCCCGGGTGAGAGGCTGGCCACACCTCGGCTCTCGGGGAGGAGGGGGCCGCCCGCTCGAGGCCTGCCCACACAGCTGGCCACCGAGCCTTGGCCCCTCCACCGTGAAGGCTGCTTTCGCCACCCCCAGCCCCCGGCTTTGGGGTCTCGGTGACAGAGGAGGTGGCGTGCATGGACAAGCTGTGAGCAGCTGCGGCCACGGTCATTTCTGCAGTGGACACAGAGCCCTGCCCGGCCAGACTGAGTGAAGAGCAGCGCAAAAGCAGGCAATTGGCCGGGGGTCCCTCAAGCTGATGTCCGGGAGCGTCTGTCCAGCCCTGGGAAAGAGCGTCTGTCTGATGTCCGGAGGGTGATGCAGAGGAGGGAGGGGACCAAGGGATCTCTGCTCTCAGCAGAGGGTGAGAGGCCGGGAGAGACACGGCTCCCGCCCTGCCCCCCGCCGACGGAGACAGAAGCAGCCAGAGGATGGGGGGCTCCTCGCCACGGACCCCCTCGACACCCTTACACTCAGAACTGCACCCCAAGGCTGGGCCGGAGCCTTCCATTGATTCAGAAGGACAAAGTGATCTCAGTTTTCACTCCCAGCTGCAACCTCTGCTATCAGGGTGTCGGTTTTACTGCAGACAGACCCGGCAGTGGAAGGAAGCCACAATGTTACAAAACCTTTAGCAAAGGCGATACGTGGATTGATTCTTGTTTTGAAAATACATGGGGTCGGTTTAAGTCTCTTGTTTGCTCTTGCTTTGGGGAGCACCCAGGGGTGCTCAGGGCTTGCTCCCTGCTGTGCTCAGGGATTCCTCCTGTGGGCCTGGGGGACCAGGCGTGGTGCCGGGCACGGAACCAAAGTCAACTGCAAGAGCCTTACCTGCTGGACCGTCTCCCCAGCCCGGTTTAGAGTGTTTTAAACGGATTATGCTTCTAGAAAAGCAGGGCTTCCTCTCCAGGGAGGGGTCTCCAACCCTCTGTATGCATTTCACGAGAAACGCCGTCTACTAGCCAGGGGGAGTTGGGAAAGCTGCTGAGCGGCCCCAGGGGACGCTGTGACCCGCTCCCTCCCCGGCCTCGGTGCTGAGACACGGGACACTCACCTCAGACACGGTGCAGTTCAGCTGGAAGATCTGCCCCTCGCCCTCCACCTGCCGCACGCACAGCTTGCAGACCAGCTCCGCGGTGCTCAGGCTGAGCCTCTCCAGGGTGAACGTGCAGTGCAGGGGCCGCTGGGCGCCGCCCCAGACCTGGGCGAAGGGGATCTCCTGCGGGGAACGGCAGCGTCGGCCACGGAGGAGCCCACTCTCCAGCGCCCCAGTCTCCCTCCTCTCCCCGTCCTCTGCGCAGCCTCCCACCACCCTCGCCAGGAGAACGCGGAGGCCGAGAGGGGTCAGGCCGCCCGGCCACGCCCTCAGCAGGGAGCCAGGGGGCCGCCACCAGAACCCTCTGCCGAACCAACCCGCCACGCGTCTCTCATTTACAAAAATAGGCCTTGCGCAGGGTAGCCTGAAAGTTTAGAGCATTTCTCAGATAAAACCCAGCACTGTGGCCTCATTAAAAGGGACCCCTGCTGAGCCATTGTGAGGAAACTGAGGCGGCTCTAAAGGCCCCTGCACACGCTGGCTCCTGCCACGCTCACACGGGACGCCGGGCTCAGCCTGCACACTGCACACCGGGGCCCTGTCACAGAGAACCAGAGGCCCCGTGGCGTCTCCCGGGCGGGCACACGGACCCTCCTGGGGGCCTGCACCTGGTCCACGGGGTCTAGGTGACAACACAGCGGGGGCGGCAGCATGAGACGGGGCCAACCCTGGGGCAGAGAAGGGACAGGGAGAGGCGGCACCATGCTTGGGGAGCGTGAGAGAGCCCGGGTCACCTTGAGCGTGACCGGGAGTCTCTCCGGCACATCAGAGCGCGGCTGCGAGAGGCCCAGAAGACGGAAGGGGCGGGGACAGGGCGGGGGCCACCTGGGACACACTGGCCCAGGACATACTGGACGTCCGCTTATCTGAACCCTGGAACCAAGTACACCGCAAGCAGACGTCAAGATGTGCCTCGTAGGGGTGGCTGGGCTGGGAGGGTCGGGCTGGGAGGGTCTGGGCTGGGAGGGGCAGGGCTGGGAGGGTCCGGGCTGGGAGGGTCTAACTGGGAGGGTCCGGGCTGGGAGGGTGGGCTGGGAGGGTCCGGGCTGGGAGGGTCCGGGCTGGGAGGGTCCGGCTGGGAGGGTCTGGGCTGGGAGGGTCTGGGCTGAAAGGGTCTAACTGGGAGGGTCGGGCTGGGAGGGTCTAACTGGGAGGGTCTAACTGGGAGGGTCCGGGCTGGGGGGCTGGGGGGCTGGGAGGGGCTTGGCTGGGAGGGTCGGGCTGGGCATTGGACACTCAATGAGGAATGACTTTGTAAGTCACAGTGTCTCAATAAAATCGGAAAATAAACAGTGGAACCTGGTAGTACAGAAAAGTCAGAAAGATTGGGGCTGGAGCGATAGCACGGCGGGCAGGGTGTCTATTTTGCGGGTGGCTGACCCGGGCTCAAACCCCATCATCCCACATGGTCCTCTGAGCACTGCCAGGAGTCATTCCTGAGTGCAGAGCCAGGAGTATCTCCTGAGGATCACTGGGTGTGACCCAGAAAGCGCCTCCCCCCAAAAAAAATAAAAAGAAAGTTCAGCAAAGAAGGTAATATCCTCCCCTGGGTTAGCTCGGGCTGCGGCCTCAGTTTCCTCGTCAGTGACATAGAGAGAAGAGAACCACGCCCTCTGCTGGGGCTGGATGAGACGACAATGTGCCTGAGCTGGTGGGATTCATCAGGAGCTACACGACTGACTCCAGACTGCAGTAGTGCGTTCACTGTTCATTACTGTACTAAAGAAAGTCTTAAGGAAAGGGAAGATTGTGAGCTTTGCTGCAGTTGCAAAGCAGGAAAACGGAAGGAAAGGAAGAAGTGATGGTCAGACCCTGATCTCTCAGTGATGCACTGGCTGGGTCGGACCCCTGGCAAATTCGGAATTCTCTGTCCTGTGTGTTGCCTGCCGGACGCGGTCGGTGAGCTCAGCACAGAGCCGGGCCTTCCCTCTGCCCCCAGCAGCCTCTCTGCGTCAGAACTCACAGCGGCCGGGAGCAGGGCGGGGAGGGCCCAGCGTCCACGCAGGTGAGCGCCAGGGTCCCAGGGGTTCTGAGCAGGCCTGCGGTGCTCTAGAGTCACGGGCCGGGGCTGAGCGAGGGAGCTGGACACCCCTGCACGTCCTCTGCCACCCCGGGCACGCACAGCGAGATGGGGACCAGGGCTGCAGCTATGCTGCTGGCCAATCCCGCCCGCGTTTCTCTTCCCTGGTTTCCCGACTGGCGTCCTTAGACCTTTCTGGTGTCAAGTCACCCTCGGCAAGCCTGCGGCGGTGGGTGACACGGCAATACACAGAGACGCCTTCCCAGGACCGTACGCCCAGCGGCGTTGGCTTTTTCTTATCGGTTGAGTCAGCCTTAACTCTGAGGATGAATCTAGACGGTGGGCTTGGAAATCTCATTTTCTAAAACCAACACAACAACTGCATGATTTCTGTCCTTTCTGGGAGGCCAAGAGGAAAAGGCGGGCATGCCTCCAGCGGCTCTGGAGGAACTCGGGCAGGACTGGCTGGGAAGGGAAGCCCCGTGTGCCCATACTTTGGGCTCTTCTGTCCTGCAGGGCCCGAGTCTCGGCGAGGCGCCTACCTGGTACTTGGCGAGCAGCTTGCTCTTCCAGTGGGAGTGCGCGAGGTCGTGCACGGACAGGCGCAGGTTGTGGGCGCTGCCTTTGAAGTGCAGAGCCTTCGGCTCCTCCAGGAGCTGCCCGCCCATCTGTCTCTCCAGCTGCAGAACCTCCTGCAGAGACATTTGCAAACAGAATGACCAGGTCAGGGAGTGGACAGTGCGGTGCTCCTGTGATGCCCCGGGGGACCCCGAATCCATGCGAGGCGGAGTCCTCCTGACCACGCAGTAACCCCACACGGGCTACGTCCCCAGTAGGACAGCAGAACAGCTTCATATTTTTGCTCTATATTTTGGGTTTTCCCAAATATATTCTGAGAGTCTCATGTCCGCACGCCTGGCTGTCTTCCTAGCAGCCCCTCGGAGGGGATGGGCTCCAGCTTCCCTCCCCACCCCAAGCAGAGGTCCCAGCGGCTTTAGACCACCGGAACCTAGCTGCAGCCATGCTCGAGGCCCCTCTCCACATGTTCGGACAGGCCTCACGCATGAAGGTACCGGCAGAGGAACCCAGGTGTGTGTAATCCCATCAACGGCCAACATCCAGAGACTTAAAAGCGAGCTCCCAGAAGCGATATCTTTAGCCTACTTCTCCCTCTGGGAGAAACTGGCAATCTTCTGAGAGTTTCCTGCCCCCATGGGATAGCCTTGCAAGCTCCCCATGGTGTATTCATATGCTAAAGCCAGTAACAAGCTGGATCCCATTCCCCTGACCCTGAAGAGCCCCCAGTGCAACATCGTTAGGAGGGCCGAGTCGAGAGAGACTTCTAAGATCTCAGGGAAAGGACAAAATGAGGTTACTGAGCCCGCCCAAAAAATCGGTGATTAACAGGATTTTGTGATTCGTGATTCATGATTTTGGGTTTTGGCTCTGAGCTCAGAGATCACTCCTGGGGGTATCTGAGGATTGAACTTGGGTCAACTAGATGCAAGGCAAGTGCCTTATTCACTGCATTATCCCTCCGTCCAGGTAGAATATCTGATCCTACTCAGGGAAGTAACCAGAACTTCACGTGGAAGGACTCCCGGATGAAAGAAAAATAGGTAGAGTTATACAGAAACATGCATATTTTTCAGTTAATATTTAGGGAAGGTGAAAAATATTTACAAAACAAACCCATATTTTGGACTCAGTAAAACCAGCCAATAACAAAAAATTATGTTTCAAACATAAAAACAACCCTTTATAATTTAATTACCTACAGAATTAAGGTCATTAAAATTCTCCTGAATCATCCACCTGCAAGAACCTTTGCATGGCCCTGACTGTGGCAATCATCAAACTATGATCGAGTCCTGCCCCATAGAAGAAATAAGCTGACCCTGGCTAGGGAGGTTTCTCCACACCAAACACTGGACTAAAGGGCATTTCCAACTATTTTTAAAAATAACACCTTCAGGCTATGGAAGTTGCTCAAAGGCTGAAGCTCTGGGTTTGTTTTTGGCACCACCTGCCCCCGAATCCGGGAGATGCAACCCCACAACTATAAAGGCAATGCATAAGAGAACACCTCACCTCTCAAGCACTGTGAAGGACCAACGGGTCTTGTATGTATACAAGGATTTAACATCAAGACGAATTCTGTATATTCTCCCACTCCTAAAGCCGCTTAATGCGACTTAATGAAGCATCTCCGGTCACTGCTGCGGTTACCCAGACAGCAACAAGCCAGGTTACCGATGGCCACGGTGGGTCTCCCTGTCTGCTCAGAGTCCAGCGGGAAGCGTCCCGCCCAGTGACGGGACAGGCGCCCTCTCAGTGTGTCCCACGGGTTCCGAGCACAGAGGGGCAGAGCAGACAGGGTACCGCAGGGACCAGGCGGCCCCCGCTGGTGATATACCCACTGTACGCAGGAGAGAGGCCCCTGCACCCTGGTGCATGCCCGGCTCCCCGCACCTCAGGGAAGGCGCGGACAACGCGTTTCCAGCTGTGGCTCTAATGTTCTGTGCACCTGTCATCTCTGAGAGGGGTCGCCATTCTCACCGGGCACCCGTCATCTCTGAGAGGGGTCGCCATTCTCACTGGCACACCCGTCATCTCTGAGAGGGGTCGCCATTCTCACCGGGCACCCGTCATCTCTGAGAGGGGTCGCCATTCTCACCGTCATCTCTGAGAGGGGTCGCCATTCTCACCGTCATCTCTGAGAGGGGTCGCCATTCTCACCGGGCACCCGTCATCTCTGAGAGGGGTCGCCATTCTCACCGGGCACCCGTCATCTCTGAGAGGGGTCGCCATTCTCACCGTCATCTCTGAGAGGGGTCGCCATTCTCACCGGGCACCGGGCGCCAGGAACCCGCCTGGTGGGGGTCGTAGGAGGGTAATGTGGAATGTGCACTCCAGCAGCGACGCCTCTAATTAGTGTTTAATTAGATATGGCAAGAGTTCAGGGACGAGAGACTGGCCCGGTCCAGCTGCCCAGAGCATCGATGCTGAGTGACAGGAGCGACTGCCTGAGACCCGGCCCCAGCCCACAGCCGGCCACCAACCAGTGGGCCGCTGGGATACGTATGCTGGGACACCGTGTGCCTGCCACTCAAGCGCCCGCAGGGTCTCACCGAGCCCACCCTGCGCCCCACAGACGCCCGTCCACCACACTTCACACTCTGTCCCTCCACGGGAACCGGCCATGTGGAAGGACACGGACAGGAAGAGTGCGGGTTAATTGCTGTCTCTTCTGCTTCAGTGGGGAGGCGTGATGAGCGTCTGCTGATCATGCTCACGTCTCGTTAGCATCCGAGAGGAAGCTGATGTTCCCAGTGAACCTGGCACCTGACAAATCCTAAAGCTAAAATGATGTTTGTTTATAAGCCATTAGAAGAAAAAAAAACATAATTAGAAATCTTGGAGATTACAGTCATGCCAATCAATCAGTTCTAGCTCCTTTCCAGTACACCCTAATTACCTCATCAAGATGTCTAAAGAGCAATCGATAGTAATTATCTGATTACTATAGATCTTCATTATGTCCAAATTATCTCCCTGGGATGTCTAGAAGAAGATGCATTGTAATCTGGGAGGTAATTGTACCCAACAATGTATAGCCGCGCCTATAAGCACCAGCGGATCCCAGAGGACGGAGCATTACCCATTTCCCGAGCAGTGAGGAGGGTCACTGGAGAAGAACCCTGATGCTTACTGGCCAGGACTTGAAGTCAGGAGGAAATAGCCCACGTCACATGCCGTCTGCTGGAGACAGCTCTTTCTGTCTTCAAAATACATGGTGGAGAGTTTTCTCTTGGTTTCTTGGGGTACAGGCAGGATTAGCCTCAGATCTTTTTATTTTATTTTATTTTATTTTTATTTTATTTTATGGTGTTTGGGCCATACCTGGCGGCACTCAGAGCTTACCCCTGGCTCTGTGACCGGGGATCACTCCTGGTGGTGTCTTGGGAAGGGGTCACTGTGAGAAGCGAGAGTCCTACCCACTATGCTATCTCTCTGGCCTCTTTAGCTCTTATCTCAGGGAATGTTCCAAGTGTCCCTTAACAACTCGGGTGCGAGACAAACACAATCTGCCCCTATTTTTAAACTGCATCTTCACTAACCAGGAGTAAGATGAAGACCTGGGAGAAGCTGGATCTTCCCTGCCCTCCACTGGTGAGGAACACTGCTTCCCACTCAGAGCACACCTAATCATCGATCTCATTCAGTCAAAAACCCAAGTATGAGAACTGCGGATGTGTCTCTACAAATAATGTATCTATGTGAACGGGCCATTTATGAAGCACTGCAACACTACATCAGGTTAAGTCTGATCTCAGAAAAACAGCGTTATAGAGCGTTACTGTCATCTTTGTTGCTGTTGTTGTTCCGGGATATATCTCCTTATTTCACTGGAGGGGTGTGACTTGGCTTTGGAGACCGTTGAATCCAGCAGCCTTTCTCCAAGGGCCCCGGGAGAGATCAGCCCGAGTGATGGATTCAACAAGAGCATCTTTGCCAGCCTTACAGGCAGCAACTGATACCATCACACCCACAAGGCTCAACTTCAAGGAAACAGAATAAAGGAAACAATAACCAACATGCAAATTAAAGGTCTTTATAGTCATTCCATGAAAGGACTCCTGGGAAAAAGAAATAAAAATCAATAAACAATTAAAACACACAGTTTCATGACTAACGCTGGGAGAGGTGCCCGGCCAAGCAGAGGAAACTCACAGTGCCTCAGTCTTGGGCTGAAAACTCTGTGCCCTCCCTGGGGGGGGGGGAATCCCACACCCCACAGCCGATGCTTACCAGCGACCTCTGAAGAGACGCGGAGTGAGGAGCCCCCCACGCACCAGGTTCCCAGGGTCCTCTCAGAGGGGGTCTGGCAGCCTCCCCGGGGCCCGCAGCCACCCCCGCACCCAGAGCGGCCCCCGTGTAAAGGGGCCAGCCTCACAGCTTCAGGACTAACCTCCGCAGAGATGCCCCGCCCCGTGGAGCTCACAGACACAGAGGACTCAAGCTGAGACCACCGGGGCCGCCTCGGCAGAGAACCTTCCCTGTCCCACGGACGCTGCGGCTCCTAGAATGTGGTACTCGACACCTCCCAGTTTCACAACACTGACAGTCCAGTAGGAGCAAAGAAATTAGACGGGGGACTCACACAGGAGTCAGCTGAAAGCACTCAGCAAAAGTAATAACACCGGCAGCCCCTGGCAGCCACGCTGGCCTTAATAACCCCACTGTGAGAGAGAGCAGTGCCCACAAACTTTCTGTTACGGAGCTATTTCTTGAAAGTCCCCCTTAGCCATTTGGTTGTGACAAGCAATATAAAATAAATTGTTCTGTGACTTGGAAGGGGCAGGCCTGGACAGGGTGGGGATCGGAGGACACGGCGGAGGGAAGGTCACGGTGGCGATGGAATTGGTGCTGTAACGTTGAATACCCGAAACAATCTCACAGAGCAACTTCATAAACCACGGCGTTTCTTAAAAACATAACAATCAAAATAAAAATAGTTCTTCGGCGACTTCAGTTACCAGGCAGGGAGTGCAAGGTGGTGGGTCTATCGGTTTGTAAAGGTGAGGGAGGGAATTAGGCTTTTGCTGGTGGACTTAGTATCGTATACACAAACACTGATTTATCGGGCCTTGGCACAAAGCATATGGGATATTATAAACTAAATTGAACTTCAGAATCGAAACACTGAACAAAATCAAGTTCTTGGTAACTGAAAACCCTAAAACCGCGCAGAAGTTTCGTGTCAGAAGACAGAAGCAAGAGTCCCGAGACTCGGACCCGGGCTGTTCGTCCTGGCCCAGGGTAAGTGATGCAGTATAGCCTATAGCACAGCTCACGCAGGGTTTTACTCAGAGGTTTCCGTGTGAAGACCTGATACTCGGCTTTATCTGGGTTTGGCTTGCCCCTGCTCTGCACTCAGGGTTCACCCTGGTGGGCTGAGGGGGGTTTGTGGGGTACTGGGAAGGAACCTGCCTGGCGGGAGACGCCCCAGCACCGCCCGTCCGCACCCCTCCTGCAGGCCGGGAAGCCCCGTCACCCGCCGATGCGTACGGACAAGCTAAGGCCCGAGTGTTGGGGAGACTCGCGGAAAACACCGGGCCCTGGAGAGGACCCCACAGCAGGATCAGCACCTTGGAGAGCCCCTGGCTCAGCTGGACACGCCAGGGGACACCAGGCTCCTCCCGCCCACCATGGACGCTCCCTCACTCCGACTCCGGGCCGGCCTGGCCTCCTGAGCCTGCCCCGGAGCCGGCTGGGCTGGACGGTGTGGCCCGTGGCCTGTGCCTCCCGGGCAGCCCAGACCCAGGAGTGGCCCAGGGGTCCCTGCACAGGCCCTGCTGGCGGCCCGGCCCCAGGAGTCAAGGGAGGGGTGAGGCTAGGAAGGGGTGAGGTGCTCAGGGAGGCCCCCAGCTCCGCCCAGGTGCTGGCAGGCCCAGGACGGCGCGGCCACCAGCCTACTGCTCGGCCAAAGTCCACACCCTGCCGGCCCTGGACAGCCGCAGCCCGTCCAGCCCTGTGACGTGGTCGGCAGGTGCCCACCCCCTGCCCTGACCCTCCTGCTGTGCGGCCCACAGTGCCAGTGGCCCGGGGCAGCAGGGGCGAGGCTGAGGGGCTCACCAGGGCCTGGCTTGGCTCTGCCCCGTGCCTGTCCACTGCTCGCTGCCTGGTCCCCAGGCTCAGCCTCAACTGTCCCGGCCCACACTCACCCCTCCTCCCGCACGCCAGCTCAGCCTCAACCCTCCCGGCCTCAACCCTCCCGGCCTCACCCCTCCCAGCCTCACCCCTCCCAGCCTTGCCCCTCCCCACCTCACCCTTCCTGGCCTCACCCCAGCCTCACCCCATCCCAGCCTCACATCTCCTAGCCTCACTCCACCCCAGCTTCATTCAGCCACACTCCTCCCAGCTCACCCCATCCTATATATCACCCCTCCCAGCCTCAGCCCATTCCAGCCTCACCTCTCCTAGCCTCAACCCATCCCAGCCTCACCCTGTCCTGTTCTCACCCTCTCCCAACCTGACTCTATCCTAGCCTCACCCCTGCCAGTCTCACCCAATCCTAGACTCACCCCTCCCAGACTCACTCCAGCCCAACCTCACCCCTCTCAACCTCACCCCTTCAGACTCACTCCATCCTTGCCTCACCCCTTCCCAGCCTCACCCCTTCCTAGCCTCACCCCTAGTCCTGGCATCACCCCTCCCAGCCTCACCCCTCCTCCCCACCCCTAGTCCTGGAGGCACCAGCTCCCCCTCCTGGGAGCAGCACCCCTTCCTCTCCAGGAGGGCCCGCTGTGTCCTCCTTCAGACTCTCCACCCACGGGGACCAGCCCGGCCTCAGTGTCCCCACTTCCCCTGCCTCCCCCTCGGGCCCCTGTCTAGAGAAAGGAACGGCCACTCAGCGGGCTCGGGCAGGGCGGCAGGGGAGAGCCAGGGCCTGCCCAGGGACCCCCTCGCACACGCGGCTGCTCTGCTGTGGGCAGGGGGCCATTCCCGCAGACAGCCTGAGTCGGAGCTGGGGGCGGGGCGCTGGGGACGGGCCGCTGGGGGCGGGGCACTGGGGCGGGGCCTCTGGGGGTGGGGCCTCTGGGGCGGGCCCTCTGGGGGCGGGGCCTCTGGGGCGGGGCCGCTGGGGGCGGGGCCGCTGGGGGCGGGGCGCTGGGGACAGAGGTGCTCTGGGAGGGGCACTGGGGCGGGGCCTCTGGTGCGGGGCCTCGGGGGGCGGGGCGGGTGCTGAGCAGCCCTAGCAGTCAGGGACGGGACTGCAGCCCCGACACAGAGGGCCCCGCGGTGCTCAGGGAAGCCCAAGCTCTGGCCTGGGGCAGGGCCCAGGGCAGCGGCCAGGCCAGCCGAGCCCCCAACCCCCCAGCGGGCCTGCAGGTGGGGGACGGGCTGGCGTTTCCTCTCCTGGGTCTGAGCTGCAGGCCCGGTGCTCCGGGGTTTCAGCTGTGCTCGGGAGCACTCCTGGGGCCCAGGGACCTGTGGAGGGGCCGGGTGGGGCCGGGTCAGCGGGGCGCAGGCCAGGGCTGGGCGCGGGGCCGTGGCCCTGGCCTGCGGCTCCCACCAGGCCTGGTCCAGCCCTGCCGCCCCCCCCCCCACCCCGCGAGCGCCGCCTCACGGCCGGGCCGGGCTGCAGAGCCCCTGGCCCAGGGGCGCCCGGCCCCCCACGCAGGGGCGAGGGGCTTCTCGGACCCAGGCTGCCGCCCAGCCCGACCTCGACCTCGGGGCCGGCAGAGCCCAGGGGAGGCCCCGCTCCCGGTGTCCGTGTCCGCAGCCCGCCCCTGCCGCTGTTCCCCCCGCCATCCCCCCACCGCCCCGCAGCCTCTGGCCTCGCCCGCAGGCTGGCCCCGCAGGACCTGACAGCCGGCAGTCCCCCCCCCCCCCCCCCCGGCCGTCCCTGCTGCCCACCCGTGCCCCGCCCACCCGGGGCTCCGCTCAGCTCGGCCTAGCAGCAGCCGGGCTGGCCCCAGGGCCGTGTGCAAACACCTCCCGCCGGGCCGCTGCTCCTGCTGCCCCCGCACCTGCCGCCACGCGGGGCTGAGTCTGAGCTGCCCCTCCGGGCCCCCCGCCCGCGAAGCGGAATGTCACGGGGCGTCGGGAGACGGGCTCGCCCGAGAGGGGCGTCGGGGAGACGGGCTCGCCCGGAGAGGGGGCGTCGGGGAGACGGGCTTGCGCAGAGAGGCCTTCTCTCCCGCACCCTGGCTGGCGCGGGAGGGGGGCTGCACTGGCTCAGAGACCCCGTCGCCCCAGCTTCTTTCCACCCAGAACACGCCTTTTGTATCTCACTCCACTCCGGCCCCAGGCCACGCCCGGCTGTGCCCCCGGGGCTTGGTCCCCAGCTCTGAGCTCGGGGATCACCCACACTTGGGCCGTGTGGGGTGCCGGGAACCCAGCCCAGTTGGCTGCACGCAGGGCGGGAAACCTATCCTGCACTCTCTCAGCCCCCACGTGCTATTTCTAGACCTTTCTATTAGTTTCTCTCTTTTAATTTCTACAGCAAGAAATTGGTGCATGTTTAGGAGCGTAAGCCCGCAGGATTCCTGGGCAGGGCTGCGGGCCAGAGCAGCGCCCAAGGGTGCAGGCTGCAGTGGGTGTCTGCAGGGCAGGAGACCTGCCAGCACTACAGGCCTAACCTGGGGGGTGAGGAGAGCGTTATCTGCCTAACTAAACCCCTGTTTCTCTTGTTTCCTTTGCCGCCTTCAAAACACTGAGTCCTTTTGGAGAGTCTGTTCCCAAGAATGTCACGGGTTTGGAGCGACATGCCAGGGGAGCAGGACACCTTCCTCACCCACAGGGCCCTGGCCCGAGTGACCGCCCGAACCAGCACCTGCCAGGCCACAGCGTCTCTGTGACCAGACCAGCGGCCCTGTGTTTCCAAACGCGCTGATCCAGCCGCCCTCCTTGGGATAATGAAAGTCAGCGAGTGCCGAGCTGGTGCCAGGAAAATTAATCACTTGGATCTCCTTCAAACTTCGGAGGGCCTTGGAGACCAGCTGGGCCCAGTGACCATGGGAGCCAGCAAGTTCAGGACACAGGGCTGGCAGTGGCAGTAAGCAGACTCAGACCTCCCTGACCTGGTGCGGGGACAGGGCCCCATCCCTCCCTGCTCTGCCCTCCCCAGCCCTGCCCTCCTGTCCCTGGTGCGGGGACAGGGCCCCATCCCTCCCTGCTCTGCCCTCCCCAGCCCTGCCCTCCTGTCCCTGGTGCGGGGACAGGGCCCCATCCCTCCCTGCTCTGCCCTCCCCAGCCCTGTTCTCCTGTCCCTGGTGCGGGGACAGGGCCCCATCCCTCCCTGCTCTGCCCTCCCCAGCCCATTGTGGGCGTTACCTGCCTTGACCCCATGCCGGGGACAGGACCTTGCGGAGTGAAACACCACAGGCGAGTTGTGACATTGGAAGGAAACAGAAGCAAACAGGGCGTACAGGGATGTGAACCCAGCGGGGAGCGCCAGTGACCCACTGGATCCAGACTCGGTGTGACTCTATCGTCAGCAGAGTCGACTCTGTTGCAGGCGCCCCCGGCTATGGATGCGGCCCAGGAAACCAGCAGGGGGTTCTCACCAAAAATCACGGACTCTCCAGCATGTGAGGCCGGCTCCCAAGCTGTGGGGCTGACCTCCTGGTCCTATCTCTACTACTCTTGGGTGCTGTCTCCCATTCTGTTGCGTTATATTCTACAGATGAGTGCGACCTTTCTATGTCTGTCTCTCTCTTTCTGACTCGTTTCACTTAACATGATACTTTCCATGTTGATCCATTTATATGCAAATTTCATGACTTCATCTTTTCTAACAGCTGCATAGTATTCCACTGTGTAGATGTACCAAAGTTTCTTTAACCAGTCATCTGTTCTCGGGCACTCGGGTTTTTCCAGGTAAAGGGTATCTACAGGACCAGCTTGGGTTGGGAGATGGGAACGGAATGCAGACTATAGATCACACACAATGGCCACACGATGCCTCTAGTGCAAACTACAACCCCAAAGGAGAGAAAGAACAAAGGGAATGCCCTGCCACAGAGGCGGGGTGGGGTAGTGGGGGTGGTGGGAGGGATGCTGGGACCATTGGGGTGGAGAATGGGCACTGGTGGAGGGATGGGTACTCGATCATTGTATGACTGAAATGCAAGCACAAAAGTTTGTAAATCTGTAACTATACCTCACGGTCATTCACTAATAAAATTTTTTTTTAAAAAAATCACGATTGCTGCTTCTTTGTCCACGTATGGTCTCCCATACCCAGCACGGTGCGGGCACCTGACGGGGGATGTACAGAGACCCAAGAACAGTGCACGCAGTCAGCCTCTGCCAATCACAGCACTGGGCTTCAAGTGCTTTTGTCAGAGACTTTTAAACCCCATCACCACGTGGCAGGCAAATGACTCTTCTCTCAGGTGCTGAAGTGCATCCCCCAGCATCCCCCTCCCCCCCTGCCGCCATGGCAGACCCTTCCTTCCTTCTTACTCTCTCTACTTCGGGACACTATGGTTTGCAGTGCAGACACCGCGGCCATGAGCTTGTCCCCTGTCTAGTAGACAGAGCAACCGAACCTTTGCTTCAACTCCTGGTTCTCACGTGTGTGGGAGAGACCACGGGGGAGGGGGGGAGGCCTTTGGGAGGGGTGGGCAGAGGACAGCGTTTAGCGGTGACGGCCGGTGGGGACGCAGAGAGACGGACGGGTTGGGAGGCAGTATTAGTAGGCTGCGTGCCGGGAAAGCAGAACCAGGTAAGGCTTTGTGAGCGAACAGGCCCTAGAGTTCCAATTCAAGTGTGGGCACGAGTGACTGTCTCTTCAGTAAGCGGGACGGACGGCTGGGAACTAGGATTTGGGACTTCTGCACTGTTGAAAGTCCGTAAGGTGTAGGGAAACCTTCTCCCTTGGTCATGCTTGATTCAGGCTGGGTCCCAGACACTGAGAATGTGTCAGTGTCTGCCTGAGAAGTGCAACCTGTGAAATGAACTGTGGGGGCCTGTATTCACTGCGTGAATCTCTCTGTCCATTGCTCTCAATAATGATCACCTGCATTTCTTTCTCTAATTAAAGAAATCAGAAAACTTTCATGTGAAACATTTTTTTGCATGATGGAGCTGTCGGTATCTATTGGGAGGTTAAGGGTTCCTGAGACTCAGAATCTCACGGTGATTTGACAAATAAAAATTTAAAAAGAACAGCAGCAACAACATAGTTTATGTGGAAGAATAAAAATATGCCTATGAAATATTTTAAATATAATCTACCTCTTCTAGGATATACTTGTATTTTTTTGCAGTGAATTTTCTTTAAATTCTTAAGTTCTGCCTTAATCAGACCCCATGGATCTCTTAGAAATAGTTTTCGCTGAGAAGAATAAGCCTAGGATTACTCTTGTCTGGTGCCTTAGAACAATCACACTTTCAAGGAATATAAAACAAGCAAACTTAAGCTTTATAGTACTGTGTGTTCGCATTATTATTTATGAAACAGCAGAAGTCCCACGGACTTGATCATCACAAGCAGAAAGGGGCAGGTACAGGATGATTCCCACAAGTGGGACTGAGCGACACAAGCAAAGGGGGGGTGAGAGAGGACTGACCCTCACAGCTGGGGGACGGGAGCTTGAGAGTGGGCGGCGGTGGGTCCCTAGGGAAGGGATGTGGGCACACCAGTCATGGTCCCGGGCGATGGAATCACGAGCAAAGAAACCGTTACCAGCGACTGGAAATCACAGAACCTCACTGGTCACTGTAAGAATGACCCCGGCCCCAGGCCCCTGACAGAGTCTCTTTCAGCCCCAGTCTCCAGCAGCAGATGCTCTGGCCAAGAGCCCCGGGAGGAAACTGCTTGCTTCTCTGGAGACTTCCCCCCGCCCCGGGCGTGCTCTGCTCTGCTCCCCCTCGCAGCACCCACCCCTCTCGGGGTCCCTTTCAGCAGCCCTTCCGCCTCACGGCCCAGGTGGCCCCTGGTTAGGACCCGGCGCGTCCAAGCACCCGCCTCCGTGTGGAAAGTTCTGCCTGTGCTCAGACCACCCGCTCACAGGCCGGCCTCCTCCACGCTGCAGGCAGGGGGCCTCGGGGAGGCCTCGCCCCCTTCTGTGCCGGGACTGCACCTCTGCAGGATGGGAGTAGCGGCAAGTCAGGCGTCTGCCGGGGGCGGGGGGCTGTCTGTCTGTGAAGATGACACCAGTCACCCTTAGCTCTTCTTTTGAACTGTCCTGCACACATGTGTCCAGAAGCATCTATTTCTACTATTTTCTAGAATAAAGTTCTTCACACGCATACCCAACATGTCTTCCCTCGACCCACGTCTCTCCAGCGCCCCATTATTCAGAACTCACCTCAGCTGCTTCCCGAGCGGCACGATCACCGGTGCCGCCCCTGTCTGTCAGAGGCCGGTGAGTCAGGACTGCCCACACAGAGCCACACGCACTGCCCCCTGGGCCACCTCACACCACCCCTTCCACCCAAACATCCGGATTATCCTCCCTTTGTGCGAGCAGCCTACGCCCCTCGTCCATTAGGGCCTCTTCAGATTTTCTCCAAAGTGCCCCAAAAAGCTTCCCTCTCCCAAAGGTCAGTAGAAACTCAGACTCATCCTTGGGGCCTAACACATTCTGTCCCTGGGTCCTTCCATTCCTCCTCTTCCATCCAACCCTTCAAAGCAGGCATGAGACCCTCCGAAGCTTCCCATGGGGTCAAACGGATGGCACTGATGGCACCGGCAATTAAGCTCATTTATTCTGCAAAGCGGCAGCCTGTTGTCAGATGCTAACTCTCCTCCTCACAGTCCTCGTAAAATGAATGGGGAAGCATATAAACGAAGTAGCTCACAGGAGGGACATAGCGTGCCGTTATGTCGGCGGGGGCAGAACGCAGCCGAGATAAACACGAAGCACACTATTTACCATCCCGGGCTCTCCCTGCCAAATTCTTCCTCTTCTTCTAAATTTTTCATTAAAAGGAATCAAGGAAGGTAAACAGAAGTAGCCCACGGGGCTCTGACAAAGGAAACAGTCCATTTATCAGCACAGCCTCAGAGAGACACTGCGCCTCGCCAGAGTGCTCCTCCGAGGCCACAGGCAGACGGGCGGACACACGTGAAGGGGCGTGTGCCCACAGGCCCGGCGGCTCCGGCGGGCACGCGGGCCTCGGGTGCGGGCGCTTACCTTGAGGGCGTCCTGGGTGTCGTCCAGGCAGTACGCGCGGATGCTGTACTCCAGAGAGGAGCAGCACACAGGCCCGAAGACGGCCAGCCTCAGGCGCTTGGCGGCCGTCCTGGCGGTGGCCTGGCCCACCAGGGCGAAGGCGCCGAGGCCCTCCGTGAGCAGGTGGCAGGCCTCCGCGTCCAGCTGCACGTAGCAGGGCGTCGTGAAGTTCTCCTCCCCCACCACCACCACGTCCTGCAGGGCGAGACAACGGTCAAGGCTGGGCCACAGGGGGCCCCTCCGGCCAGCGGGGAGGAGGGCTGGGTGGCCCGGCAGGCCCCTCCTCAGGCCCCGTGTTCCCTTCCTGCTCCTCTCACCTCTGTCCCACCACGGTCACGGTCGCTCTAGTTCCCCGGCTTCAGACGAGTAGCGAGCTTTACTCGGGTGCCCGGGACTCAACACTCTCTCAGCCTAACAGCCTACGTTGCTGGGATCGTTACAGTTCTGAACATCCACGAATCATTTCTTTAGACTTCAGTGTGCCTGAGTTTATGAACTGCAGAGGATAATTTATGGCTCTAATTTTCCTTGCTTTTCATTTCGGGGCCATACCCAGCGGTGCTCAGGGATCACTCCGCACGGGCCATGTGAAGTGCTGAGGATTAACCCTAGGTCGTAGGCATGCAAGGCAGGAGCCCCACTGCTGTGCTATTTCTTCAGCCTTCTGAGCTCTGAATTTCTTATTAATCCAAAAGAACTGCTTTAGTTCAGTTAAATTAGAGCATATGTTTTTCACTAAAAGTCTGATGGTTTGAAAAGAACAGAGGAATGGGTGAACACTCAGGATCACTCCGCTCCACGCCCGCCCCCCCCCCCCCCCCCCCCCCCCGCCCAAGGCTTTCTGCCCACTGCTTCCCAGAGCGACCGGAGTTATCGGCCTGGGTAACCCGCTGCTGGACGTAAGGGGAGCGCAGGCATGTCTAGGCTGAGCCTTTATCCATACTCCTTCGTTATCTCTCAGATAAAATTGTGAACAGCCAGCCCCTTAGACACGGAGAACGAGGGACTAGAGGCAGGTGAAAAGCAGGGCCTTGGGGTAGGCCACGGTTCATTCAACCACCTTTTGTTTTGCCAAATGACTCGACTACTCAGGAGTTCTCCTAGAGGTCAAGGGCAGGATCTGAACTCAAGGTCGCAGTTGCACGGAGTCCCTGCCACGGGCCGGTAGGCCTGGGTTCAGCGTACACTCCGGAGGGTGAGGAGCGTGTCTGGCGAAACAGCAAAGCCAGATCAAAAGCCCCGTTGGGCCTCGGTCTCTCAAAGGAGCACAGGAGTACAGAGCCAGTGGGAACAAAGCAGCTGAGCTTTCAAGAGAGGCGCAGAGTTCAGAGTTTTATAGGAAAATCTCCAGCTTTTAACTTCATGAAGAATTTCAGATGAGGAAAATAAAAGCAAGAACCAGGAGCCCCTGCCTTGGGCTCGTCCTTCTCTGCAGAGACACGGCTAGTCCTGCTCTGCTTTCCGGCACGGCCATCCGTGGGTGCGCTCATCACCAGTGGCTGCTCCTCAGGCAAAGGGGTCACCAGCCAGCAGGGGCCTGAGCACCCAGCAGCACGCAAGAAGCATCTCCAAGCTGCAAGGTCACGATGGCAAAACAATGCGGAAACTCACAGGGTTAGCGAGTGACCTCGCTGGCCAGGGGGATCAGACGGTAATGATGAACCACACAGCCGCTCAGATAAGGAATTCAGAATGGGGCTGTTAGAGATGCATAAGGAGCTCAAAGCAGCAATGGAGCACTCCTCCAATAAAATACGAGAGAAGTGAGAGCAGAAATGAGGAAAATACGAACAAAAGTACAAGCGGAAATGACAGGCTGGAAAAACCTGGTAGGTGGAGTGAAAAACTCGCTAGAAGGCCAAGCATCAGCGTGACAGCGGCTGAGGACAGAATCGGTGAGCTCCAAGAGGAGGCGCTGAGGGTCTCCAGACAACAGCAGGAGATGGGAAAGGGGCTCAGAACAAACCAACAGGTACCAAGAGAAAATCAGGATGAAGCCAAGAGGAGTAACGTAAAACTCACTGGAGGCCAAGAGGGACAGGACGAAAACCCTGATGAAGAAGCAAGTGTCCAAGCCACCATTGCTGAGAAGCTCCCAGAGCTGAAGAGTGTGCGCACCCAGGCTCAGGGCTCACCCTGAGGGTGCCAGTTAAAAGAAATCCAAGTAAAATACTCCAAGACACATCCTAGTCAGAATGACGAAAACCATAGATAGAATTCTGAAAGCAGCAAGACCGAGGAAGGAAACTGCTTATAAAGGAGCATCCTTAAGATTGACAGCAGACTTACCTGATAAAACTCTCCAGACTGAAAGACGACAGGGGGAGATTGTGAAAAACTCAATGGAATGAATGCCTCACAGAGAATACTTTACAGCCAGACTCTCATTCATACTTGAAGGAACAACATGTGGCTTCATAGGTAAACAACAGCTCGGGAATGTCATAGATTCAAAGCCATGGTTACAGGAAAAACTGAAGTTTACTTTAAGACAAAACAAGCCCCTCAAACTCCTGAGGTAATATGGGACATAACCCCATGCCAATAATCTCTCTCAATATCAACAGGCTAAGCACTCCGATGAAAAGACACAGATTGGCAGGATGGATCGGAGAATTGAACCCAACATTCTGCTGCTTGCAAGAAACACACCTGAGCCATCTGAGCAGTCAGAGCAAACTCAACTAGAGAAGAAAAAACACTTCAAACCAGACCCGACACAGGGATGCGGGACCCCTCCTGCTTCCTCCCACGAGGTGGACGTAGACAGCAGGAGTCACTGAGTGAGGGTGCACTGCAGAGAGCCCGCATGCGGCCAGCAGGAACTCACGGCCCAGTCTCTGCCACAAGGACACAGGGTCAGACTGGCCTTGCCTCTTGTCTTATGCCTTTAAAATATGATTCAAAGGGGCCGAGAGATAGGACAGTGGCTAAGACGAATGCCTGGTGCATGGCTGCCCTGGGTTCGACCCCCAGCATCCCGTATGGCCCCCCGAGTACTGCCAGGAGTGATCCCTGGGAGCACAGCCAGGAAAGAGTAACCCGGAGCGCTGCCAGGTGTGGCCCGAAGCCACATATATGTATGACTCTGGCCACTGTTACTCTTCCTAATCACGTCCAGCAGGGGACGTGGTGTGGACATGAGGGTGCAGGCAGCCAAGCTGGGGTCACACAGTTAGAAACTCAGGAACCCTTTCAAAGTGCATCCTTTTATGCTTAAATGGAATTAAAAGGAGGCCTGACAAAATCTATCTGAGGCCTTCAGTCCTGAAACCAGGTCTGCGAGAAGCAATCCCTCATGTGGCCCAGTTTAAAAAATAATATTTTTGAAAATATGTTTTCAAAATTGCTTAACAGAGAATAATATAACTTTTAATTTGTTCCTCCATCACATAATAGTTGATTACTTAAGTGATAATAATGGAATATCCCAAATTATTTCATGTATAAGGCATAAACTCTTCTGGTAAATATAACACGTTCTTTCATACTTACTTAATTTTAAGTACTAACTGTTGGACAAAACATGCTCAGTTTAAGCCACTTCTGGGTTAATAACAACAGCCACAGAGTAAAAATGAAGATGTCATGAGACACCTAAGAACTGCACCCCTGTTTACCTTCCTGGGTGCCAGTAAATGCCTAACATTTTCTAATCCAAGTACAGTGCTCCTGTACTTGTAGATGAAAACTAAAGCCATGTGTTCTTTATCCCCCGTCCTAAGAGACAGGCACGCGTGTTCACAAAGGGAACTGCATGCACACGTGTGTCCTTGGGGCCAGCGAATGCTCAGTCAGTACTGCTCTCTGCAGTGGCTGTCAGTCTGAGACACTCAGGAACTCGCGGCCCGCCTATGTATCTGTTTCCCCCACTTCCCCCTCCATCCTTTCTTCTCTCTCTCTGCTTCTATCTTTCTCCTACAAGCTTGGGTTCTACCCACGTAACGTTTCAGAAGGAAGCCTTTTGGTAACGGCCTCGGTTTCCCAGGGCGGCCCCGCTCCCTCCGTCTCCCCCGACCACAGCTCACCTCCCACTGTCCCTGCGGTGTCTGGGTCTTGAGCTGTATCTTCCAGTCCTCGGTGTTGGGGTCTGCGCAGTGGTGTACCGTGAGGATGACAGGGCGGGTGAGCAGTGCGCCAGGAGGCCCGCAGCTCACCACGGGGGTCAGCAGGGTCTGCGTCTCGTCCACGGGGGGCCTGGGGAGAGCACAGACGCGCATCAGAGGTGGCGGAAAGGTAGCTGCTGACTGTGTACAGAGAGTCTCGCTGGATTTTGGCACTGCGCCTTGGGGGGGTGCGGGGGGCGCCAGCATTAAATGAGAAGACATGTGCTTCAGCCCAAGCCTTTGACCCCACAGGCCGGAGGCTCTGTGAGAACAGGAAGCATCCCTGTCTGATCCCTCCCTTCAGAAACACATCCGCCTTCCGCAGCGGCCTTTGAATTCCTGCACGGACTTTGAGGATGGAGGGAGAAGGGAAAGAGGCCTTGCAAGGCCCCGTGACCGGTTCCTCTGATCACACTCGCCATTGAACTCACGGGTTATTTTTACCACATCTGTGTTGTTAGGATTTCACACGAGAAATGCTTCCAAAAGTCACTTCAGAATAAGGACACGTCGGGCTAAGGTACTTCAGGATGACTTTCAGGAAGGGTTTAAAGTGGCGATCGACTCTCTCTCAAAGGTGGCCAGGAACGGAGAGAAGTGTGTTTCTTCAGCACTTGAGCACGACATCTCTTACTCCGTGTTCAGGAAAAACGACTGGGAAAATCCCCTTTAGATGTCTCGGAGCATCTACCTTTAGGAGACTGCGTCCAGCACTGTGGGTGGATGGACACAGTAGCTGTGTGAGGCAGCTTCCGAGTGCTGAGGGGGTCTCAGGGTGCAGCCGACTCAAGAACCAAACCCATTTCTGTGGCCCATACAGAGAGGAAGGGCCGGGCCTCCCTCTCACTCAGACCAGGAATCTCCTACAATACGTTGTGCTGGAAAGGCCTCCAGACCTATTTACCGCCGGGAGAGACGCAGCTGCTGACGCCAGGCTGTCACACACACAGTGCCATCGCTTGGAACACACACAGTGCCATCGCTTGGAACACACACAGTGCCTTCGCGACACTTTCCTCTCGGTATCTGAGACGCACTTCCATTTCACTTTGGCACAAAATGGTTTAAAAAATGTAGAGGTCATTAACGCTCTCTACAGATCCACGAATACATCTTATCCCAGACCAATTAATCTTTTACTAATCTTATCAACTTCAACTAGGAAATCTTGTGCTCTAGACACCTCCCTTGATTTTTATTTCCATTTACATATCGAAGTCTGTTACTTTCAACATCTTCACTGAAGTGGGGCATCTCGCAATAAGTAGAACTCAAATAGAGAACGTAAGGTTGAAACTTTTAAAATTTAGTTGTAATATGCAGCTATATACATAGCACTCAAAACACTGCTCCCTTAGCTTATTCTCAGTCAAGTACTTATAAATGTTATTTAGAAGGCTTAATTTAGATGAAAAGACAAATAATATACTTAAGCATTTCCAACCCTGCAACTCCATATGGTCCCCCAAGCCCCGCCAGGAGTGATCCCTAAGTGCAGAGTCAAGAGTAAGAGCTGAGAACCATGGGTTGTGGCCCCAAACACACACACACAAACACACACACACACACACACGAGAAAATGACATTTTAGGAAGGTGAAAGGATTTGTTAAATTAACAACTCTATGTAGTTTTAACACGAAAGGCTTTCAGGTTAATCTACAATTCTGCACTTGTTACAATGGCTTTTGAAATTATATAAAGAAATTTACATTTACCTATTTAATTTCATCTTAATAGTGTAAGGGAAAAATTTTGGACCATTTATTTCTTAAAGCTCTGTCTTCTCTCCAAATCTTGGCTACCTCCTCCACTCTCCATAAACTGGATACACCTATTTTTCTGTTGTCATTTCAGTCTCTGCTAACACTGTAATGCAAGAAGGGGGCAAGGAGAGACATTTGCAAGGATCCCACCTGACCTCTCTCCAGCCTGACATCAATACCTTTGAGTAATTTTGTTCTGCCAGAACAAACATATTTTGGTGGTATTATCCAGGTCACAGCTATCCATGTCATTCACGTGGGTATTATAAAGGACATACAAAACTCTCTCACTGTGGTGATGGCCACTTACATGGAGTTTCTCTGGTCTTTCTCTGGCTTAAATACCACCGACAACAGCACTGAAGTGTTAGTCTTACCTACAGAGTCCCTTGGTTTTATGCTAAGTAAATTGCAGCAACTATTATTTTAAAACTAACATTTGGGTGACACTTCTCCATGGATCTCTTGTTTCTGCACAATCTTGGTGGCCCTCGCAAGGCTGCCCAAATGACTGCCATGGAAAATGCCGGAGTGGAAATCTCAGGCAGATAGGGCCGGCTTGTCCGCTTCCCGTTCAAAAATATCCTGGCTCCCCAAAGCCAGCATCTCTTTCCTTGAATGCGTACCAAGAGCAGATGCCATCTGGCCCTCCTGGTGTCACCCTTCAGAACTGGGCTCATGATATGGCACAAAAATGATGAGCCTCTAGACGGTGTCATTTCTTTAGCAATAACCTCTCCTTTATCTCAGACCCAGGAGTTGTCAGACAAGTACAAGCTGGCAGCATATTGGCAGCTCACAAGTCAGGGAAACATCAGGTATCTCTCCATGGCGGCCGCGATCACCGGTTCTCAGACTCATTCAAACGTGGCTTGTCATTGGCTATCACTGTTTATTCTCGAATTCGGAAATTTCACTGGGCACTCATCAACTTAGGGCCTTTTCTTTTCTTCTGTTTATAAAAAAAGTAACGATCTCCCTTGGTGTTTAGTGTCTATATTGTCACTGAATAAACCGAACATGTATTGCATACGCTTATGCATGCTAACACACTCGTCTACACTGAGGCAAAACCCCCTTTTCTCCTAGCTTTATTTCCTGCAAACTCTCCTTGTCCTCCTTCCGGTCAGTGCAAACTTGATTCCCTGAGAACATGACCAAAGGTCCAGCATTGTGTCAGCGTTCATGTTACACTACCTAAGGAGGAACCTTATTTCACATTTGCTTCTATTTTCCTTAAGAGGAGGTGGGGGATGCGGAAAGCAAAGACGCGGGTAAGTTTTGTTGCTGTTGTTGCAAGTGTGTTTTGAGAAGTGAACATTACACTTCGAAGGAAGGACACTCCAGTGTCCCTCACACAGCCGTGGGATTGGCAACATCTGTCTCCCAGTCTGCTGTCACAGCCGGTGCTGGAGGCAGACGGAGGAGGCTTCTTCTCATCAGTGAGTTGGAACAGGACGGAGAGGGCTTCCTGCTGGGCCGAGAAGCTGTCAGACCTGAGCTGGCCCAGCACACCCCTGGCATGCAATATTGATGGGCCTTTCTTGGAGGAGGAGCAGCAAGGGAAGGGAGAGGCAGGAGGTGTCAAAAGAATTTATTAACCCAGTGAGGTGCAAGAATGTAATGAATAGGGAAGTGGTGAAGTGGAATTCTTAACAGGGGATGGAAAACAAAGAAGCAAACGGAGATAAGACCCTCCCTGTGCTCTCGAGATGAGAGAAGCAGCACTGAGCCCGGAAACATTTCCAGGCATCTACAGAGCTGGGCGGGTTAGGAGTTCACGACGTGAAACCAAAGTCTGTGCTTAAACCCACATTTCCTTGATCTATACCGCAGACAGGCATTAAAAAGCATAAAACGAAAAACTGTATGTTGAGTAACAGTTTTGCAGCTTGGAGTCCCCTGTGTGTCTCTCGTGTTATGGGGACCTTTAGAGCAAACTCTTGCAGCAGAAGGGAAACTGAGCAGGAAGGAAAGAAATAGCTGCAGAGGCAGAAGTGAAGGAGACATGAGAGGTTTAGAGGCTTTCCCAAGACAGGGAGAGTAAGCGTGGGGTGGACCCCACGGCTGAGAGGGCAGTGAGAAGGGTGGCTTCCTGCCCCGCCACCGTGTCCTCTGTGGGCTGTTGTCAGAACCTCTACTCAGAAGTACAGCATTACTACACTCCCCCAGTCCCGTCAAGCCTACCTAGAGGAGAATGAGTGGAGTATCAGACCATCTCTTTCCCAGACGCAGAAGAGAGTGTGAGGCAGAAACACCCTTTCCCGGAGCTGCAGAGCTCAGCTCGGTCCACCCGGCTCCACATGCCAGCCTTTCAGTGTCTCCCACACAGAGTGGATCCAGGTGTGTGGTGTGGAGAGGCTGTTCCTCCCACTTGCTGGAATGAACGGCCATCCTGACCCCTAGAACAAACCCTGGACTGGAGCAATAGCACAGCGGGGAGGGCATTTGCCTTGCAAGCGGCCAACCTGGGCTCGGTTCCTCCATCCCTCTCGGAGAGCCCAGCAAGCTACCGAGAGTATCCCGCCCGCATGGCAGAGCCTGGCAAGCTCCCCGTGGCATATTCGATATGCCAAAAACAGTAACAACAAATCTCACAATGGAGACGTTACTGGTGCCCGCTCAAGGAAATCCACGAACAACGGGATGACAGAGCTACAGTGGAATGAACAGGCTTGGAACTGCTTTCTTGACAAGAATTGACGTCCATCTGCCTCCTACTGAACATAAGATGCAGCCACCACAACGCCTTCGGGACAGCAACAGACCCGGGGCTCAAACTGCTTTTCAAGTCTTGGTTTCACACGTCACTGGCAACGTGGTGCTTGGACTCTCGGTCTTTGGCAATGAACGTATATTGGTCTGAGTAACCCAATCCTCAGGGGCTACTCCTGGATCTGGACTCACATCTGACTCCTGCTGGGTCTCCAAGGCCCTACGGGGTACCTGGAACTGAAC
Organism: Sorex araneus; assembly: GCF_027595985.1. Classification (NCBI taxonomy): domain Eukaryota; kingdom Metazoa; phylum Chordata; class Mammalia; order Eulipotyphla; family Soricidae; genus Sorex; species Sorex araneus. The sequence continues at coordinate 215,202,572 of NC_073306.1, forward strand.
CAGGTCAGCAGCATGCAAGGCGAGTGTCCTGCACACCGCAGCTGCCGACCCACTAACCTGCCTAACTCATTTGATATCCAATGTGCATACATGTAGACAGACATGTCTGAAGTTTCATTCTATATACTCAATTGAGCTTTGCACATACATGTCACTTTGATGAATAGCCATCATTTACCCCAAACAGCTCAAAATCTATCCCTGGTTTAAGTCAGAATAGCTAATTTTTTTGTACCTGACTGAAATGTTACATCTTTGTGGTTTAACTTTACTCCGTTTGTACTTAGGTCTTATATCACTGACCTAAGTGAGACGCACTAACAGCCCAATAGAACTCAGTCATAGTTTTACTTTAAGGATGTTTGTTCCTTATAGTAATGAACATCTCCTTATAAGGATCCAAAGGAGGAGAATCAAGCTTCCTGGGCAGTTTTCTTTCCCTCATGTGTAAATGGATCTGATACTTTACCACACTCACCTCTTAACTGACTGAAAGTGGTAAACGTGTGACCTTCCATCAGGAACGTACGACCTTACCCCCCAGCTGCCGCCCCCGCTTCCCTCGGACCACAGTGCTGCACCAGGGCTGCTCACCTCCCTGACTTTCTCTAACCTTATTCTCCCCTTTTGCTTATAATTTTTTTATGCAATATAAAAAACTGTTTTCCTTCCACTGAAAGACTCCGCTTCAGGGTCAGCCCGGCGGGAGAGAACCTAGCTGGCATATGTCAAGTCCAGGACCCGGTCCTTGGCACGCAACGAACACAGACTATTCATGAACCATCTGAATGGGCCATTTCTTCCTCAGGGTGAATTCAGTAAACACACCATGGAGAATATTGAGAGAAGGCTTAAATATACTCCATCCTGCTCCTTGGACCTCACTCCATGCCCCCTTTCAGTTTCTTTCAGTCTCTGGGTCTAAGGAAGGCGGGCCTGTTTACTGAGTTCCGCTGAGAATCTAAAATGCCAGCTACTATTTCACTAAGTTTCAGATGTACTAAGCTAACTAGGGACCAGAGGAAAACAGGCAGGGCGAAGCAGTGGCCCCAGGGGGAAGTTTCTAGAAGGAAGCAGGGTCCCCAGAGTAGAACCCTCTCAAACATGCCGCCCTCCCTGCCCTCGGTCTCCCCACCTTCCGCATCCTTCTCCAACACAGAATGCTCCCGTCCCGGGTCACAAGAACACAAGAGGGCAGTCCTGCCCATCCGAGGGCAGCTTCAGCAGACCACCCTCCCCAGCTACCCCCACTCTTCCCGTCCTTCTCTACAACGAACCAAGTTGCTACTGAGTTTGCACCTCCAGCCCCCTGCTTCCAAGCTTGACTACCGGACAACAAGAACCCGAGCTCACTTTGACACAGGTACCAAGTCACAATGAATGAAGACTTGAGCTGGATTATTACCGACATAAGAAAAGTTTCCCTCTATCCTAACAGAGTGCTTTAGCATTTATACTTGGTAAATAAAATCATTGTATTAGCTCCTCACAAATAACTCACACCTTTTCTTCTGAGATTTCATTCTTAAAAAAAAAAAAAGGCCATCACTGTCTTGGGTGGGCTGGAGTGATAGGACAGTGGGTAGGGCATTTGTCTTGCACATGGTCAACCTGGGTTCGATTCTTCCGTCCCTCTCGGAGAGCCCAGCAAGCTACCAAGAGCATCCATCCTGTACGGCAGAGCCTGGCAAGCTACCCATGGTCTATTTGATATGCCAAAAACAGTTACAACAAGTCTCACAATGGAGATGTTACTGGTGCCCCCTCGAGCAAATCGATGAACAACAGGATGGCAGTGACAGTGACAGTGACTGTCTTGGATTGACAACAATAATAATGTTGTTTTTCTCTTGCTTTACATTTCAGGTTTTTGTTTTTGTTTTTGTGCCACACCCATTAGTGCTATGGGCTTTTCCCGGCTCTGCCCCAGGGATCACTCCTGCTGGTGCTCGGAGGACCATCTGGGGTGCCAAGGATAGACCTGGGCTAGCAGGTACAAGGCAGGCCTCCCGCCTGTTGTAATATTGCTCAGGCTCACGATTACACTTTAATACTGTCTCTGTCGGCCTCTTTCTCCACCTTGGAGCTGTCTGTACCTTTGATGTTTGCACATTGCATTTAAAATCATGTGATTTGTGGGTGAAATCAAAATGCCGCGATGCACATGTAAGCCTAAGATAATGTCCTGATCTGTAGGAGTGCGTGTGTGAGAGCATGTGTGAGAGCATGTCTATTCAGCTCACGAAGGTCCACCCTGTGCTCAGTGCCCGTCAGATGCAAACGTTCTCTTCAGTTTCCCTCACCGGATCCAGCCATAGGTAAGAATGCTCCCAGTGCTCTTTCCTTGGCCCTCCCCTTTACTGCTTCTGCGGCTGCTCCTGGGACTCCCCCCCCGGGTATCCCCACTTCACATGCAACACAACTCCCACGTCTCCAGCTGGAGGCGTCCACTGCAGCCGGAACGCCGGGATGCAGCCTCCCCACCCCCACCCCTCAGCCCCACACGCCAGCGCCCGCAGCCGCCTTCTGAGAAGACTCAGTGGACGCCACGTCCAGCTCGCTGTGAGACGGTCGGGTCAGACTCTCGCTTCACGTTTCCCAGACAGCAGCGCTGGGGGTCCCCTTCTGGCTCCTCCGCCTGCCACTCCCCAGACAGACCCCCGGCTCCCCTTCCAGGCTGCTGCTGGTGGACCCCAAGGCTCTCCGGGTTCTCCATGGCCCGACAGTACACGAGGACGATCGTAGGCGCCTCCATAGTTGGGACGTCCACTCTGATCTCCGGCCCAACCCCCCCTCCCCCATCTTTTAAGAGAAGCTTCCGGCAAGTACGGGAGGCAGGACGACAGGGGAAAGGACTTTCCCAGCTTCTCAGATTGTTCCCCAAGAACTGGCCAAGGGCAAGACTCCCGTCTGGGTGGACGTCTGTGTCAGACTGGTCCCGACGGCGGCCGCCAGCCCCACGGGCATCCGCACCCAGAACCGAGATGTGCAGTGCAGGGCGGCGGCGGCCCTGCAGCTCTCCCGGGCAGGGCCGGGCCTGCGGGTGCCACCTGGCGGGGCAGGTGCGCCTCGTCCAGTCGCCTCCTGGCCCCCCAGCAGCTCAGGGCCTCCTGGGCAGTGACCAGGCCCTGCTGTCCTGGGGACCGTGCTGCAGGTAAGGAGCCTCACGTCACCCCCCACGCCTCCCCGCCACAGGTGGCCAGCTGGCCCCTGCCCAGTCTGAGGTGCAGTGGAGGAGGTTGGGGGCAGGAACCAGAGACCCTCCGCGTCCGCCTGCAGTGGCTCCCGGTGACGTCCATCCACAGCCTCGCAGGGACTTCTCGAGGGGAGAGGGCACGGAGGGGCAGCGGTGACCCGCAGGAAGCAGCTGTGTCAAGGCCTGGGCCAGTGGTCAGCACGCAGGCCCAGTGCAGCCCGGGTGGGCTGGGTTTCAGGCACCAAATGTTCCCCCTGGGGGCTCCCGGTTAATTCGGGGCCCGGCACTGGGCCAGGGGCTCACCTGGCCGAGAACGCCCAGCGGGGCCCCTGGACTGTGACCGCAGCTCTGTCTCCTCCACCCCCAAACGAGGCGCCGTGGAGTGAGAGCCCGGAGACGGGCGGGGGCTGCGGGGAGCAGGGCGGGAGGGGACCCGGCTCCCCACGTGCCAGGCTGGCACACGCAACTTGGTTCCCGAGGCCTCGCTGCTTCCCCGGGCGGGCTGTGGCCACACACAGGGACCCAGTTGTCCTGGCACTGAGCACTCCTCCAAGGACGTGGCTCCACACAGCTGCCCTGTGCCAGCCGGGCGGAGACGTCCGTGCATAGGCCGGGCCTTCCGGGTCTCTCCCCGTTCCAGGGCCTTTTGTGCGTGTCCCTCTGGAGACCCTGAGGTCCCTCTCAACCGCCGACTACCAGGCTCCGTGATGCAGCCCAGACCCGACGGGGAGGCCCTGCTCTTCCTGCCTTCAGGCAGCGGCAGGAACCTGGGCTCTTCGCCTCCGTCAGGCTCAAAAGCAGGAAGTGTCTGGCCTTAGCGTTTTCCCTCCTCCCCCTCCTCCCCACGTCTAAAACGTACAATTCTCCTGGCCGGACAACTCTGGGCGAGAAAGGCAAGGGAGGTACGAGGTGTGACGAGGTGTGCCCCGCCCCGCCCAGAGACGCCCGTGGAACGGAGAGGAGTAGACGGGCAGAGTCTCCGCCGAAGCAGAAGCCTGGTGACCCCAGGGGTCGGAAGGACGGAGCACTCCATGAGAGGATAAAATGGCTCTCGGGGTCCGTCCATCCTCCTCGGGCAGCGTGGGCGGGAGGAGGGTGCTCGGAGGGCCTGTGGGCGCTACTTTGCCGTGAGGATGAAGCAGGAGTATCTGATGTGAGCGAATGCCGTGCAGCGGCTTTCTGCTGCTCGAGTCGGAGGCGTGGGCAGCGCTGCGGGCACTGTATCACCCCCCAGCCAGGCTGGTGTTGACGCAGGCCCCGTCCACACAGGCGGAGAGGCGGCTCCCGGCCCTCCCCACGTCAGCCCAGCCTCCTCTCCCAGCGCAGAACAAAAGAGTTTTTGGCTCCTGGAGAGCAAGACTCAGAAATGGACGCTTCTCTGCGGATGAAAGGAGCGAGGCGAGGAGTAATGCGCGATAATGACAACCTCGTTGTGCATTTGTCACTTGGCGGCTGGCGTCAGAGCGCAGAGCTGACGAGCCTCTCGGGGAAAACAAAGATAATTACATGTGAGCATCTTCCTTCCAGCAGCATCCTTCATTGCACGGGCCCAGGACTCCAGAAGCCTTTAGCGGGACGTCTCTGAAGCACACAGGGCCGAACACACCTACGGACTGCGGGGCACGGCCGAGAGGGGCCAGACCTGACTGGCCAGAGGACAAGCTGAACACTGGAGTTTGGGCACCTCACCTCCTCCGGCTCCTCTTCCTGACAAGAACCCGAGCTTCCCAGTTCTGACATGTCCAAAAAAGGCCCTTTGATCCCCGGTGGGCTCGGTCAGTGCTCGAGTCAGTGGGAGCACGCCAAGGACGGACTTCGGAGGGGTAAAGTGAGGAGGAGGTGGGCAGGGCGAGAGCACAGAAGAGAAGAAAGTGCTGTAAAGTGCCAGAGGCTGGGGTGGGTCCGAGTCAGGGTCAAGAGGCCACTGCTTCCCTGGGACCTTTAGCCCAATAATGACAACGGGCTGCATTTCACAAACTTTTCTCCAGGTGTCAGCTTGGACCATTTGTGGATCACATTTCTGGTGTTTTTTGTTCCCCCCCCATTTAGGACGACCACATGTCCATCTGGGAAACGCACGCTGGCCTTCTGCTCACACTCAGGATCTGCACAAGAGCCAGAAGCTTCCATGGCAGGAAAGTCATAGCTGAGCTTTTATAAAGAAGTAGGGGAGTAAGACTTGGCTGAAAGCAGGGCGCGCAAGGGCAAAGAAGGGCTTGTATTTATTCTCTGTGTCATAAGGAGAGAAACAACAACCCAGGTCAGACACTGGTAAAGTCAAGAGCACCACAGGAAGCACATTTACCTCATAGCTTCTTTCCTGTGTACGGTCACGTACATTTCGTAGACTCTCCCCTGCGGAATGGCCCCAGTGGGAATCAGCAAGCTTACTCCTGAAGGGCAAGAGAGAAAAGACAGACCAGGGGTTAGAGGGAGCGTTCCCGAACCGCCGCTGGCGCCAGAGAAAGGGAAAGAGATTTTCTGACCTGTGGGCACAGGCCTACTTGTTCTTCCACAAAGGACAATCTCCACAGTCACTTTACTTTGCTTCCTGACATTTTTTTATTTTCTGACCAGAGTTCCCTCTGTGCTGTTATGGAGGTAGTTACAGGGTGATGTCATTTTCACATTCTTGTTTTATTTAGTTAAGGAATAGACAGATGGTTTCAATGTTGTTTTCCTTGTAAAGCAGGGGAAACCAGCAACAGCTCTTAGCATTTCAAAGAGCTGTAGGGAGGTATAATTTCTAATTAAAATATCTCCCAGAGCTTCAAAGTCAGGGTGCTAACCTCAACAATATCCAAAACATTCATTCTGAAATATCTGGGTAGCATCAGTGTTTTTCCATAACAAGCTGAGAGTTGGTGAGGAACTTTCCACAGACGAAACTCTAGAAAAGTATAAATTAAGTGCTGGCTGTTCTCACAGCAAGCTGGGAAGGCTTTTCATGCCATTGTTAACTGGCTCACTTGCATGGCACTGGGTTGAGCTCAGTTCTGAGCTAACCAGGCCCAGTGCAGGGATTTGAACCTAAGTTTGCGTGAGAATCCCCAGGGGCATTTATTAGATCACAGGCTGCAAGACTGGGTGGTGGGACGGCTGGTGAGTGACAGCATTTGACTTGCACATGGCCAAGGAAGCGTCAGTTCCGGGGCCCCGTGTAGTTCTCAGTGCCAGGAGGAGTGATCTCTGCGTGAACCAGAAAACAAACAAAAACAACACTGCTCTGGCCCTCAAGGTTAATGCTGCAGGGTCAGGGAAAACGGGAGTTTGACTAAGTTGCTGATGAATTCAGTGATGGTGTCCTGGGGTCCCTGTGGACCATGGGCATGGTTCTCATGCGGGCATGGTTCTCACACGGGCATGATTCTCACACGGGCATGGTTCTCATGCGGGCATGGTTCTCACGTGGGCATGGTTCTCACATGGGCATGGTTCTCACATGGGCATGGTTCTCACGCGGGCATGGTTCTCATGTGGGCATGGTTCTCACACGGGCATGGTTCTCACGCGGGCATGGTTCTCACATGAGCATGGTTCTCACACGGGCATTTTTCTCATGTGGGCATGGTTCTCACATGGGCATGGTTCTCACATGGGCATGGTTCTCACACGGGCATGGTTCTCACGCAGGCATGGTTCTCACATGAGCATGGTTCTCACACGGGCATTTTTCTCATGTGGGCATGGTTCTCACATGGGCATGATTCTCACACGGGCATGGTTCTCACACGGGCATGGTTCTCACATGGGCATGGTTCTTACTTGGGCATGGTTCTCACGCGGGCATGGTTCTCACACGGGCATGGTTCTCACACGGGCATGGTTCTTACTTGGGCATGGTTCTCACGCAGGCATGGTTCTCACGCGGTCATGGTTCTCATGTAGGCATGGTTCTTACTTGGGCATGGTTCTCATGTGGGCATGGTTCTCACGCGGGCATGGTTCTCACACGGGCATGGTTCTTACTTGGGCATGGTTCTCACATGGGCATGGTTCTTACTTGGGCATGGTTCTAATGCGGGCATGATTCTCACATGGGCATGGTTCTCACGTGGGCATGGTTCTCATGTGGGCATGGTTCTTACTTGGGCATGGTTCTCACGTGGGCATGTTCTCACATGGGCATGGTTCTCATGTGGGCATGGTTTTTACGCGGGCATGGTTCTTACACAGGCATGTATGCTATGCCAGCAGCACAAAGAGAATTAGGGCAGAGGCAGCATGTACATATTTGGATCCATGATTTGATGCTAATAAATGTTGTTTAATTCAATTCATGAAAAATGTATGGAACATCTTGCTGTGGTGCTGTGAATGCAGGAAGTGAAAGCTGGCTTTCTTGTCTTTGAATAGCTTACGATTTAATTAGTGAGGAAATGGAATATGCCACTGAGCACAGGGCAATGAGGGAAATAACCTGCCCACACTGGAAAGTCTCAAGAGTAAGGAGCAGAGAATTGGGAGCACAGTGATTCCCAGGCCCTGGCGAGGAGGAAAGGGGCAGAGGAGTGTGGTGCTTTGGTGTCCCTTCGGGTGGCAGCTGCAGACGCAGGAAGACCACAGTGGTGCCTAGCAAACTTCGATATTCCTTAACGGGAAAAAGCAAATGTACTTTTATGCTTATTATAAAGATGCAAGCGGATTATGTTGCAAAGAAGAGTAAGAACCGACTCTTAGAAGGTATTATTACCTTATTAAATAAAATATGTAAGCTGACACTGATTCGTACATCCCTCCCACTAAGGAATTCTTCACAATAGTTCCTATTTGGAAAGTTGGCAGGTATAAACGGAAAAAAAAGAATCAGTGACTATCATTCAAAAAGCTGACTTAAAAAAGACTAAAGACTTAGAAGTACAATGTTTCAATGCCAAATAAACAATAAAGTATGTTTAACAGACCATTAAATCTACAAAAGCATTACATAGAGGGCTATGTGTAAAGTATTAGAAAAGGGAAAAATGATGTCCACCTAATAATTTGACTTATTAAAAATATACATTTAAAGTCATGTGATAAAAACTGCCAAGACACTGCAAAGGAGCTAAGCAAGAGAAAGAGTCAAAGACCAGTGTGTGTTCAGCCCTGAAGACTTGGCTCCGTAGCAATGGACAGACGTATTATTTTTTAATGAAAACTTCAGGTCAAGCAAACTGCTGTTTATTGCAGTATATACACGATAACGAGATCCAAAGAAGGATTCGTTAACCTCCTCATGGACAGCAGCTACAAACCCATGTTCAGGGTTTGGACCTACTGGACTAATGAGAACTGGATCCATAACTTCCATATTTTAATCAAACACGAGAGTCACTAACTTTACTTACCAGTTCAGACTTCTCGGAGGCCTACATTTTAGCAGTAGATACTAGCTAATGTTACAAAAGCTTTACATGATTAAACTTTGATTCTAGGCAGATACATCAGTAAAACCTTGAAGTTGAAGAGTGCGTCATAATTCTGTTAGTTAAATGAAATTTCATGTCTATTAAGGTGTCCCCTGGTCCCCTAAAAATGAGTCTTCTGAAACACTGCTTCCGGTAATAAATTGGTCGTGAGACAACTGATATGTTTTCTAATTAATTTGTCCTTTTAAAGTGTGATGTCGGGGGGAGCCTGCTGGTTTGATCCTGTCTGCAGGAGCGCCAGGAAAAAGGTCACAGACAGTTCCAAACTGGGCCCAGAAGCAGAGCGGGGACCCACGTGTCTGAGGGAAGCTCCCTGAGCTGTTCTGAGGTGAGAAAGTGGCTTTGCTGATCTTGTCTGCAGTGCCTTTTGGTGCAGACTGGGAGCTCTGGGTTAGGCGGCTCCAGGAACTCTCGGGTCTGATAAAGACAAACAGATTTCGGTCGAGAACCCTTGCCCAGGCGCTGGCTCTGCCCCTTGCACCTACGGAATTACCTGAGTTGGGAACGACGAGGTGTCCCCCGAGGGAGTTGAAGGTGCCAAATGCAGTGCAGGACGGGTCGGTCTGCCTTGCGAGGCTGTGGATCTTCAGGCTGAGGGCCTCGTTCTCCAGCAGGGACTGGGTCATCTGCGGGGACAGCTTGGACGCGAACTCCGAGAGCTCGTCTTGGGGGGTGACGGCCCCGGGTGTGTTGTAGACTTTGATTTTCAAGCTGGGCAGTGGGTCCAGAATGGGAGAGTTGGTCATGGGGATCTTGTCTGAGACGTCATGCAGCGCATACACGGGTCCTCGGTACATGGCTGCGGCCGATGTGAGGTCCGGGGGCACGGTCAGGAGATCTGAGGAGGCAAGAAAAAGCAAGTCCCACGACATCCTTCATCCAGGTGGCTCTTTAGCCAGAACTTTCTAAGCCAGTGGAAAAGCAACCCGGAGAAAATCAGGGCAGAGTGATGCCTAGGTCTGATGGAAACCAGGCAATGAGATACACACGGGTTCATTTTGCTATTGGCCATACGTGTGAAGACAAACTTATTTCATATTTTGCCTCAACATTACAGTGATCATTTCTAGGTATTTACTTGTTCATACGCTACTTGGCTATTTCAGAAACTACATTCACAGACAGTGACCCCCTCTAGGTGACTTTTATGTACTGTTCTCCCCATTCTGGGTTTCAGTTCATTTGCAGGACACTGCTTATTGCAACATGACATGTTTTGTCAGGAAGGAGGAGAGACAAACTCAAGAAATCACCTCACCAATCTGTGTGTGTGCTTGTGTGTGCGTGTATCTGTGTGTGCGCCTGTGTGCATGTGAACGCTCATGTGTGTGCTTTTGTGTGTGTTAGCGTGTGTGCACATGTGTATGTGTGTGCTCATGCATGTGTGTGCACATGTGTGCATGTGTGTAGATGTGTATGCATGTGTGTGCATATATGTGCTTGTGTGTATCTGTGTGCATGCATGTGTATGTATGTGTGTGCACACATGTGCATGCATGTGTGCCTTGTGTGCACATGTATTCGCATGCATGTGCATGTGGGCACACATGTACACATGCATGTACACACTCACACATGTGTGCTTGTGTGTGCATGCATGCACATGTGTGAGCACATGTGTGTGCACTTTATGCATGTGTGTGCATGCACATGTATGTGTTTGTGTGCATCTGTTCATGTGTGTGCGTGTGTGCATGTGTGTGTGTATTTGTGCATGCATGCACCGTCAGGGGCCCACAAACAGTGCTCAGGAACCTGGAGGCCACTCTGTTGATGTGCAGTCAGTTCGACCAGACTCTGCATGCAGTGCTAGGGCAGGTGGTTCGGGCTACCTTGGAGCAGGGGTGTCAGGGGCCACCTGCTGTCCCTGAGCGGGGCAGGGAGTGCTGAGGACCAGTCAGGGCCTAACCCAATGAGAGCTAAGGAGCACCCAGAGGGGCTGCCAGACTCTCCCCCGTCCCGCCCTGCCTTGCTACATGGAGGAAGTTCACTGAGCAACTAGAGAGACGGACCACAGCCCTCCCCACGGCCTGTCTTCCCGGTTTCCCGGTGAGCGGGAGGGAGGGGATTCCGCAGCCTCCCGGGGCCCTGCGGGTCACACCTGCCTCCGGGTGGGGCAACGCCAGCTGACCTTGTCTTGCTGCTTTGATGTTCACGGGCTGGAAGCCTCCGTTGAGAGCCGAGGAGTCGATGATATCCGACTCAAAGTCACGGTGGTTCTTCCGGTACACGAACAGGGCCACGGCGGCAGAGATGGCCAGGCAGACGATCACGGCGATCACGACCCCCACGTACAGCGCCACGTCGTCCGAGTCCGGAGCGGCTGGAGGGAAGGGAACGTGGGAGGCCCCCGCTAAGCGGGATCTCCCACGCCGCTCACAGACGGACGTGCTTGTTGTGTATTTTTTCCAAATAGCTAACTGCTTTCTTATAGGTTAATTTCAAATACTTTTTTAAAAAATCATATAAATCAGTGTAGCCTTTCGGCAGAAAATGGTCTCTGATTTCTTCCCCTTTCTCGCCCTCACTCGCCCGCCCACTAACCTATCGCACACTGGGGACCAAAGCTGACCAATTCCTCAGGAGCACTGACATACCTGGGGCTAAGTTCAATTCCAGACCACAGAGAGAAAAAAAATATCACCAATTCTGGGTGGAAAAAAATTTGAAACAAGGGTTTGAACTTACTGATTTTTTTTTATAAAACATAAGCCCTCCATTAGAGATGGCTGGCGTGCTCTGATCTGCATATTTACCGAACCAGAAGATTTTCCTAAATATTATTCCAGCTCATAAATTCACTCTCCACAGCACTTCTCTTAGCAATTCCTACATGACAAAGGGGTGGAGGGAGAGGTCTAACCCAGCACAGGATGTGTCCAGGACAGCCGGACCCTCGGAGCAGAGGTCAGTGCTATTAACTCTGGAACTTTGACAGAGATCCAGTTCTACCTCCGAGAAGGCTGAGCTCACCATCTCTTTTTCAGAGATTTACATTTGAACTCCTCATTACTAGAAAACAGCGCCCCAGTCTAGAGAGTGAGATGCAGGTTGGTTCAGTGATCAGAAAGGTCACGGGACCCCAGCAGGCAATTAAACATTTGCCCGGCGCAGTGTGTGGTCAGATGGGTCTGTTTCTGGCTACAGCACGAGAACGTTCTCAGAGTGTTGCCTTGGTGGCATGGGCTACACTTTGATCAGATGCCAAAGGTGACAGGTGCTGACAATTAAAACTGAACAAACAAAATGAAACCTGCCCATATCCCCACTGGCATCTTCAAGTCTGTCTTCCGTCCCCCATGACCCACAAACGTTTCCAGCAGCCTTAGCAGGAGTTGCTGCACTCATTGGACGGGAGATGACCGAGCCTGGACCCCAGGTGGGCAGAAGACACCCTTTCATGCTCGATTTTATGTGCAAGTACGTCTGTGTGTGTGGGGGGGGGCTGTGGGTACTGGTTTCCAGGTGACCCCCAGTGCTTTTAAGGTCTCTTGGTCCCAGATGGGGGGCTGCTCCGCCCAGCCGTCCCCTGCTGGTGTAGACACACTGACAATCTGACAACAGGAAGCGCTTTCCCGCTGAGAATCAGTCTGTCTACCCCCGTGAGAAATATGTGTTTAAATTTACTCTATGTGAAGTGACTCTTTCTTGTTTTTTAACTTCTCTCTTCCAGAATCAGACTCTAGAATCTACACGTTCCCTCCAACCACGTTTACTAACAAATGTTTTCAGAGCCCAGGGCACGCAAAGGCTCCTGCTTTGTGAAACCTGCCCGCAAAGGAGCGGTGTGTTATGTGAGTGCTCTGCATTGTCTGAATTCTGGTCCAGACCCCCGAGCTAGACCCGTCATATTTTACTTTACTAAGGGATAATTATTCATTCACCATTCACGAGTTCTAACACAATAAATCGGCATTTTCGCTCCCCTTTTTTCTTAGCATTTGGACCCTGCCTATTATTGATATCAGAATTGATGTCCAGCCACTGGGACTTGAGTTTACTGTGGTAGACTGAGAGATTTTCAAGCTGCCAGAGACTGGAAATAACCTTTTTTCTCCTCAGCAGTGAAAATCTAATTTGTTTTTTCATATTAGAATATATTAGGTGGCTCTTTCCCCTGTGCACATCTGTGATCCAAAGAAAGGTAAGCTTGAACTGCGGGCAATGGTATTGAATGATTATTCAGCAACATAAAAACCAAACATCAAACTTACAAGAAAATCCATATTCATTCTGGGTTCTCTGTTCAGTTGAAATGGGATAAATGAAACCTTAAAAAGAAAGAAAATATAAAACAAAAATGGAAGCAAAATCAAATGAATGATGGAAACAAAAGAAGCGACATGAGAATGGCTAAATTAAAAGAAAAGAGAGAGAAACCTGTGATCACCCAGACCCCCGGTCCAGCCCAGAATCTTGAGGCTGTACCTCCTGTCTGCTCAGGAGCCTCACAGAGAATTAATAAGTAGGCAGATTGAATTTCAGAGCAAAAACTGGTCTCGAGTCACTAACTTTGGAGTGCTTAAAGTCTTTCTTTTATTGAGCATAAACTCTAATGGATCTAATTTATTTCAGACATCAAGGGTCATTAGCATAAGGAAAATCTTTTTTCCTTATCCCTGCCATATGCTTTAATTCCCAGGACATACTCAGCAAGGCTTTAAACAGTTTCTTTATTCTTTTTTATTTAATCATAACAGCTTGCTCTTGGTCTAAGAGACTAAAGAAGACCCGTCAGCGTTGGTCAAAGGTTAAACACCCACTTACTGTGCTCATTTGAAACCACTGCCTCTCCCCTTAATCTCAGAGTCACTTTTTGGGTTTCCCATTGTTTCTGGCTCTCCCACTTAATGGAATACAAGAAGTTTTCCCAAGGGACAAAGCAGTGTATCAGTGTGATTGAAACTGGATAATTTTTATGTGGAACTATTAAAATATCAATAGGGTTTAGATGTTACAACGTTATTTTTGGGGAAAGCTTCAGGTGAGCAGCATAAATTGGGCAAGATAAAAATCACACCTCAGTAGTAAATGCAGAGCTATTACCAGCATTGTACCTGTTCTCTCTCCTCCAGGAGTTAGAGTAGAAAACTGATAATCTGGTGTTGGTGATGGTGACAGTGGTGGGAGTAGGTTGTAATTGAAGACAAAGACAAAGAAAAAAACATTTTGAGCTGCGAACCAAATGTTTTTGAATGAAAGTATTTGCACATTGTAAAAGCATAACTTGTAATTGGCATCCACAGTTCCTACTATTTAACATTGCACAACATCGGAACTCATCAAATGACACAAGCCCATTGGATTAAGCCATAGCAGATGAGTAGGATTCATGTGAATGAAACTTTCCTAATAATGGCTGAGTGCAAAAGAAAATGTAGAGAAATGGCATAAGTCACAATTAACTATTGAAAATTAAAGGCCTGTATTGGTTTAATACTAAAGATAGTGCTAAATCACGTCTCAGATCAATCTTTGGTAGTTTACAGAACTCTCAGATCCGACAAGCTATTTACCTATTTGTAGGGCTAATTCTAGAGAAGCATTCAGCAGTGCTCCCTAATGAAAGAGAGGTGTGCTGAGGCACAGAGGGTTTGCTCTGAATTAATTTTTAATGCTTTATTTTAGAGCAATGATTGCAACCTTCTACTTGGTTTTATAAATATTATATTCCTTATTTCAGTTGTCTTAGTCTATGTATTAGGTTTGATTTTCATTTCAAACACTTGTGTCTGGTAATAACCTTTTCCATTTGTATTCTGTGAACTCAATAAAGAGACATCTGGGACATAGACCGGGAGGAAATAAATGTTATTTATTTTTGAAACCCAAAGACTTCAGACAAAAACTCAGCTCGCTGCTAGGAGAGGAGGCTGGTTAGGTACTGGCCCATTTGGTAAGGGCGACAGTAAATAGGAGGATGTCAAAGTAGGGTGTTTGTTTGCTTTTTTTTTTTTGCAGGCGAGAGCATCAGGAAAATTGTGTAGTAAATGTCACTTGGGAACGGCCTGATGTGTCCCCTGAGAATTCTGATAACTTCAGCACAGGAGCAGAGGAAAATAGGTCAGGCCTGGAGAAACCTTGCTAGAGAAATTTACTCTGGTGTACAGATCCTTCTTCTGACGAAGCTCTGGGTTTCCAGGGCTCATAGCCCATCTCTCGGCAAAAGCCCCACTCTACACACTCAGACCGAGGAGGAATAAAGATGAACTTGTAACTTTTATTTAATCTAAATTTTCCTCAAGCTCATGTAGGTCTGGCCAACTCAATAATTCTGTGCCTTACGGCAGTGATGGGAGGCTTCTACTTCATTCCCGGCACAGACCTGGAATCTGCATCAGCTCATTCACTCATTCATTTCTCTAACAATCTGAACCACATACCGGGTCATGCTTTATACCCTGCAGTACAGTGACAAACAGGGGGCCACGTTCCTCTTCAACAAACAACAACAACAACAAAAGAATGTAAACAAAACAATGAAGTGTTTGTACTGTTGGAAACCCCCTTAACAGACAAACTTGGGCCTGCGTGATAGGGCCGGTTAGACACTTGCCTTGCACACAGCCAGGGCAGGCTCGATTCCAGGATCCCAGTGGTCCCCAGACTCCACTAGGGGTGACCCTGAGTGCAAGCCTGGAGTGAGCCTTGCACACTACTTGGTGTGGCCCCCAAACGCACACAGACACACACACACAAGATGAACATCTTAGGAAAAGAGTGAACAATGTAGAAAATCAGGGAAGAAATGATTTTTCAGGCTCAGAGTGAAAGTAAACTCTGATCCTGAAGGAAGAGAAGGAATCAGACAGAGTTTCAGAAGGGAAAGATGCTCCGTGAATTCTAAGGTCCCAGCAAACCTGCTGATTGAAAATAATGTTGGAAAGATCACTTGACTTCTCTACAGAAAATGAAGGGATAGATTTACATGGGTAGTTTTTATGACCCATGACCTGGGAAAGGTCTATTAAAGTATTTGGTGAACTTTTTACATTCAGGCGTGCTCTAAAATAAAATTTAAACCATAAGTATAACTTGTAGTTATTTCTCATAGTCAATTAGGATTTATCCAGTCAAACTGTCATTTTTCCTCTGCATCAAACTGAACATTTTAAACAGCCTACTATTAAGTACACATATGAATGCATTTGGTTTCAGAAACTCTGGCATAAAATTCATGGCAACTCTGTACAACTTTTCATCTTTTAAAGACACTTCTGCAGCCATACCACTAAAGCCTCACTTAGGAGCCCGGAACCAGAGAAGAAGGGCTCACTGTTTTGTCCCCCAAACGAGAGGAATTCAGAATCACTTTCCAGTGTTTGTTTTCCTACTCCTCCCTCTGATCCTCCTCTCAAGGAACAACAGGAGACATTTCCTCCAGCTAATGAGGTGAGCACGCTGAGAGTCCTAGCTGCAATGAGAAATCACATCTCTGGCAGAACATGGTGCAAAATAATTGCTTTCAGTGTCACTGCCAATGGTCTGGTTCAGAAGCTGAGAATCTCTGTCACTTTTCTTTCTGAAAGGAAGGCAGACTGGAAAAAGCCCCAGAGCTGTCAGACAAGAGGGTGAAATTAAGCTTCTCAGTGTCCAGTGTCGGGGACCACGACCTGAGTACTAGCCTTGACACTCGCTCAGCCGTGGGCCACCAGCATTTTGTCAGACCACTCCCTTCTCTCAGTGTCCGAGTTTCCATCGCTCTGTGAGGACATTGCATCCCCACAGCTATGGGAAAGATAAAGTGAGATGGATCCAGTGCTGGAAGGCGGCAAGTATCAATGGGTGATGCGTAGACCAAAGTCAGGAACGTGTGCTCAACAGACACACCGACAATCTGGGCCATGGCTTGTACTTGCAGAGCTGATCCAAGCAGCGTATTTGTGTGATGAGTGACCTCAGGAATGAGTCTGGATTTCTGGTCCTGTTACGGCCTCAGACCAAGTTCCTCCGCTCAGCTTTGAACCATGATCAATGCACACCTCCCAGTGCTCCACACTCAGTTACTCTCTTCTTTTCAAGAAAATTATTCTTGGTTTGTGGCTTCTGGCAGATACAAGAGGCATCTCTCTGAAGAAAGCTTCAGGGGCCAGAGTGCATCTTGGTATGGAAACAGTTTCTCAACCGGAAGCAGTGGAACCTTGAAGGCTTGGAGCTGGGGCACCAGCGGTGCTTTGGTTGCCTAGCAGTCGGGCCAGGCACTGAGTGTCCCGCACGGAAAGGCCCGTTTCAGCCTGGAAGAGCCGCTCTGGGGAAGATGCAATTCCACCGACAGCTTCTGAAGTCTCTAGTGGTCTCACACTGGGAACACGGGCTTGAACTTCAGAGCTATGGAGACAGTCCTGCCCCGTGACCTCTGTTTGTTCTTTCTGTCAGCACCATCTTTAAAGAACGCTCATTTTCAAAGGAGAGATTCTCCTGACTGGCAAAACAGGGATGTGAGGAAGTCTGACTGCAGGGAGGAACTTTAGGAGAACTTCACACGGACACTTTGGAAGCAGCAGCAAGGAAATGATGTCTCGAACAGTTCCTGAAATGACTCAGGCTGGAGAATCATTTCATAGCTGCTCAAAACACCATCTGAAGATATTTTATAACTGAAGGTTCATAAAGAGGTAACAGATATTCAGTGGTTCCAAGGACACAAATTTCCAAATTACAGAATAAGTAATGTAGAATAGGGTGATTTTTGTTCATAATATGGTCTAGAGTACTGAAAGTCACTAAGAGAGTAGATCTTTGGTTATCATCAATAAAAACCACCCATTAAGAATCACTGTCACTGTCACTGTTGTACTGCTGTTTATCAATTTGCTCGAGTGGGCACCAGTAACGTCTCCATGGTGAGACTTGTTGTTACTGTTTTTGGCATACTGAATATGCCACGGGGAGCTTGTCAGGCTCTGCCGTGCAGGCGGGATACTCTCGGTAGCTTGCCGGGCTCTCCGAGTGGGACGGAGGACTAGAACCTGGGTCAGCCCATCCAAGGCAAACACCCTACCCGCTGTGCTATCGCTCCAGTCCTCATTATTGTCTGTCATCTGATATGTTTACCAGGCTTAGTGTGGTGATCATTTTGCAAGATATGACAAGAATCAATGCAAGTCTGTGATAATGTGCAGAACTGTGTACACATGAAACACGAATATTTGATGTCACTTATACCAATAACAACTCATTTTATACTCATATAAAACAAAGTAGAAAAATCTAACCAATTTACCAAATTAAATACGCACAGTAATCTTACCCTCAAAGCAGGAGTTTACTGTGCCTTCCCTCTTAGCCTTTCTATTACGTCCCCCGCCCATAACAACTTTTGTTTGTAACTGAAAGTGAAATTCCAACAGATTTAATTTTTCGCTATGTTTGGGAAATCTACTCATTTTTTTCCATACATATCCCCAATGTATCTTACCTGTTAGATACGTTACACATTTTTCTTTTCTCTTCTTTCTTAGAGGGGTTCAGGGAGACTCACCTGGCTGTGCTCAGACTCAGCCCTGGCTGTGCTCAGGGTCACGCTGGTGATGTACAGGGACCATGCACTGTGCCAGCGATGGAATTCAGGGACAAGCAAGGCAAGGTCCTACCTGTTGTTCTGTCTCTACTGCTCAAGGCACATTTGTTCCGTAGAAAAGGTTATCGAGTGTTTATGCTAGTGTGAGCACTGTCAGAGTCCTGAGTATTAAACTACACAGGTGCCGCAAGGCCAAGTCTATACCCCACTACTTGCAAACCATCCACACAGTGTCAGTTAAAATGGGTCTTTGGTTTCCTGTACTACCCCCCTGGGCCCAAGGGTCCGGGGGGCTGCGGTGTGCCTAGAGAAAAGCAGAGAATCCGCCCTGTGAGCAGCTGATGACAGTTTCTTTCAGGACTCACTGGCGGGGGGTGAACAGTGGAGACAAGGAATTACCAGACAAGGGCGGAGGCAGTTATGTATTATTTGGATTAAATGATATTATATAAAGTAAAACAACTTTCCATTTGAACATTACTGTTGCCACTCATAAGAGAGCGGAACGAAGAGAGATTTCCAACCTCCAGTGAAAGGACATGCAGAGAGTGTTTTAGAAGAATTATTGGCAGTTCTTGAAAAACATCCAGAACACAGGAATAAAGGTCTGAGGGATCCTAGGCAGGGGGAGGTGGGAGTTTGAATGCTGGAAAGCCGACAGACTCTTGTTTCCCGAAGCCAAGAGCCTGCACGGAGACAGACAAGCTCAGGAACTGAGGCATTTGTGCCGCACATTGTTCACACGGGATTGCCGTGGGCATCGGGCACGCTGTTTCCGTTTCGTGCCTCAGTTGCCTCATTCGCAAGAAAGAGTTGCTCCTAGGATATGTGGAGAGTTCTGCTTGCAAGGCTTCTTTTGTACCTTTTGCGCTTTATTAAATTGAACTCAGGCCAAGTTTGTTTCAGTGGGGCAACGTCAGACGCAGTAGACTGGGGTCAAGTGCAGCTGCAGTTGCCTGCCAAGTTGGGGCATTGCATGGAAAGCGAACAAAACCCCAATAAAGCCCAAAACGCCTCGACACTAAAATGTATATGATCCTGCAATTTTCTCATGCCCTCTGGAGACTGAGAACCACTGAGAGCCTAAAAGTGAAGCCCGTGTGAGGAGGTCAGGAGGTTAAAGCTCCCTGACATTCGATTAGCTAAGGAATTCCTAGTCGAAGGAGAAGGACTCGTGAGGTTTCCCTGCTCACCTTCATATTTCAATAAAGAGCTGCTTCTTTGACCTTATTAAATGTAAATAGATTTGATGATGGTGTGAGTATTAAAAAAAACAGGATTGACTCACATCTCATCTGGGGCTCAGTGGGTAAGCTTACTACGCGGCATGACTCAATTACAGCTTATGAAAGCGTCGGGAAGGTTCTCTGAAGAACGTGCTTTCGTAGAACAGTTCGGGGTTAGTTTAGTGTCTCTACCTGAAGCAGACAAGACCAGTCCTGGGCAGTGGCCTCGTCCAGGTGACCCCAGGGCCAGAATGTCTCTTTCCAACAGACAACTCTGGCTGTAGCTTTTCATACTGACCTTACACTATTGTAAAATATGTGATTTTTCTCAGCCCAATTATATTTCTCCTGACACAAATGTTCTGATTAAAAGCCTCAAAGGCATCTGAGGTAACCATGTCCAAAGGTTTTTTTTTTTTTTTTTTAGTTTGGTTTTGTTTCTCTCCTTTTCGGCTGGTTCTCGAGACAGCCCTCCAGGACTTCACTAATGATGTCAAAGGTTGGGCCTGTCAAAGCCGCTCCTGGTCATTTATTATAATTTACCACTCTTCCGGGGGATTACTTAGTGATGGGGTGTAGGGAGCTCTAAATAAATGAATTCATAAATTCTAGGGCACGGACCCACAATTGGAGTTTCTGATTTCACTGTGATTGCTGCTGAGTGCGTGGACTTCCTGCCACAGCCTCCCCTCTCGGCCCGACCCAGGGACCTCTCGAACACTGACAACCAGCCATGGACACTGGACGGGAGGGTTGAGCCCTGCGGATGTCTCAGTCTTCTTTGTCGACTCCCAGAAGGCGACCAAAGTAGGTCTGAAATGCATATTCACGTCTGAAAAAAATCAAGCCATTTTGATCAACTGCTCTCAAACAATTTTATTTTTGGCTTGTTTTTAATGGTTAAAACAATAAATTTTCTCTCATGTGTATTTGCTACAATAAAAAAATGCTTAAAACAAAACAAAGAGGGTCAAGCTCAGAGTTTAGAGGAAAATAATAGTTATTTGAGTCTGTACCACTTTACTTCCCCAAATGGGTGAAGCCAGGGTTGGCGGAAATCTATCTCACTGTCAGCAGGGAGGGGCGCTTTCTGCTGGCTTGGTTAGAGATGGGGGGTTCTGAGGGGGCACGGAGTAAGTCTGATTCCTTAAAGGTGGTGCCGGGCAAGTCAGATGCTGTTGAAGTCACTATTGTGTAGTTATTGTGAAGTTATGAAGTTATGTACCAGCGGGCTACAGGCACACGTTTGAACACAGAGCCCTTCCCCCCCGACAATGCCCCCACCACCATTATAAAGTCAAAATGCTCCCTTGTAAGAGTGCAAGAAATAAAGGGTATAAAATCAAATCAAGAGTTATCCAAGAATTTTCTTTGTTTTGTAGCAAGATAGTTTGAGACATGAAGGGGAAGAGAAAAATACGTGTTTGATTAAAAACACGAACTTCGACATTCAACAGAGAAGAAGCTGGGCATTCTGGTAAGCAACGTGGCCGGAGAGTACTCCGGACCCCCAGACCGGGCCAGCTGCACCAGGGAGCCAGATGGGGGAGGCACAGCTGGTACACCTTCTCCAGATGGAGCCCCGGCGACAATGAGCAGCAACTAACACGGCTCCAGGATGCGGGACTGGGACAGCTCCGAACCTTCTCTGAAAAATGAAAACATACAATCTCTTGATGCCATCCAACATGTCTGCCTGCTGGAGGAAAACCTCCGAATAATGATAGTGAGATCCCTGTTGAAAATCGAATGTAATCAAAGTAAGGAAAGAGTAAAGTGAAAAATGTCTGCCACGCAGGCAGAGGGGGAGTGGGAGGGGGTATGCGGGGGTTTGGTGGTGGATCGAATATGAAAACTTTGTAACTGTATCTCACAGTGATTCAATAAAAAATAAAATTAAAAAAATAAAAAATAAAAACACGAACTTCTCAAAGAATAATAAATATTCCTTTTTCTGCCCTCTGAGGTTCTCTCCTGGGCCTGGAAGCAGCAATCCCTGCATTTGTCCTCTGACAGCTGTAGGTGCTAACCAGTTTTCTGCGGGAAAGGAGTGACTGCATCCCTGCTCTCAAGAGCAGAAAATAGAGTTCAGCAGTAAGGAACAAGCAAAAGCAAGCCATTCTACGGTAAAAAAATCAGAGGCCCGTGCTCTGTTGGGGCATGCTGAGAGTACGCATTGTTCAGCTGGTCAAGCCCACATCACGACAGAGACACAACCAGACACCAGCACTTGCAAGCTGCAGACAAAAGCTCTCTCTGTCTGACACTTGCGATCAGACTTCCTAGCAATCTGCAGGGCTAACAAGACGTCCTCCACCAACTGACTAGCACCTTCTCAGAGACCTACGGGGCAGTTACAAACACATCCTTCTAAGTCCAGAAATGACTCTATTTGTAAGTAAGTGTAAGTGACAGAGGGCTGTTAACTGAACCCGGAACTCCAGGGCCCAGCGATACAGTGCCCCGAGTGTGACAGCGTACGGCAACTCTGCCACTTCCTCTGGGGGTGAGAGGGAGTGAGGGAACCGTGTGACATGCAGATTCTTTAATGAGTAGAAAGTGCTAAGTTTTCAGGTGGCAGAATGTTTTAATTTCCCAAAGCCAGGAAGTTCAGTGATGCATACACAATTCCAGGCCGTTCTTGTTTATAAGTTGTATTTTTTTTTAATTTGTCTACTGTGGTGAAAACCCACTTCAGCATGAAGAAAAAATTCTAAATTTAGACTAGAACTTTCAAATAGTCCTATGTAGGACTCTCATAGTTCAGAAGAACTCAAAGCTAAAGCCCACCAGTAGAGCTTATGTTGACTCTAGGAATAAGCTTATTTTGAATAAGGTTAATAATAATATTGTTATTATAGCAACATTTAATTATCTGATTTCCTGCATACATAAATACATATAAGAGCTTCATTGCTGGACTAAAATTAAAAACACAAACATAGTATGTGAATCTCTGTTTTAATTAAAAATTTTGTTTTTGTTTGGGGGCATCCCCAGCGGTGGGCAGGGCTTTCTCCGGGCTCTGCACTCTGGCATCACACCCGGTGGTCCCAGGGGACCACACAGGATGCCAGGAATAGAAGCCAGGTCAGCAGAGTACAAGGAAGCGCCTGCCTGCCGAACTACCTCTCTGGGCTGTTGTCATTTCCGAAGGGGAGAGGGGAGCACAGGTTAAACCACTGTCCGTAAAATCATGGCAAAGTAGATCTTAATTCACCGTGGTGATTGGGGAAACAGCCCAAGGATGTACTGACATCAATACCTACTGGTGATAAATTCTGGGTGCTGTAGTGCAGCCTTGAGCAGCAGACAGGGGGCATGGGTGGGCCAGGAGTGAGCCAGGGACACTGGTCTGTCACTGGGCGTGCTGGTGTCGAGGTGAACCGACTGCACCACGATGAACACTCGACATGCATGGTGCTGAAGCTTTGTCTGGTTGTTCGGGGGCTGCCCCTGACGTGTCAGGGCTGCCTCCTGGCTCTGCACTCAGGAAGCACCCCTGGAGGTTCTCGGGGGACCCCATGCCTTGTGGATGACCAGATCTGAGTCAGCTGTGTGCAAGGCAAGCTCCTTCCCTGAGGGACTACCTATGGTCTATAATACATTTTTTAAAAGTTAAAAAGGCCATTTCAAGGATCAAAACAGGTAAGTGATCAGGTCTCGCTTGTGCGAGAAAAGGCAAGTCTACACATTGTCACAGCAGCTTCGGGATGGTTGCTTTCCTGTCAAATTTCTTTCTCTGTGTCCAACTTATTCTCTCTTCCCTGAAAACCTTCCTATCTATAGCCTGATTTCAGAAGTATATTGTAAAGCACGGTGCTCCTTTCATATAATTTTATAATTGTAGAGACGATATAAATAAATTGAGTTGGCAGGGAGCAGGTAATGGGCCTTCCAATACCTTCCTCTGAAAAACCACACTGTATTCTACCACAGGTTCAAGTAAAACAGAAGTCCGCGTGGCTGCACGGGCAGTGGTTCACTGTCGAACTGTGCGTGTGTATGAGGAACCATTAACACTATTATGAACCATCGAATGTCAACCAATGAAAATATTTTTTAAAAACCAATAAATGTAAGTTATTAACATTGGTTTCTTCTTTCTTTTTCAATGTTCTCTTTCTCTTTTTTTCTTCAATATTCATTGAGGCCCTGCGGTTTACAATGCTCTTAACAACAGAGTCTCAGGCATACAATGTCCCAACACGTATGTCACTATGGCATACACTATGACTACAGGGTGCCAGTGTCCCCGCACCGATGTTCCAGTGTCCTCTCCCACACACCCTTTGGCAGACTCGGTTCTGTAGGCCAACTCTCTGGGTCTATTGTCATTGGCCATTTGTTATCACTGTCACTGTCACTGTCATCCCATTGCTCATCGATTTGTTCAAGTGGGCAGTAACGCCTCTCATTGAGAGACTTATTGTTACTGTTTTTGGCATATCCAATAGGCATGGGTAGCTTGCCAGGCTCTGCCGTGCGGGCTCCATACTCTCGGTAGCTTGCCGGGGCAGAAGAATCAAACACGGGTTGGCCGCGTGAAAGGCAAATGCCCAACCACTGTGCTATGACTCCAGCCCATTTGTTATCAATTTATATATTATATATAAATTATATATATATATATGTATATATATATAGGCATGGGGGGCACCCCCTGATGCTCAGATATTACTTCTTGCTTTGCATTCAGAAATTACTCCTGCATTTACTCCTGGCAGTGCTGGGGGGACCATATGCAACAGGGGTATCAAACCAGGGTCTGCTGTGTGGGAGACAGGTGCCCTGCTCATTGTACTCTCTCTCTGGCCCTGTGGTGTGTCTGTATATCCCCAGGTGAGAGAGAGCATTTTGCTTCTGTCCCCTCCCTCTCTCCACTCCACTGAGTATGACCCTCTCTAGACTCACCCACATAGCAACAAAACGCACCATTTCCTGTTACAGTCGTGCTGTGTTCTGTTGTATATATTTTTCTTATATCAGATAATGCGCTTAGTTTCAGTAGTGAAAGCTATCTACTTTATATAATCTACTTCATCTGGTCTATTTAGTCTTCATGTTATTTATTTTTCAAATTAACAATTTGTGAGTAAGCCAAAGATGCCTCTGATATGTAAAATGACTCTGATGACTTCTAATTACCCTTCAGAACAGATCCCAGTGACACCTATTTCTGGAAGCTCTAAATTTGAAGGCAGTTTGCAGTGCGCAAACTACTTTTTCAGGCAAGTGGGAATCAAAACAGTATGATATATTTATGATATATATCATGCTTCAGTATAAACTAATGTGTATAGATAGTCTAAAATATTTCCTTGAGCTACGGGGGATGCTAAAATATGTTTGCCCTTGTTTCAGAAATGAAGTTACATGCCTTATAAGATGAATGCAATTTAACAAACTGTTTAAGTGCAGCTGCAAGGACAGAAGGATATATGGACAATGAACAACTGGGAAATAATATGAAAGTCTAATTCACTTTTAAATCTCTGGTCTTCAAAATTCTTTTATACAGGACTTGATCCACTCACAAGGCACTCTGCTGTCTAGAGTTTTACAGTAATGGGGTTTATGGAAATGTTTTATGAAATGATACTCTACTAGGGCTTATAAATTGTTTTATGAAGTATTTTTTGACAATGTAGTTTAAAATTTTTCTAATTTAAATCAAGAAGACCAAATTTCTAGGACAAGTCAGTGGTCTGTGACATCCCAAGTCTAGAAATCCCTGCATCCAGAAACCTTCAGGAAATTTACGTCACATGCATTTCTTTTCTAAAAACCACATTTACACGTTATAGACACACTGAAATCACTGTATCACTGTCATCCCGTTGTTCGTCGATTTACTCAGGTGGGCACCAGTAATGTCTCTATTACACACAGCCCTGAGATTTTAGCAGCCTCTCCTTACTTGTCTTTCCCAATGGTTGGAGGCTCTTTCAGGGTCAGGGGAATGAGACTATTGTTAAACACACTGAAATATTAAACATAAAGAATAAAAATCACATTGAAAAAGAAAAAGTAACATGGAATTTCACTAACCAAGAAAATATGTTTTTATTTACTTTTTTCTAAGTCTAATTTAATTTGGTATAGTTATGATAAAATGCATATATTAATTCACTTTTGATTTTCTGTGTTAAATAGTCATCAATAATTTAGTGGATGAAAATCCTTTTAAAGGAAGTTCTATGTATTACTTAACCATTGTGATGTTAGACTTTGGGGACTGCATTTTTTATGAGCGTATTTAGCATATACATTTCTAGATATTCACTCATAGTAATTAAAATATTCTCATGGAAGTAGGACGACTGAATCAAAGGTGTAAGTGTGGAAAGCACCATTAGTAAATGCAAGCGATTCCTCAGGGCACATTTGCTGGCAGTTGGCATTCTTCTTACTTAGGGTTTTGGCGTGGGTGGTGGTTTGAGCACCTGGGGTGCTCAGAGCTTACTTCTGGCTCTGTGCTCAGGAGTCGCTCCTCGAGCTGATCAGGGGCCATATGGAGCGTCAGCTAACCCTGGGTCAGCCGCGGGCAAGGCAAGTGCCTACCCACTGCACTGTGCCTCCAGCCTCTTCCCGGTTCTTTGCTCTGGGGCCGCGGGAGCAGCAGACACGGCCCGCGTGGTACATGGGGATTTGGAGCGAGGCTGTACGGCAGCTCCGTGCCCGTCTGTGCCTTGGCATGTACCATGTTTCTTTTCACTATCAAACAATCACAAAAATAACCTTCATAATTTTTAAATCATAATTTAAACAGACACTCAAGCAATACCTACATTTAAAAGATATCATCAAAGTGTCCGGGAAAGTTTGGAAATGTTGATAAGTAAATCAACAGAAAATTATACTTATAAAAACTAAAACATCTAAAGATATAAATTAATATTGTAAACAAATAATGCTTAGTATGTGGGGATAATAATAAGAGGAACTGAGTGAATATTGGTAAACAAATGTGTCAATTTCCCTTTCATTAGTTTGGGGGCCACCCCTGGCAGTGCTCAGGGATCACTCCTGGGGTCTCGGAGGCCTATAGTGGGTTCCAGGAATCAGACTCGGGTGGGCCACATACAAGCACGTGTCCTGCCGGCTGTACACCACTGCAGCCCTCCCAACTGTACATTTTAAACTAAAGATTTAATAATACTCCAAGTTCCACATCGTTCAACACTTCTCTGAAATTTTGAGTATTTGAAACTTACAGTGTTGTATTTTAATAGGTCTGTTTAATAAATTTACATTATTTTCCCTGCTACACGAGGATCCCTGTTTTTATTTATTTTTTAAAATTTAAATTTCTTTGCTTTTGCCTTTCAATTCTCCTTAAACATTTTGTTTTAAAGTTTGTTCAACCTTTTTTGTACATAGTTTTTTCTTAGTACCTCAACTGGAATTCGCGGATCAGTATGACCTAGTGTAAATAATGTTAGCATAATTTTCCTGAAAAGGAATATGAAAATTATAACTAAAATGTTATAACATAAAATTTCCCATAATCCATATTAATGTTGTCTGTAATTTATTTTCACTTAACTTTCAACTGCTCCATTTAAAATCGATTTTCTTTAAAAGAACCTATTCTTTTTTTACAGTTTAGTATAGTTGATGAAACTTTGGAGGCTTGTTTGAAAGTAATAAGGCCTCTCTATCTACCTTGATTTTCTGAAACTCATAAATGTTGCTGTATTAATAAATTCAGTTCTGCATGTGTTTTAGCCTCCATGTAAAATAATCACTTTATATTATTTCTTTGTATTGTGAGAAATTTTATGAGCTTCCAGTCTACTATTTTTTATAAAGTTTATCCCCAAGTTAAAAAAAATTTTTTTAGAATATTACAAAGCCGTTCATGATTGGATTTCAGTCATACAACCCATTCCAACCCATTTTTTTCTGAAGCTTTTTCTCTAACAGTGTCTCAGATCTGATTTTTCAGTATTTCATCGAGTCTCACTTTTAAAAATCATTTTATATTTCTAGGTATTCCTTTAAAAATTTTTCCTCAGAAAAGCATATCCTATTTGTTTTTTTAAATAATGCTTGCTTTTATTTTTGCTTATATTCCTTTAAGGAACTGGAGCGATAGCACAGCGGGCAGGGCATTTGCCTTGCACGTGGCTGACCCGGCTTCGATTCCTCTATCCCTTTCGGAGAGCCCAGCAAGCTACCGAGAGTATCTTGCCCACACGGCAGAGCCTGGCAAGCTACCAAGAATATCTCGCCCGCTCTGCAGAACCTGGCAAGCTCCCTGTGGCGTATTCGATATGCCAAAAACAGTAACAAGTCTCACAATGGAGGCATTACTGGTGCCCGCTCAAGCAAATTGGTGAACAATGGGACCACAGTGCGGTGCATATTCCTTTAAAAATACTGTTTCTATGGGGCTAGAGCATACAGTGTGTACAGCACTTAATTGCACACGACCCACCTGGATTCCATCCCTGGCACCTCGCAGGGTCCTCTGAACCCATTCAAGAGTGACCCCTGATTGCAGAGCCGAGCGTAAGCCCTGAGTACTGCTGGGTGTGGCCCCAAGCACCCCCAAAATGATACAGAGATATACTGCTTTTCTTCTATATTTTATTTTGTAGTCTCACTCAGATTGCTTGGTGAGTCCATGTTTTCATAGCACTAACTTAACCATTATATTATTATATTACTTACTTTCGTCATAACTTTGATTTCATGATACAAATGCTTTCTTAGTAGCTCATTTTTAGAACTATGCTGCTTTTTTGTCATTGGCCAGTACTCTGCTTCTCGTTTCTTCTGATACCCTAAAGGGTTAACCAGTTAAATAAATTATAGATTTTTTAGTACTTTGTTTCTAGTATTTTTAGACTCCAGTCAAGTGCTGTGTGTGTGTGTTTGTGTGTACACATGTGAAGTGACAACAACATTTTTCTTTTCCCTACCATAAATTTTCTTGTGATTTACCTGGGGCTAATAGATAACATTTCTCCAGGAGTTTTCCAGTAAGATTGCGACCGTTTGCTACAGTCTACCCCTTTATTCAGGCTCCTTTCTCCCAACTCTTGGCTGAGCCATTTTCCACTCAGGCTTTCTGTTCAAACTGAAACCCTGACTCCTCACACCACGAGCCTGCATCCAGACGGGATACTCCCCTGGCTTACCCTGGCCCGATCAACGGCTTCTCTGGGTTTCAGTTTTGGCATACTTCCCGACATCTGAGGATTTCCTCGCTCCTCTTGATGCCTCAAACACGCACAGGAATACATAACACCCCTTTCCTGTGAGTATCTTTTATGTCTTACTATTCAGTCGCAGTGTCTTATTTTTAGAAAGGAATTGTATTGGTGGTGGTAAGGAAAAAATGGGTCTGCATGATTGTTTGGAACAAATTAGTGAACAGGTATTACATTAATAACTGTTAAGCATCTCAATCTCTAGTCTCTGCAGCAACATTCAGCTTTCCAAATATAGTGCATTGTGCAGGTTCTATCTGGACCTGAACCGGACTGACACCCGCTGTGAGCTCTGAATCTCTCTCACCTAGCACTCTACCCACACTGCTGTCAGAAACATCAACACAAGATTCTGGATAGACTCAGAGTTTGCATCCCACACCTGGTTCAGTGATGAGCAAGCTCCCTTCCTTTCACCACACTGAGATATACATCCTACCAAAGCACATGAACACTAAACAACAAGTCCCTTTCTGGGGCGTCTCCCGAGTTGTGCTTATGTCCCCAGAGACCTGGCTCTCCTTCCTGGTGACACCTGGCATCTGGGCGTAGGGTTCAAGGCCAGGCCTGCAGGGGGGCTGTCCTCTGGGCCGTTCCCTGGGCCTCCCGGGGAGAGCACCGAGACCTCCCAGCCCAGACCTGGGGATGCTGAGGGGGCACCCAGTACGGCCAGGGGACCGGACGCAGGCATTGCACCAGGGCCATCTGCACTCGAGGCTGCCTCTTCGAGTCATTCTAATTGTCAGTGGTAAACGTCTGGCTGTCTACGCCTACACTCTCTCTTATATAGACCTTATCTATCTTGGAAATTCTGTGGTTTCACTGCTATGAAGCCCTTGGTCTTCGAGAATAATCCTTTGGTAATGTTATTTATCTCCTACAAGACTTCTGCTACTATGCCAGAAACATTTAGCTTACTGACAAACAGAAACTGTAGAATTCACTATAAAATACTATAATTGCATAGCACAGCAATAGCTCTTTGATTTTTATCACCGAAGAAATCAATCGCAGGTCAGACTACAATTTTCTGTTGGGTTAGAGGAGGTGCACAAAAAAATGGATGAAAGAGTTTATTGACCTGGTGGGGGATATTCCATGGCAAACTGGAATTGTAGCGGGAGATAGCTCATTTTAACTGGCTTATTTTAATCCTAATACTACATGCTTCAGTTTAACAAGAGGCTTAATGAAAATAAACTAACAAATACCTCTATGGTAGCTTCATTTCCTCTCTTATTTATGCACATACCTCACACCATCTGTATTGGAAAATTTAAAATCCTTTGAAACATTTCATTAATTCTGTAAGAAATAAACTATGTGCAATTGGGAACCATACCTTGAAAGCATCAACCTGAATATTTCACAAACTTGATGATTTAGGACACTATTTTAAAATATCCAGTGAATTTTGAAGACCCAGTGGTCCAACCTGCACCTTCTATTCCTTGGAAAAATCTATTCACTTGGATACTTTTAAATATGTACAATAGAAGCAGTAGGGAAAAGTAGTTCTTAGTGGAAATGATTTTGAAAGAGGGAATAAGGAAGAAACGTCAGACACTGATGATACGTTCTGCAGACAGGGATCAGTCTGTTCAGCAGGAAGAATTCCCCATGATAAAAATGCTGAAGACACTGTGTGGTTCGACTCCACCGGTTCAAACTCTCAGCTGTGGACACTAACCCTGGAGCACGGGACACTGTATCAGCACGACGCTCCCGTTTGTGTCTGTGTCTGTGTCTGTGTCTGTGTGGGGCCACGCACGGCAGCGCAGGGCTTGCTTCGGGCTCTGTGCCGAGGCCACTCCTGGCAGTAGTGGGGCTAGAACCCAGGCGGGCCACGAGCAAGGCAGGAGCCCGGCCCCCGAGCTGCCTCCCCAGACCCAGTAGTTCAACTTCCCAGGCCTGCACTTGGGACACGAGTGTGCGAGAGGCTGGAATCAGCCCCCAGACAGTGCCCGCGGGCTGCGGCTGAGTCTCAAGTGCGGCCCGTTCCGACAGACGCTCCTGACAAGAGCCGGGCGGGCTTTTCCCGATCAGTGATAACCCAGTCAGTTTTCAAGGTGTGCACAGTCTGTGTGGAGGCTGTACACACCGTCTGGGGCATAAGCAGGCTTAGTCCGGAGCACACGCAGGCTCTCCTCAATGTGAACACGGTATTTTACAGTGACAAAGACATAGGTACTTCCTCGCAAACACGCCGAGCTGGTACTGCCTTAACAGGTAAGTGTCCTTACAAGAACTGCCAACACCAACATCCAAAGCGCATTATTTGGCTCATTTTTCTGCACAAGTGTGATTTCTGAACAATCCTTAGTCCTCAATTCCTGGTTATGAAAGAGAGAATAATTTGGTCCACCTAAGGATGCTTCAGTAAAGGGGACAAACTTTACAAATAGGAAAAACAACGTGCCACCTTATTAAGAAGAACCTAAGGCACAAAGCTATGAAAAGGGACTTCTTTAGTTTACAGTACCTATGATGTTCTTTTTATTTATTTTTATTTCTTTAATTTTGGGTGGCTAGCAACCAGAGCTGTCTGCACGCCAGGCCTCCTAACCCTGATGTTCTTAATCCAATATTTTCTATCTATTCAGAATTTTATATGTGGCAAATATTGTTCATTTACCATCACAAAATTTCACAGAAATTGATAATTTTCAAGGGGTTGTGGAGACATTTCCACCAAACGCTTGTTCTCAGTGATATTATATACCTGTGGAAATGCCTTTTGTCCTTATGATATTCAATTAAATAAGATTGATGGTGATGAATTAGGAATAAATACTCGCTACACGTGACTCTATGGGAAGTTTAGGGGCACCCTTTATTTTGCCTCTAATAAAACTAAGTAATGGCTTCCGGTCTGGGAAGACCTACAGCCCCTCCACGGCAGTGACTAAATCCCCCTCTGCTCCCGGAAAAGCAGTACTGCTGAGTCGTTGGTTAAGCACAGTTATTATCCGTCCTGGGAGGCCAGCTTCTCAATCCCGCAGGAGGCTTCCTCTGGGGATACCCTGCTGGGCCCACGCAGTCACTCGCTGCTCGGAGAGTCTCCATGCCTGACATTCCCCACAAAGGCTCCCTTCAGACCTGCGGGGTTCCCTCCCGGCCTCCCCGGGCCACTCCCGGCCACTCCCGGCCACTCCCGGCCACTCGCAGGCGGACTTACTCTGCATGCAAAGGCCATCGGTGCAGTTCTTGGACTGCAGGACCAGGCCGTCGCAGTCCTTGCCCCCGTTCTTGGGCGCGGGCGCTGTGCACTCCCTCCTGCGCCAGTGGGCACACTCCGTCCCGCACGTGGACCACTTGCTCCAGGATGTCCACCTGCCGTCCACTGCCACGGGAAGAACCAGCACCGGGTTAGTCTGTGCAGCTGCTGGAGACCAGAGCCGGCATCGCGCCGACAGAAACGCCACAGAGACACCGAGAGAGGCCGGGGAGAGCCGCTGCCTGGACACGGGCAGGTGGGCTCTACGCCCCGGTCCCTTGGGTGCCCCTGCTGGGGGCTGCTTCCTTATGACCCCCCAAGGGAAGCTGAAAGGGACCCACGGGGCCACAAACATCACCGGGACCTCGGCCACGGAGCTCGGGCTTTGCTCTTGGCCCTCTCTGGATTCTGCCTGAAAGTCGGGCGCACGTTCAGGATGGAAGTTTCCTTCGTTCAATGTCTCCAGCACAGCATGGACAAGAAACCGGCTGGGCGGAGACTGATCAGGCGGGAAGGAGCCTCTCCTCACGCTCTGCCTCCGTCTGTCCGTCTGTCTGCCATCTGTCTACCCCATCCTTCCACTTACCTGTTTCCTATGTTTCACAAGCTCATTTTTTAATTCTGATATGGACTACTTTTCTATTCATTTGATTTTCCTACTATTTCCATAATACGTACACTTATATTTCTATTTCACAAATACTTGGACATATTGTTAATTGTCACTGTGATTCCTTTATTTAGAATTGTCTATCTTTTTTATTATGTTGGCTAGACTTGTTAATGAGTTTAATGAGTTTGAGCTGACATATCTCTATTTTTCAAATATGCAACTTAAGTCTTAATTAAAAAATTGTGTAACAAATTTCACTGAGGTCATACTTTAAAGATGCATTCTGTAAAGGTCCTTATACAAGCAGAACAAAATGCCAAAATGAGTTAATTTGTAAATTTTTCTTGGAAATACATAAGTACATTAATAATTAATATGCTATCCATATTTATCTAGATTAAAAATAAAATAATACCAACATAATTTATCAAACATACTATGTATCATATCTGCATAAATTAGATCAATAATAATGGATTATTATATGCATAATAATATGCATAGTTTGAGAAATGATATATTTTCACATTCAAAAGGCATAAATATGGTTATTATTTGTAATGTGTATAAAATATAAACATGCCTACATGAAAAATGCAAATATATTAATATTTTAGATCTTACTGAGTGAGTTATCCTAGCAAGGCAAGCAATCTGGAAAAAGAAATTTGGTTTGACCAGGACAATGGCCGAGTATTCACATGTATGTGGGTCCTTTGCCCATGCTCACACTCATTTTTCTATCTCAAGCCAAAAATTCTTAATGCGTTTTTAATTGCAGAAGTCAATATCTAGATAAAATGTAGAAGATTACAAGAGAAAACACTGAAATTCTAGACCTAACCTAGTGTCAACATTTGTCCCACCAATTAAACACCCTCTATCCCAGTAAAATTTGGGACACTGATCACTAGAAATTGATACTTGATATTATAAAATATAGATGATTTATATTTTCTCTAGTTCATTTAATTAAGCCCTCTCTTTGAGAAAGCTCTATTAAGCGATGAATGGGCCAACATTAGACAAATAAAAGGAACTGTCTAAATAATGAAACTGATAACAGCTACCTTAATAGGGCACACTGAATTTTATGAACTATTTCAAAACAATTTAGCTTAACATTTCGCTACATTAAAATTAATTAATTAAGGCAATTTTATGGTTTTAGTTTTGATTTTGCAAATATGAACTTCAAGTGCCCTAGGGAGGGATGCTGGTGACAGTATGAGACGTGAGATAAGAGAGACAGGAGGCAGAGCTGCCCTCTGACCCCAGGGGCCACTGCAGATAGCTCACAGAGCAGGTGACCCACATAGACAGGTAATAAAGGATGACTGCGCTCGAGTTCCACGACCCATCAGCCAGTGTGTCACAAAGCTTTGTCTTCCTTTTAATTCATTCCAAAAGTTTTATTTGCCTTGTCCCACAAACTGACACCAGATAACAAATATTCCTGTCTGAAACATTCAATCTCTTTTAGTCCCGTGTCCTTTGGCAGATCAATGGTTAGTGCTCCTAGAGCCTGTGGCTCTCAGTGATGCTCAGGTCTCCGGACTGAAAGAACCCAAGCGGTTTTGCTGGGTCCCAGAGATGGACTGTGTTTATAAGCACTTAATCTCTGTGTGATATTATTATTTTACACGTTTAGTAATAAAGCTAAGTACCCCTCGGTGCTAGGAGGGGTAATTGATTTTCCGACAGTGAAAGCACTGACTGCACTATGGGGTTAACTATTATTCACCATCTGGTAGGTCAGTCATGAAGCTGACATCCAACCCGAGATGCGTTTCGGAAGGGGAGCACTGGCACCCACCTGGACACAGCGTGGTGCAGGCCACTTTGTGGACGCTCTGGCCCTCGCAGAAGGCCCCGCCGTTGAGCGGGGCTGGGTTGGTGCAGGTCCGCGTGCGCTTCTGAAAGCCGCGGCCACAGCGGCTGTTACAGGCTGACCACTCCGTCCACGTGGACCAGCCTCCATTCACTGGGCGGAAGCAGACAGGGGAATGTGAATGAAACACAGAGCACGCACAAAAGGCGCACAACAAGCCTCTTCCCACATAACAATGAAAGAGTTTCAAAACTAAAGTCATCTTGGACATCATTTCACTCGTGACTGTATTCAGAACGGAATGACCACAGCACAGTTTATACTTGAACTGCAAATGTTCCTGACCTACTGAGTGAACTAAGCAGGACAGCTTTACTTCTCGCTAGCCAGCATTCTTATAGACAAACGCATCCTCCTACTCAGACTCCAAGCAGTTCTGTTGACCGCTTATCTTAAATCAATGTTTCTAACCTTATGCAAGTAGGTCTGAAATATCAGAGCTAAATATAATCAGCTGGTCTTTTCCTAATAACACATGACTATCTTTTCCTCTAGCATTAACTTCATAACCACTTTAAGATTTTTTAAAAACTTTGTTAATGTTTTATGTAACTACTGGTATAATTATTAATTATTGAATGTAACTGACATGAACAACAATGTGCATATAAATGTGCATATGGCATTTGAGGGATCATGTTAATTAGTATAGTTATGATTATAAATCCTACTCCCTAAAACTACTCACATTCAGTTAGGTTGCCCTAGAAAATAAATTTTAGTAACTCAATAATAATGTGTTTAAAATTTATTAAATAATTTTTGTTAGAGTTATTTGACAGTAGTTATAAACTCCAAAATATCTGGGTCCTGAGAATAAAGAATATTAGATATTTTATAACTAGACAGAACACAGCCCTTACACATATAATCCCCAAATATATATGTGCATATAATTCTCAAATCTTCTTCCTAGAAACCTGTGCAATAAGAATAATCATGAATGTATTATATATATAAGTGCTTAAAGACAATATTTTCCCAGCAACTACCAGGTTCAACGTAGGGAATGGTGAAGTCAGTTCATGTGGTTGACATCTAGCAATTTACTGCTTAATCCCTCAGTATCTTCCAGAAAGATATAGGGTGGACTACAAAGACTCACCCCCACAACTGCGAGAACACTGTGGAAAAATGGAATCTAAAAAATTAGAAAAAGGAAAATTTTGGAAAAAACCTGGAAAACTCCATCAAGCTCAATAAGCAAAGACAACATCACCAACGATGTACACAACATCAGAAATCTCCGGAAAGTGCCGTTAGTGACTGTGGTGAGGGTGCTCAGTGAGTTCAGAGGAAGGGCGGCACAGACAGTCAGCAGAGCAGGAGAAGGCCTGAGAGGAAGGCTGGGGCAGGGGCGGGAGGGGTACGGGGACCGGGGTGATGGGAAATACACACTGGTGGAGGGGTGGGTGTTGGAACATCCTACGACTGAAACCTGACTATGAACAGAGTTGTAAGTTTACCTCATGGTGAGTCAACTAAAAACATAAAGTTAAAATCTCCTTTAAGGGACGGAGTTTCCCATCATATGGAACTGAGCACACACCAACGGCCCATAGAGTCGTCCTCTACGAGGTTCAAAGGGTTGAAAACATATAGCAATTAATCATCTCAAACTGACTTTTACTGATTTATTTTCTGATATTCTAGTTGACACTCTTTTAAGTGTTGTTTTTTTCTTAACCGAATAATAGAACAAATTTCTCATATGCCTACAAGGGGTGAGACTGCGTGGTAAAATGGAACCTGGGTGTATCGGTGGAGGGAAGGAGACAGTGGTGGTGGGATTGGTCCTGAAACATTGTGTGCCTGAAACAGTTCTATCACAAACATGTTTGTAAATCACACTGTCTCAATAAACATTCTTAGGAAATAAAATTAAAATGCAAGAATATTTTGACATAATATTTTAGGTAAAATATCTTCATTTCCCAATTTAAAATCTTATCAATATATAATACCAATATTATATTTACATGTGTCTTTTAAAAATCTCTCTGTGGACAACTGGTAACAGATTTTAATTTATTTGACTTTTATATGTTTTCTTATATAGATAATATATGTTTGTAGCCTAAAACTTATAATTAAAATAATGAGTATATAATAAGCTCAAATGAGATACTGGTTAGATCTCTGTTTTTTCTTTCTGTTTGGGACAAGCCAAACTTTGTGCTTTGAACCACTTATTTTATGAGTCCATGAGAGGTATAAGCAGAAAGTGGGTTATTTTATGTAATTTTCTAATATACAACTTAACTTATACCATACAGCTTTACAAGGTACTAAATGAGATGGAATTGTTAATAAGAATTAAACGTATGAAATTACTGGCACATAGGCAAGTCTGTATTTGACCAGAGTCACCTAGGCCATCCTGCAAGGGTTACAAGAAGTGGACAATCATAAAAACTTTTGTTATGTTTTGTTTTGTGTTTTGGCCACACTAGGTACTTAGGGCTTATTCCTGGCTCAGTGCTCAGGAATCATTCCTGGAAGCCTTGGGGAGCATATGTGGTACAGGGGGTTGAACCCAGGTCGGCCATGTGCAAGGTAAATATCCTACCATGGTACTATTTCTGCAGCATCTCAGAAATTTGGCTCTAGACAGAAAGGTCTTAGAAGATTCTAGGCTCACTCCCTGCCCCATGACACAGAGGGGGCAAGGATAATAGTCATCTTGTATGACAAACTGAGGGGAGAACTCACAAATTCTACACCACAAGACCAATAACTGATGCTCCTTGCTGACCTAAAAATGCTTTAGATCATCTTTGGATCTTGCTACGCTGCTCATCTTATATGTATGGGTACAGAAAGAACGGCATATGGGCCCATATTCGACAGCCATCGAGGCACCGAGACAGTCTGCCTTCATTAGCAGGCGCCTGAGTGTGCCCCATTTTATTCTTTCAAATTTCCAAAGCTGTTTGTCAAGCAATTCAGACAGAATGTAGCAAGTGGAACATTTAATTGATATAGAAAAGACAGGCAATTGCTTACAATTTCGAATAGCCATTATCTCGAGTAGGAAATTAAACCTGCAGAGAAGTAAGTCAGTGGATTGAAAACAAAACAAAACAGAGTGTGGCATCTGTCCCGTGATGAAGATGACACTCTGGATGCCTCAGACAATGACTGTTACAGTTCTCCATGCCCCTGACTCTAGAACACAAGGACACAGCCTTCCAGTCCTCACCCCCGCGGGAAGTCCGACTCCTCCCCCAGCCCGAGGCAGAGCCCCTGAGCGTCACTTAGGTGAGAGCAGCCACAGAAGTCCTTCCGTCCTAAGAGGGACCGGTCACTCGGGCTGCTTCAGCATCTCGAAGAACGGCTCATCGCCAATGTGAAGCCCTGTGTGAGTCTCCACGGTGATGGACATGCACGTGTGCAGCATGTGTCCGTGTGTATATGTGTGTGCTTGCAACACGCATCCAGAACCTCACCGTGCAGAGTGTGAGGGCTGAGAGGGTCACAGTGTTGCCAGACTGCTGGGTCCTTCTGGAGAAATGTTCCCGAGAGACGAGAAAGGGGAGAGATGAGGGAGAGGGAGAGAGAGGGAGAGAGGGGGAGAGAGGGGGAGAGACGGGGGGGGGAGAGAAGGAGAGAGGGAAGGAGAGAGAGGGAGAGGGAGAGAGGGAGAGGGGGAGAGGGGGAGAAAGGGGGAGAGAGAGGGAGAGAGGGAGAGAGAGGGAGAGAGGGGAAGAGACAGGGAGAGAGAGGGAGAGAGGGAAGGGAAGAGGGAGAGAGGGAGAGGGGGAGAGAGGGAGAGAGGGGGAGAGATGAGGAGAGAGAGAGGGAGAGAGGGGGAGAGGGAGAGAGGGAAAGGGAAGGGAAGAGGGAGAGAGGGAGAGGGGGAGAGAGGGGGAGAGAGAGGGAAAGAGGGAAGGAGAGAGAGAGGGAGAGGGAGAGAGAGAGAGAAAGAGGGAAGGAGAGAGAGAGGGAAGAGGGAGGGAGGGAGAGGGGGAGAGATAGGGAGAGGGAGAGGGAGAGAAGGAGAGAGAGGGGGAAAGAGAGAGGGAGAGAGGGGGAGAGATAGGGAGAGGGAGAGGGAGAGAAGGAGAGAGAGGGGGAGAGAGGGAGAGAAGGGAGAGAGAGGGAGAGGGAGAGAGGGAGAGGGGGGGAGGGGAGAGGGGGAGAGGGAGAGGAGTCCAGTTCAGAGAGAGCGTCCAGTTCTCTGAGGCACTGGAGGACGAGGGGAGCTGCAGGTGCCCGAGGCTCACGGTCACTGACTGACCCCCGCAGCCTTAGGACCTTCACTCCCAGCTCACTTGCGGCCGGGCCTTTCTGGGTCTGGAGGGACGAGGGCTGCTGGGCTAGGGATGAACTTGCCCTTTCCTACCAGCCGGGGGCCCGAGGGGAATCTTCCCAGTGTCAGAGAAGCTGCAACTCATCCTGGTCCACAGGAAAAGCGGCTGAGAGCAGCGGGGGAGTTGGAAGGCGGCCTCGATCCTGACCGCTTAGCGTTCAACTGAGACTGCTGTCGGGCACGAATTAGACAGAGCCCAAAGGTCACTCACTTAGACCAGGACAGTGCCTAAGGTCACTCACCGTAGACCAGGTCGGAGCCCAAGGTCACTCACCATAGACCAGGACGGAGCCCAGGGTCACTCACGTGGACCAGGACGGAGCCCAGGGTCACTCACGTGGACCAGGACGGAGCCCAAGGTCACTCACTATAGACCAGGATGGAGTCCAAGGTCACTCACGTAGACCAGGACAGAGCCCAAGGTCACTCACGTAGACCAGGACAGAGCCCAAGGTCACTCACGTGGACCAGGACGGAGCCCAGGGTCACTCACGTGGACCAGGACAGAGCCCAGGGTCACTCACGTGGACCAGGACAGAGCCCAGGGTCACTCACGTGGACCAGGACAGAGCCCAAGGTCACTCACGTGGACCAGGACAGAGCCCAGGGTCACTCACGTGGACCAGGACGGAGCCCAGGGTCACTCACGTGGACCAGGACAGAGCCCAAGGTCACTCACCGTAGACCAGGACGGAGCCCAAGGTCACTCACGTGGACCAGGACAGAGCCCAGGGTCACTCACGTGGACCAGGATGGAGCCCAGGGTCACTCACGTGGACCAGGACGGAGCCCAAGGTCACTCACCATAGACCAGGACGGAGCCCAGGGTCACTCACGTGGACCAGGACAGAGTCCAGGGTCACTCACGTGGACCAGGACAGAGCCCAGGGTCACTCACGTGGACCAGGACGGAGCCCAAGGTCACTCACCATAGACCAGGACGGAGCCCAGGGTCACTCATGTGGACCAGGACGGAGCCCAAGGTCACTCACGTGGACCAGGACAGAGCCCAGGGTCACTCACGTGGACCAGGATGGAGCCCAGGGTCACTCACGTGGACCAGGACAGAGCCCAGGGTCACTCACGTGGACCAGGACGGAGCCCAGGGTCACTCACGTGGACCAGGATGGAGCCCAGGGTCACTCATGTGGACCAGGACGGAGCCCAGGGTCACTCACTGTAGACCAGGACGGAGCCTAGGGTCACTCACCGTAGACCAGGACGGAGCCCAAGGTCACTCACGTGGACCAGGCCGGATCCTCAGGTCACTCACTGTAGACCAGGACGGAGCCTAGGGTCACTCACCGTAGACCAGGACGGTCGCTGTCGTGCTCTTCCTCTTGGCGACGATGTTCTTGGCGACGCAGGTGTAGTTGGCCGTGTCGGAGAGGCGGGCCTGTTTGATGATGAGGTTGTGGTCGATGGTGATGTAGAAGTTCCTGTCCTCCACGGGGTCGATGATGTCCTCATTCTTCAGCCACTCCACCTGCGGGCACAGGAGGCTGGTGAGTCCCCGCTCAGCTCTCTCACCTCCCGCCGGGCATGCAGGGTCTCTGACCCGGGGACCTCCACAAGCAGGAGCAAGCCCCTCGGTGGGCTCAGCCGGGTTTCCCTCTCGGGCCAGCAGGCCGGCCCCGCCTGCACGGCGTCTTTCTCGAACGCCAGCGAAGCAACCGGGAAGCCAGTGCTCAGACTGCTGTCACCATGCCCCGGGCTGGAGTGGGCACGCTCCCGCCAACCCCAGTCCCAAGCAACAGTGACGGGCTGAGCACTCACACTGCACTCAGACCTGGTGCTGCCCCAACGGATTCACTCTCTTGGCAACCGGCTGCTTTCCAGGGAGAAAAAACTCGCGGCTCTTAAAAAGGGCTCAAAGGGCATCTAGGCATCCTGCAGCTCTAACAAAGCAACATTTGGGTGGTACCGATGACATGGCCTGAATGTCTGAAAATGTGCTTTCTTTATGATGGAGAAAACGCATCTTTGAAGGTGTATCCAGCTCAATCTACTTGGAAAAAGAGGGGTTTTCTACCAACTCAATATAACCCAAGTTGCACAAAAAGTAACAAAAGTAACAAATTATATAAAAACGTAACAAAAAAGTAACACTATTTTTACATATTAATAAATTAAAATATTTTGGTCATGGGACTCTGCACCAGGCTGTTTCACTTGGGGCGCCCAGGAGGGGGCAGGCGAGAGCCCTCCCGCCCCAAGGGACCCAGCCCTGGCAGCCGACCTCCACTACCCAACTGCCGCCACGCTCCAGGCCGCTTTCCGGACCAACACATTATAAGACTCTTCCTACCCATTTTCCATAATTACCATAATTGATGGAGTTTAGGCAGTAGGCAACGAATCATAGAGAATTATACATATATATATGTATGTGTGTATACATATGTGTATATATACATATATATGTATACATATACATACATATACATATATATACACATACCTCTCGGAGAGCCCAGCAAGCTACTGAGATTATCCCGCCCGCACGGGCAGAGCCTGGCAAGCTACCCGTGGTGTATTCGACAT
This sequence comes from Sorex araneus, assembly GCF_027595985.1. NCBI lineage: Eukaryota > Metazoa > Chordata > Mammalia > Eulipotyphla > Soricidae > Sorex > Sorex araneus. Next base: position 215,243,723 of record NC_073306.1, read on the forward strand.
GCCAAAAACAGTAACGATAGGCCTCATTCCCCTGACCCTGAAAGAGCCTCCAATCATTGGGAAAGACGAGTAAGGAGAGGCTGGTAAAATCTCAGGGCTGGGAGGAATAGAGACGTTACTGGTGCCCGCTCAAGTAAATCGATGAGCAATTGGATGACAGTGATACAGTGACAGTGATTTTGCTCATGGCTTACTTCTGGGGAACTTAAGTCAAAAAATAACTGTTCACAAGGACAGAATTTTTTCTATGCCAAAAAGGTAAATTCAGCATCGGTGTCGTGTTCTTGCAAAATGAAAGGAGGAAAGTTCAGTTGCATTGGCTGCCTTTATGCTTATCCTATAAAAACAGGATAAACTAAGTCTTGTCCCATAAATTGCTTCTTTTTTTTTTCATGCAGCATATTTCAATAAAGCAAAACAACACTGATACTTAATACACCTAGATTTTCATTCTGCTTTAGCAGCAACCTTTCGTGGCAGGGAGTCCACAGTGTATCTTGCCGTTTCCAAATCCAGAAGGCGCTTCTGCCAATGGGCTCATGTTGCACTGCTCCAAGTTACGTCAAGTGCAGGATCCCCAAAATAATGCTCCTTTAGGCCTCAGAAAGGAGGTTATAAATTAAAGAGAGAAAAACCCAACAACAATCCCAAAATAAATGTATGCAAATGTACACTGGGTGATGTTAAGGATGTAAGATTTCTGGAGAGCCAAGCATTCCCGGTATTTATAGTAATTGTTGTGAGACAGAAAGTAGAATGTATTTCGATCTGTGGAGTTTCAAAACCTTCATTTTATGTCCACAGACAGCTCATCATGCCTCGGAATATTTGCTATGGGCTCATTCACCCAGATTTGCGGAGACCTTGACCGTGGGCTATGGGAATTGCTCTCGCTAAAAGTGCAAAAGGCAAAGTAGCAAAATTCACACTGCTAGAAATTGACTTGATGGAAATTGAAAGTTGATCTGAAATAGTTTGAATCTAATCTTTACTGAGGCCACCCGTGCCCTTCTGAAGAAAACTTTCCACTCAGGGAGGGTCACGAGGGACTGTCTGGAGCAGAAATAAACGCCTTGGAGCATTTCTCTCGGGTTCAATCCATTCTCCTTCCAAGAACCCACACAGTGTGTGCTCTAAAGGGCGCCCCCTCCCCCCAGAGACCCCAGGGAGGCAACAGCCTCCCCTTCACCACCACCCCTAGGAACACACCTTGTGTGTGACTGGTCAGAACGGGACTTACTGCTAAGGCGGAGAAACGCCATTTCTGAATCACGGCCTCTCAAAAATGGAAATTCGGAGGCCGGATCAATAGCACAGCGGGTAGGGCGTTTGCCTTGCACACGGGCAACCCGGGTTCGATCCCCGGCATCCCATATGGTCCCCCAAGCACCGCCAGGAGTAATTCCTGAGTGCAAAAGCCAGGAGTAACCCCTGAGCATCGGTGGGTGTGACCCAAAAAGCAAAAAAAAAAAAAGGAAATTCCTGACCAACAGCAGCTACACCATCGAGGCCGTGCTGGAAATCTGGAACGTCGGGTTCTGCACGGGGGCCTTGGGAGGCAAACAGGCACCAGGGAGAGGAACCCGGGGACGTGGATGTGCACTGTAGCACTGTAGCACTGTCGATTTCCTCGATTGGGCACCAGTCACGTCTCCGTTGTGAGACTTGTTGTTACTGTGTTTGGCATATCCAATATGCCACGGGGAGCTTGCCGGGCTCTGCCATGCGTGACCGTGTGTCAAGGACGCCTCAGACTCTTCCTCACAGTACCCGTCATGTCGTCAGAAACCTGCCTCCAAGCATTACCTCTTCAAACGTGTTCTGCTCGTTCCTTCTCAGCCCCACCCCTCCCCAGGGCCCACCGTGCATTAACCGTTATCCCCCACCCCCCACGCCCCTTCTTCCCTCCTTACCCCTGTGGACTCCTGGCTTTCTCAGCACCCCTTGTTCTGGACCCTCAGTCCTCTCTCTCTGTCCACCTCCTAGTGCTGGCCCGGCCTCACTCCCCTGACCCGCACCCCGACGTTTGCAGGGAAACAAGCCGGGCACGCCCTGGTGCGAGGGCCTGCGGCTCGGGGCCACAGGACGCAGCTGGGCCGTGACGACGCCCAACATCGACCTCTCGGCACGTTTCCCTCCCGCTTCCCTCCTCTTTCCAGGCTTCACCTCTGCAGCCTCCCTCGGCTCCAGCTGATAGCCAGGATCTCCACGTCTCTGAAAATCAGCCCCAAGAGGCCTTCTGACGCCCGCCCCTGCCCGCCCCGTCCGGGAGCTTCTGGGCTGGACCCGCCGTTCCCAGGGCTGCCACCGACGGCTCCTTTCTCTCGTCTCCTACTCAGGGCACCCCCAGCTCTCCTGCTCCTCCTGCTCCAGGTCTCTCTCAAGTGAGTAATTCCCCCCCCCACAGACTCATCTTCACCTGCACACAGATGCACAGCAGCAGTTCCCAGCCCTGGACTCTTCCTCCTGATGCTCCAAGTCCCGGGTTCTCTGCCCCCCTGCAAACGCCCTGGGATAGCTGTCGGTGTTTTCACTCCCCCGTTCCTCTGCCCGTCATTCACGGGCCCCAGGCACTGCCACCGACACACGGGGCTGCCCTCTGCTTCCCCCCTGTTGCTTTCTGAGCCACACCTGGCAGAACTCAGGGCTCACTCCTGGCTCTGTGCTCAGGGAGCACTCTTTTTTTAAAAAAAAATTATTTATTTTTTAATTAGTGAGTCACAGTGAGGGTACAGTTACAGATTCACACATTTCCGTGCTTGTTTTTCCCTCATGCAATGTTTGAGAGCCCATCCCTCCACCAGTGTCCATTCGCCACCACCCATGAGCCCAGCATCCCTCCCACCCCCCAGTCCCTTCCCCCCCCCACCCCGCCTCTGTAGCGGGGCATTCCAATTTGATATCTCTCTTTCCTTTTGGGTGTTGTGGTTCCCAGTAAGGGTACTGAGTGGTCATCCTGTCCAGTCTCTAGTCTACTTTCAGCATCTCTCAGGGAGCATTGTTGATGAGCTCATGGGACCACACGGGGGTCTGGGAATGAACTGCATTGGCAGTGTGCAGGGCAGACACCCTGCCTGCCGCGTCACCTCTCGGGCCAAGAAATGCCCTTTTTGGAGCTGGCGATTCCTCCCTCTTGCCCCCGGAGCACCAGACGCTGCAGGTACGGGACTTGGAGCCCTCTTGGGCAGGTGGGTCCCTCCCCTTCCCTCCCTCCTCCTTTCTGGACACTGTCCTGACCGGACGCCGCCCCCGCCCCGCGGCCCTGTCTGTTCCTCTGGGAGGCCCTTCTTCAGATCTCATCTTGCCTCCCGTGCAGTGCTCTCAGCCCTGAGGCCTCCACCCAGAGTGATGCAGACGGCACCTGCATCTGCTCCCAGGCCTGGGCCCAGCCCAGCCCGAGACTACACGTTGACCCGGCGTCTTGCAGCCCCTGGGGGTGTCTGACGCCCCTCACAGTCTCTCCGTCACAGCCTCTCGTCCTGGTCAGTCAGCTCGTCCCTCCGCTGGGGCGAGTCTCACTGGCAGGCCTGGCCCGGCCCCTCTCTGCTCGCAGCGTTAGGGAAACGGCCTGCGTCTGTCTTCCCCGTGCCCGCTGCCAGCTTCCTCAGGTTCCAGAGGCGCGTGCCCCTCCCGGCGGGCTGGAAGGGCTTCCTGGCGCCTTTGCCTTCACTGCCTTCAACCCGCTTCTCCACACGCAGTTACAGCGATTCCTCATCCCCGATACGTCACAGCGCAACTTCACTCCCCTGCCTCTGGTTTGTGCTCACTCTGTCTCTCTGTCTCTGTCTCTTTCCTCCTCACTCTCTCCCTATGTCTCCCTCTCCCTCTTTCTCCCTCTGTCTCTCTCCCCCTCTGTCTCTCTGTCTCTGTCTCTTTCCTCCTCACTCTCTCCCTATGTCTCCCCCTCCCTCTTTCTCCCTGTATCTCTCTCCCTCTGTCTCTCTGTCTGTCTCTTTCCTCCTCACTCTCTCCCTCTGTCTCCCCCTCCCTCTTTCTCCCTCTGTCTCTCTCCCTGTCTCTCTGTCTCTGTCTCTTTCCTCCTCACTCTCTCCCTCTGTCTCCCCCTCCCTCTTTCTCTCTGTATCTCTCTCCCTCTGTCTCTGTCTCTGTCTCTTTCCTCCTCATTCTCTCCCTATGTCTCCCTCTCCCTTTCTCCCTTTATCTCTCTCCCTCTGTCTCTCTCCCTATGTCTCTCTTTCACCCCCCTCTTCTTTCTCTCTCTCTCCTTCTGTCTCTCTGTGTCTCTTGCCCTTTTCTTCTCTCCCCTGTCTCTCTCCCCGTCTCTCTCCCTCTCTCTCCCATTCTCTCTCTTCCTTGTTCTCTCTCTCTCTCTCTCTCTCTCTCTCTCTCTCTCTCTCTCTCTCTCTCTCCCGTTCCTTCTCTTCACTCTCTCCCTCCATCTCTCTCTCTTTCTCTCTCTCCCAAAGCCCTGTAACCAGGCGGGAGAGATAGTACAATGGGTAGGAGCCTTGCCTTGATGTACTCAACCCGGGCTCAACTCCTGGCAGCCCCAGGATCCCACAGGCCCTGCCCCGAGTGACCCTGGGCACAGTGCAGGAGTGGGCCCTGAGTACCAGTGGGTGTGGGCCAAAGAGAAAGGGGGGAATAAACCACCCAACAAGACACAGGGTCCTCTTAGCTCCCCGCATGGCACCGTCTCTCAGTCACAGTTCTCTCCTGCCCCTTCTCTTCGGCCAGAGGCTCCCTTCCGGCCCCTGTAAACCGAGGGGCGCCCCCCGCGGTGGTCTCTGAGCGTGCTGGTACCTGCCCGCACCGGTCATTCTGGTAGCTCGTTCCCGTTCTCCTTTAGGCCTTAGTTCAGTGCCACAGCCCTGTGGACTCCCACAATGGGAACAGCAGACAGAGAGGTGACAGCAGGCAGGCAGGCGTGCAGCAGCCACAGCTGGGTCCCGGGCGTGCTAAGGACACTGGGTGGGGGGTCCCCAGCACCAGGCCACGGAGAGTGCCGAGCCCTTGGGACTCGCATTGAGGCCCTGCCCCAGTTAGCTGGGAATTCCAGAAGACCCCCGCCCTCTGCAGCTCTGCTTGAAGCCCCTTCCCCAAATCAGCACAACAGCACTCTCACCCGGGCCTCCACCTGCTGTCTTAGCTTCTCAGAGGGGGAACTGTACTGGCCTAGTTTCTATTCCTGTGCTGTTGATCCCAATTTGAATGCCATTAACTTTGATCCATGTTTTGACTGTAATATTCCTGTTTCCCAGAAAGGGCAGATAGATGGTACTCACCTGCACTTAATGAATTCACTAACAAACACACCCAGGATGCACACTAAGGGGATCGAGTCTGTTGTGGATACTTTTAGGCCTTTATATTGTTGATGACTAAGCTTCAAACATAAGTACTAACTTTACTTAGTGAGGCCTTTTCAGACATCTCCCTAAGTAAACCTGCTTAGCTGTGGCTAGAGCTATGCTCTAGATGTCGAACTCAGATCTCCGGTGTGTGGCGAGAAATCGGATAGTACTGTTTTGCCCTCACAGTAAACTCACTGGAGAAATTCTCAGAAACAACAGCTAGAATTCCGAATTCTTCTAGTACTTAGAACTTCTTTTAGAATTCTCTAGAACTCTGCTGGGATCCCCTCTGATTTACTCTACTCTAAAGAGCCTCCGTCCAGCATGCCTGAGCTAAGACACCTTTGCAAACGCACAGCCCTCGTATGTCTACATGCCTGCCACAGAGTTTAAGGAAATGTACTTGGTACCTGGGTGATTATAGGTGTTCACCGAGTAAATACAGAATCTAGGTGATCACTTAAAGTCTGAGCATTCAAAATGGTATCCCAAGAACCTCAAGTTCCAACAAACGATGGATACTGACATTGAGCAAGGGGTCGCTGTCGGAATTCTGGGTCAGAAGACAAAGCGTGAGGCGTGTCCTTTGTGCGCAGCTGAGGGACCTGGCGTGTGGGATGATGGAGATGACCTGGATTTCACATCGGGCACAGGGAGGGTATTTGAGAGGTGAGTCAGGACACTGGCTCTGAAGGGCGGGAGTCAGCAGCGGGCCGGGCAGGTCAGGAGGCCTTTGGGGAGAGCGGACAGCCGGGCTCCACAGGGAGGGCAGAGCCTCCGGGCCTGGGAACCGTGACGTTACCTGCAGAGGCAGGAGGGGGTGGGGGGCGAGGGTCTTCCTCAGGGGCACCTGGGCACCCCAGCTCTGCGCCGGTGTCTGGCCTTGACCCACGGCTGTCGCAGCCAGCGAGAGGGTTCGGGCAAAGGTCATGTGACTGCGTCAATAATGGCCACCCGGGACGGCAGTAAGGGCCGAACAGGAAGCTCGAGGGATCACGGGTGGTCCTAAAAGGCTGTTGGCCACAGTCCAGGTGAAAGGTCAAGGGGAGACGGCTGGGGGGAAGCATAGTAAGGTAGGGGGAGATGATGGGGAGAGGCAGGCTGGTTGGCGTTGCGTGGAGAGGAGGGGACGAGTGGAAAAGGAGGAGACGGCTGGGGGGAAGCATAGTAAGGTAGGGGGAGATGATGATGGGGAGAGGCAGGCTGGTTGGCTTTGCACGGAGAGGAGGGGACGAGTGACAAAGGAGGCTTTCAGAGGTGCTCACGTGCACAGCATCACTCCGAGCTGCACCCACTACACCATCTAAGACATGGACGCGCCTGGTGCCCGGTGACAGAGGGATGGATCGTGGGTATGTGGCACATGTACAGGTGGGCTCCACGCAGCTGCACAGATGGGGGGAATCTTGCGATTTGGGGCAGCCTGGCTGGACTGGAAGGCCTCACGTTGAGCGGAGTAGAAGAAGGAAGACGACACGGGACGGCCTCGCTGTCTGCGGGCACAGAGGGCTGGCGAGGAGACGCACTGCAGCACAGGGGGTGCTGCCTCGCCAGTGACCCCGAGCTCAGAGAGAAGGACAGGGAGGGAAGGAGACCCCCGGGGCAGAGGAGAAAGGGGAGCACTGGGAGAGCGGGCGTGAGGCCCCGTCAGCCTGCTGCAGGGGGACGGTGCAGCCACACCCCCAAACAGACTCAGCAACACGACACGTGAGGTCTAACTGCAACCCCGGGAGCTTTATTATCTGATTACCAAAGCGACCCCAAAACAAAATAAAGTTAAAGTCAAAAGTATTTTTTCTCTCAAAATTGTCACTGTTGCTTTTCATTTGTTCGGGGAACACAGAGAGCACTGCTCGGGGCTCACTCCCGGCTCCGTGCTCAGTCTCCTGGCAGCGCTGAGGGCTAAACCGAGGCTGCCCCAGGTGAGACAGGCGCATTCACACCTGTACGGTCCTGCCAGCCCATTCCTCAAAGTTCCGAATCACAAAATCCAAGCAAGTGTTTTAAAATAGCTGTTTTAACATGTTAAACTAATCATGGATAATTATGAAAAAAATCTTATTTTGGTGAAGAAAAGTGATAATATATTAACTGAAACTTTAATTTCTGGAAGGGAAAACAAAATCATAAAAACTATTGTGTAAGGGGTTGTCTGGACCAACACGAGAACCTCGTAAGGAGCTTTATCTTGCAAATATATACACCTCTCTACAGAGTCCTGTAGAATCCTAACGGGCTTTTCCTAAGCTCGGGGCTTCATCATAGACAAAAATACATGAGTGACAGTGTCACAGTGATGCTTGTTTTGCTACCTGGGATCAAACACAGGACAAGACATAAGCTACCGCCCTATTCCCGGCCCAGCGTGATTTATTCCTGATCCGATCCTGTGTAATTAGGACGACGGTCTCGCCTCTGAATCCTCTTGAAATTCTGGTTATGTTGATGGTCTCCAATTTTCTGCGACTTACGTCCCACGACCTCTTTCCTCCTCTGTGCAAGCCGGTTGATTTCTACACGAAAGAAGTCTTCCTGATGGGCTCCAAGTTATTTTTAGCCAAGTATAAAACATTCACAGGGCAAGAAAAATAGGATGGCGTTGAGAACAATAAACGCCGTGGCCCGTAAACCATGACTCAGGTTGGGGGGCAGGGTGCCCCCAGTCCAAGTGTGGTCCCTAATTTGGAGCATATTCGAAGTCGTTTGTTCAAGTGCTGATACTGCCAAGCAATTTTATTTCACATTACTTCTCACCAATTTTTCAAAGATGCACTTTTCACCGAGGCTACCTTGGTTTACAAGCACGCGGATGCTAGCACAGCTAAGGAGTAGGCTAGGACTAAGCCACACCTGTTAGCAGCGTGCCAATCTATGGCCACCTCTGGTAGACAGAGGGTCTCAGCCCCGGGAGAGCCTTGCCCTTCCTTCTCTCTCTTTCTTTCCTTGCCCTTCCTTCTCTCTCTGTCTTTCTGTCCTTGCCCTTCCTTCTCTCTCTCTGTCTTTCTGTCCTTTCCCTTCCTTCTCTCTGTGTCTTTCTGTCCTTGCCCTTCCTTCTCTCTCTGTCTTTCTGTCCCTGCATACCCAGTTGTACCCCGTTGTTCCCCAGGCAAGACACGTGCTCTGAGGCATCGCATCCTGTGACTGATTCCCGCACTAGATCACCACCTTGGAGTACACCATTTGGAATCTTTCTTCATCCGACTTATTTCACCTCACACGGCTCCCCTCCTCTTTTACCCATTCTGCAGAGCCCTTGTCTTTTTCGACAGGAGTACCCTGCTGTTTGTATGTAGGGAATCAGAACGTCTCTATCCGCTCCTCTGAGGGTGGGCACGTGGGTTGTTTCAAAGCTCAGTGGTCGTAAGTGGGGCTGCAATGAACGTAGGTGCAAACATCTGCTTTATGTTATCTTTGCTCTCGCCGAGCAGTCGACAGGCGGGGCTTGCTGGGCTGTGGGACAGTGGCGACTGTCTGACGCCGCCAACAGTGACCGAGGGTTCCTTCCTCCCCACCTCCCCACCGACTGTTCTGGTCTTCGCAACGAGACCCCGTGTTGCTGGTGTGCGACATGTCGTTCTCTGCTGGATCGGCATGCTCTTGGTGACCGGGCACATTTTCTCCTGTGCTGCTCTTTGCGCAGTGCTTGCTCGCTCCTCTCCCCTCCCAACAAGTGCTCGCAGAGACACTTCTGGCAGTTCTCAGTCCCCAGGAGCAGCCAGGCTGCAGTTCCCTGGCCCCGTCGTGAGGAAGACTCAACAGTGCTCAGGGGGGGTGTGGCACCAGGGGGCAGGGCCTTGGGACGGCAAGGCCTGGGTCCCAGGGGGCAGGGCCTAGGAATGGCAAGGCCTGGGTCCCAGGGGGCAGGGCCTTGGGACCGCAAGGCCTGGGTTCCTTCACCTCCAAGCTACCTCCCCAGCCCCCTCCTTGTTTTTGAATGAGATGTTTATTTTTCGTTATTGAGCACTGTAAATTCGAGCCAGAGTATTTTATTGACAGGTATAACAGTTACAGCGAGACACTGGAATAGTTTCTCATCTTCTAGGAGGACTCCTTACGATCCTCATTCTGACATGGGGATGTCTTTAGAAACTATCCTATAATATTTCTAACCATCAGATCAGCTGATATACAACTTGGTGCCTGCCTTACAGTGAATATCCTTAAATTATCAGTATTATATTGGGGACACGTTAAAGGACACAAGACAAAATTAATCAGCTGGCAGGTAACATTATCATTACCTGAAAGGGCTGGAGAGAAAGTACTGGACTGGAAACACTTCTCTGTGTGCAGCTGACTCAATCCTGGCACCTCACGTCACCCGGGACCACCCGGGCACACCGTGACGCAGACCCCGGAGTTTCAGCTCGTCATCTGAGTGGACAAGCCTTGAGCACTTCCAGCCATGACCCAAGCCACAACATTGAAACGATTTAAAAAGAAAAATTATTTGAATAAATTGAATTATCTTGGCCTTCAATAATATTTCTACTGAGGAAAAATTAGCTCACAATTCTTTTCAATTATGTTAGCAATATATATGATTAAGTAGTGAAACGGCCAGCCTGGTTTATATGCTAAACATACACATTCCAATTTAAATTCTATGAATCCACAATTCTAGAATTATGTACCTACTTTAGGAATATTATAACATGACATTTAATCAACCTAAATAAATATTATTTTTTAATTATTTCAGTACACAGAGAAATCATCACACTATATTAGCACTATAAAACCTAAGTAGTATTGATTTTTTTATAATAATAATTTATCAAGATTAACTTGAAAATAATTCATTATTGAACTTCAGAATAATATATAAATTCTGGGCCACCTGTGCTGTGAACACACATACATTACTGCTACAGTTTCCTGTTTCGAGCTTTGATTTCACCTCTGCGAGTTTTTCATCTCTTTCCTCCTCCTGGTGGCTGGAGCCATAGCACAGCAGGTAGGGTGTTTGCCTTGCACACGGCCGACTCGGGTTCGATTCCTCTGCCCCTCTCAGAGAGCCAGGCAAGCTACCAAAAGTATCTCACCCTGACTGCAGAGCCTGGCAAGCTACCTGTGGCATATCTGATATGCCAAAAACAGTAACAACAAGTCTCACAATGGAGACGTTACTGGTGCCCACTCGAGCAAATCAATGAGCAACGGGACGACAGTGCTACAGTTATTTCTTCTCCTACAGTTCCAGTTCCAGCTCTTCACCTGAGTTCGTATGAACCAGAATTTCTTTATTGAAAGCCCCACTCTCCCGACTACACAGATTCAGGAGACTGTGACGGGTTCCTGCTCCCCGCACACGGAGGGGATCCCGGGACAGAGGTGGCTGGTCTTTACCGAAACAAGGGATGGAAATTACGGGACGCGTCTCACGGGCACGGAACAGCGGACTTTTGGGGGATGAGAGAGTCTGGGGATTGACCAAAGAGTGGTGGAGATCAAGCACTGAGCAGTGTGCAAGATTTTCTAATATGTGCACAAAAATATTTTGATGAGTGGTACCAGGGATTCAAACCGGGACTTAGGCACAGAACCGTGCATTGTCAGTGCAAACATACGCAAATGCAGTAGGCATGCCACACTGAGGCACACACCAGGTATCAAGTAAGTATTTTTGTTTGCTTATCGTTTGGGGGACTAGAGCGATAGCACAGCGGGTAGGGCATTTGCCTTGCGACCGGCCGACCTGGGTTTGATTCCTCCATCCCTCTCGGAGAGCCCGGCAAGCTACTGAGAGTATCTTGTCTGCACGGCAGAGCCTGGCAAGCTACCCATGGCATATTCAATATGCCAAAAACAGTAACAAGTCTCACAATGGAGACGCTGCTGGTGCCCGCTCGAGCACATAGATGAGCAATGAGAGGACAGTGCTACAGTGCAGTTGTTGGGGGCACACCCAGCAGTGCTCAGGACTTAGTCCCTGCTCTGAGTCTAGTCAGTCGCTCCCGACAGGCCTGAGGGGCCATCTGGAGGCTGCGGGGGGATGAATCCAGGCTGGCGGCTGACGGCCTCACGCCCACCCCCATCGCCATTCTGAGCCCCTGAGATATTTTTAAGCGAATCAGTGTCCATATTTCTACCTCAATAAGCATTTTATTCTAAAAATAACAGCACTGAGAACCTGCCCTCCCGTTTTCAAAATAAAGTCATTATTTCATACCAGTGTTAGGGTTGGTATGAAAACATTGTAGCATTGTCGCTGCATCAGGGTCTAAAAGCGCTTTGCTACCCTTCATGAGGGTTTAAAGTGCTCCAGGGTGCCAGACAAGTGACTAATTGCCACACGGGTGTGGCAGCTTAGAGAGGAAAGGACCATAATGTCAGAGCAACAAATCCTTTTGTAAATTAGATGGTTTACAAACATTCACTTTTATCAAATTGATGCAGGCCGTAATTTGTGAGCTGATGACTCTCTGATCATAAATTGTGATGATGGAACGCTATGAGATTTTGGCACATAACTCAGTAGTTATGCCAAGAAGTGAAGGACATGGTTATAATATAGTTTCTTGTTTTCCTATTTACTTATTTATGGACGAGAAGAATCTCAGCACTTGAATCAATTATAAATGGTAGATATAAATTAATTTATCCTATCTCATTTCAGCAGCACATAATATTCAAACACGGGTAAGTGTGAGAACAGGGGTATGTCATCTCGTTTCCTCCATAAAAGATGCGTTTCTACAACAATGCATGGTAGTACTTATCAAAATATAGAGTAGAAATGGCTTCTTAAGTGTGCTCACAACTGAACTGAAAGCAATGTGAGTTAATCTCTGTTGTCACCATTAATAAAATGCACCTGCCTATTTTTTTTTGCAGAGGTAAGAAACGATAATCAACAAAATTTAATACATAAAATGTACTCTATTAGTGTAGAAATGTATGGTAGAAGTGGTGTATAAATATGTTTAAATAGAAAAATGAGCACACAATATTCTTATTGCAAAAAGTAATTTGTGTTAACATGTCAACGGATCATGCTGGGTTTTAAAAAATCACTATGATGTTTTCGCATTCTATTAGATCTTTTAATCCACCTAAGCATTTTTTCTGAAGATGCTAAATATTTGGGCCAGAGAGACAGAACGGGGGTTGGGAGCCTGCTGTGTTTCCCAGCTGTCATGGTTGAGTCCCTGAGCACTGTCCAGAGTGAGGGCAGGGGCAGGAGCGGTCACTGAGCCCCTCTGTGTGTGTCCTCCCTTGCAGACAGACAAACAAAAGACGGGAAGTATTAACCCTCTGGACATCCTGGAAGAGGCATTCGGGGGTGTGCGCCAGGGAAGTCTGGGGCTCACTGCACTGCGGGTGAGAGAGAGTGACTCTCCAAGGAGAGTGCTCCAGCAGGGGCCGAGGGACTCCGAGGGGGCCAGGACGGTGGACTCAGGAGGCAGAGGCCAGTGCTCTCCACACAACTCCCCGGCACTGCAGCCGAAGGCCCGTGAGACCCTTCACACGGGGCCGGAGGGTCTTGCCACAGCAGAGGCTCGGCGGGACAGCGTGGACGGAAGGCCGCTCTCCTGTCCGCTGGCTCTGTGACTTCCGCCATCAGATCGTGCAACTGTGTTTTATTTCCCTCTTTCTGGGATGAGAGTACCAGTACCTAATCTACTCCGTGAAATCCCCATAAAGCAGGAAAAGCGTAACTCACGAGCAGGCAGGCTCTTCTCTGTGCTGAACCTGAAGCCGCAAGGACACCCTGGCGGTTCCTCACAGAGTAAAGGATGTACCGCAGGGCCCTGCTGCATCTCACCGGTTTAAATGCCATTTTTACATCAAGGCTTTGGTTTAATAAGTAGAAAATCATAGAACAAGATGCAGGGCATTACCTTGCACTTCAAAGTCTGCCCTAAAGGTGCCTGGGGACCCCTCCAGGCTCACGCCGCAGGGCCTGTGCATGGTTCACTTGAGCTCGGGCTAACCCAGCATTTGGTGCTTTGTTGATTTCCTCGGACACAGACTCTCGGCCGGGATGCGGAGCCAGGTGGTGACCAGCTTAGGGTCAGTCGAGGGCGATTGTCACACTCTGAGCCCTGCTTCTGCCTCTGACCATCCGTATTCTCAGCAGAGATCTAACATTCCTTGGGGAGGAGAGCTCCCGAGGAGTGCTCGGGCACCCCGGGGCCACCATGCTGAGCCTCTGCCAACTGTGCCTGAGGATGCAGTGACCTCTACCCACCCCTGCAGTGACAGGGCCAGGACACGTCCAGGGTCACCCCTGGTGGTGCCTGGGGGCAGGCCACCTAGGCCAGTGCTGCTGACGCCTTTCCCAGGTCTTTCCTTCAACTGAACGCCACGCCACTCACAAACACTCGTCTTTCTCTCTTTTCAAAACCGAGCCCCAAACGCAGTGCGTCCTCGGCGTGCCTGGCCCTCTCAGCTGTCCTGAGGGGCAGGAAGGGGCGTCCGGCGTCCCCTGCAGACACCCTCTGCCCCGGCATGGCTCTGGAACTCACTTCCACAGCGCCCAGCAGCCGCCTGATTTCACAGCCCCCTGCCCCCCCCCTCTCTCTCTTTCTCTCTCTCTCTCTTTCTCTCTCTTCCTCTCTCTCTCTTTCTATCTCTCTTCCTCTCTCTCTTTCTCTCTCTCTCTTCCTCTCTCTCTTCCTTCCTTTCTCTCTCTCTCTCTCTCTCTCTCTCTCTCTCTCTCTCTCTCTCTCTCTCTCTCTTTCTCTCTCTCTCTCCCCCCCCCTGTGATGGTGCCACCTGCTTGTTTGCTCTTTCCCAGAGTCCTTTTACTGGCCCTTTGATTCGACTGTTTTCACTGCCTCCTCTTCAGGGACCTCTTTTATTTCCACTCCTTTTAATTTTACAGCCGCGGTCCTCAACTTTGCACATCAGAACCATCCGGGGAGCCTTTCAGTCCTGTCCTGTCTGAATGGCACCGGCAGAAGGTCTGATTTAATCCGACTTCTAAAGGACACCCAGACATTTGTGTTTTTATGGCTCCTCGGGTGACGCTGATGTGCAGTCAGGTCTGTGACGACGGGCGCTGGGCACTGGCTGGGTGAGCCCACTCAGGCGCGCGCTTACATAAAAAATCATTAGCTTTGATTTCCGTTTTTGTTAAGCCTCGTTCGTATTTCCAATTACTATCTAGTAAATCCAGCTCAACAAATGCCTATCGCGTGCGGAATAAATCTCATTATCTGCTCCCATCAGTCTCTTCTTTGTAAACTTGATCATCCTCGCTCTCTGCTAACCCGATTATGGAGTCATTTCCTCCAATTGAAAAAGCCAAAATACAAGTAATCCTTACATCTCTTTTCAAAACCATTTCATTAGGTTATAGATTCTGCTCTAGATGTTTCTCCAACTTGGACATTATCCCTAAGTGCTGTCTTCTTAAGTATCGCGATGCTATTTTAATTCCAATAATTTCCACTCAAAAGCAACCCTTACAGACGATGATTTCAGGTTGTCGAGATAGCACAGGGCCAGGTGCTTGCCTTGCATGTGGCTGGTCCCTGTTCCATCCCGTGAATTTCATAGACCCCCAAACAGTGCCAGGAGAGACCCCCAAGCACTCAGTCAGGAGCACTTCTGAGGACTGAGCACTTCTGCATGGAGGGGCGAAATGCTCTCCCCACAAATACTGACTTCAACAAAATATTTTTCTATTGTGTCTTTGCTAAATAACTTCAAAACATTCCGTAGGAAATCATTCAGAAGCTTTCCCCATTATTACCCAAACTTCACCCTGACACTCTGGTTTATGTTTCATTCTTCTACTTAACAACGATCAATCATGTACAGTACATATTCAGTGATTAAGTGGTTTTTGAGTTTAACATATCACAGGACTCAGTTTTATGATGAGTCATCTTCCTATTATTTAATAGTCTCAGATTAAATTTGTGCTTGTTATAAACACTCCAAATCTCAGAGTTCTGATCACTCATGTTTAGGGTTTCTGGGATCATTAATAAGCCGTATCCGTGCTGGAGCGATAGCACAGAGTGTAGGGCATTTGCCCTGCAGGCAGCTGACCCAGGTTCGACTCCCAGCATCTCACATAGTCCCCCGGAGCACCGCCAGGAGTAATTCCTAAGTGTAAAGCCAGGAGTAACCCCTGAGCATTGCCGGGTGTGACCCAAAAAGAAAAAAAAAAAGCCATATCAACAACACACCATTCATTCTTTGGCCTCTAATTGAAGTGCTGGTGTTTTTGTTCTGAATATTTGAGATAAACTTAAAATATATTTTTCTATTTTGCAGTTTAGGTTAATTGGACATAATATTATCTTCTACAGGTAAGACATATCAATAAACCACAATAATTTGACATAGCACTGTTTCTGTCTGTTCTCTAAGATGTACAAAGTGTCATTGATCTAGAGAAGAAAACCAAATTTTGTGGTTTCAGTATAAAGGCCTCATAAGATCTTGAGAAAAATAGAAGTGGATACATTGAGTTCAAACCTTACAGTTTTTAATTACTCCAGTGATATTAAACCTTTTAGGTGAAAGAAGCTTCATTTGTTTTTCTGGGTCACTCCTAGTGCTGGTCTTGGCTTCTTTTCTTATTTCTTTTTTGTTTGGTTTTTGGGGCACACCCCATGATGCTCTTCAGGAATGACTCCCCGTGGTGCATGGGAGACCACAGTTTGTCCTGGGGATATAACCCCGGTTATCTGTGGGCAAGGCAAGCACCATAGCCCTGGGTCTCTTTCTCCAGAGCCTACTTGGATGTTTTGAAATACTGAATGCTCATGAGCTGTTTAACCATACATTTGTGTCATTTAAGTGAACTCAAATGCAATTTTTAAAAAACTGCAGTCAGAATATTTTTTTTCTTCTTAGGAAACTTATGAGCTTCCATGCTCTGCAGATCTTTCTCTGTATCCTGACCTGCTTAAGATTTGGGTTTGTTGGGGCGGGGGTGGGGAAAGGCAGCAGGAGAATGGGCACTGGTGGAGGGATGGGTACTCTAGTATTGTATAACTGTAACACATGCACAAAACCCTGTAACTGCACCCTCATGGTGACTCGTTAATAAAAAAAAATAATAAAATAAATAAATAAATAAATAAATAAATTTAAAAAAAGATTTGGGTTTGCAGCCTTCATGGACCAAGTGCCCAGAACCATAATCCCAAATAGATGAACAGAATGGCCCTCCATCCTGACTCGTGGGGAGACTTAATAAGCCATCGAAGAGAAATATATGGAATTAGGAGCCACTGAATCAACTTACTTTTACTCCTTTATCTCCACCACCATGACTTAAGTTTGTCAAACATCAGTATATCTAAATAAATGGAGCGTAAATAGAGATAATTCATCATTTCTTAGTATCTCCATTAAATTTGCTTCAATTCACCATACAAAAAATAAACAAGAAATTGGGAAATATCTATCTTTGGACCATAGATTAAGTTTCTGAATCTTCATTCACAAAAGTTTCACAGTTCCTATAGTTTTCCCATATTTATAGCATCAATACTCAGTACATGTGCCAGAAGAGGAGAAATGTTTCTTTCTATTGGACAGCTCGTTCCCAGCTTAGATGAGAGATCCAGAAATTCTTCCAAATAATTATGTTCTTCAGATATATTGATGCCTTCGGGCTGGCACAAAGCTCTCAAAACAGTAACAGAATTTTATTAATAAAGATGAGTGATATACATGTGGACCCTGAGTGTGGAGACTGTAGCATCTTGACCCCACATTATGTGTCCCAAAAAGCTGTGTGAAGCTGCCATGCCTCTGTAGAGGTGTGATGATTTATGGATCAACTTTATTTTATAGCTCCTGAATGCACAGTTCCACAGTTTCACTGTTACCTGTATTTTATAAAGTTCAAAACTATTGGCTGTATAAAAGCTGTCGGGTAAAGAGAAGTTTAGCAGCAAAACATAGAGAGTATTTGTCTATGCCTGAGGCTTCCATGAGCTCAGACAGCTCTTACAGCACTGGCAACCCTCGTGATTCAAAAATGGAGTGATCTCTTCTCTAAATATTTTATTCTTTGGTTTAAATTTAATTCTTGACATATCAGCAAAGACAAAAGAGGATTAGTGATACTATGGATCATCTTCATAATTAACTATGGGTTATAAATAGAATTCTGTTTAATCACGAATTTCTTGACAAATTAACTTTCTCTCCTGTTTCTAATTAAATGTATAAAAGCCAAAAGCTACTCGTTACCTACCCAAAGAGGAATCTCTCTAGCCAGATTTCAGAATTTCCAATACTGAGAATATCTGAACTGGTATACCTACTCACGAAAGTTAAATATTTTCCAGTTTCTCCTGTACCCAATTACAATGTTTACTATAATATTGTTTTAGATATTACTTTAATAATTAGAAGTATAGGATAGATATTTTAGATACAAAGTTGTAATAGATAAATTATGAAGCATGTCATTTTCTTCTTGCTTCTCTCCTCCCATGCTGACACAAATAAACATATCCCGAGATGATCCATCTATCAGGGGTGTTTGCTTGCACGCAGCTGACCTGGGTTCGGTTCCTCCGTCCCTCTCGGAGAGCCCGGCAAGCTACCGAGAGTATCCCTCCCGCATGGCAGAGCCAGGCAAGCTACCCATGGCATATCCAATTTGCCAAAAGCAGTCACAACAAGTCTCACGATGGAGACATTACTGGTGCCCGCTTGAGCAAATCGATGAGCAACGGGATGACAGTGGCAGAGACAGCACTGTCGTAGCACTGTCCCGTTACTCGTCGATTTGCTCTAGCAGCACCAGTGACGTCTCCATTGTGAGACTCGTTGTGACTGTTTTTGGCATATCGAATACGCCACGGATAGCTTGCCAGGTTCTGCCATGCGGGCAGGATACTATAGGTAGCTTGCCAGGCTCTCTGAAAGGGACAGAGGAATCAAACCCGGGTCGGCCGCGTGCAAGGAAAATGCCCTACCCGCTCCAGTCCTAAAGTGACTCTGGTGGGACTCAAACCCACAACCTTTGACTGCCTCCATCTAGTCTAGAAGTCCAATGTGCTATCCATTGTGCCACAGAGTAGTAGCAATTATAACTATTTTCAAATATAGTAAATGTCTGCTTTGAGTTGTCCTTTTCTTACTTACATAAATCAGTGTCATAGTAAGAAAAGCATTTATAACCTGAATTTCTACCTTTTCTGATTAACTGTAGTAGTAAGTATATATGATATTACAATAATATGAGTATTATAAAAATGTGAATGTTTTCCTTATATGGCAAAAGTACACAGTTGGATGTTATTAGACCCTGGGAATGCAAGTGACATTTGGTACAGTTTATACACTTTACAGTCTGAACTACAACAAAAGCTTTATCTCAACAGAGCCTAGAATCTGCTGTGACTGGCTTCAAGAAGATTAATGTGTTGGTTTCACAAGTTTTTTTCTGCTAGACTGCCAGAATCAACACAAGTGTAGAGGCATGCATCATATTAGGGAATCTGGCTGCAGCTCCGACTCCAGGCCCTTGCCAAGCCTGGACCACAAATGCCAACAAAGCAATACAGAAGCAATAGTTAAGATGCGCAGCGTGAATGAGCAGAAATTGCACCAAACTGTAACTCCAGTGCGGGGGTTTACATGTCATCATCACCTCTGTGACAATCCAACAATGCAGCGATCTTACACAGTGTATATTATTGTATAATCAATAGTTTTATGGGTTGAATCTACTGCTTTCAGTTTGATTGTATAGCAATAAAGTCCAATTCTCAAGAGTTTAAATATTCTACTTAAGAACTTCTTTTGTTCTGTAGTTGCGTTAGCCATGACATATCCCCATCTCGTCAACAAAATGTGAGACTCTACCTCTCCCCCACCTGAGTTTGATAAGGAAAGAAAGACCACAAAAAAAAATTTAGAGATACTTGGACTTTGGTCACTTTATGCTAACAATGGGTGGTTCTCCGGCTACCAGATATTTTTCTGCACCCTTTGGCCTTTTGATACATGCACTCATTAGCCATGTGACTGCTTATAACGGTGTCTAATCATATATGTCAATAACAAAGATCAGAGATCTTGCATTTATTCTATCCTATTCCCCTGTGGAAGACAGATGTGTTGTGTCTAATTATTCACTGATTGGTATCGGGAGGCTCATTAACATAATTGGCACATTTGTTCTAATTAACGGAGGGAAACTGCCACATGCCCACCCAAAATGTAAAGCGAGTCCAGCACTATTATCGACAAACATTGTGTCCATCAGAAAGGCCACTCTATAAGACCCAAACTGAGGCCATCAAACCAGAACTCTGAGAATGACCCAAGAGACGTCAGCAGAGCGAGTCAACCTGAGAGAATGTAGGATTACCCTAGAATCCCCATGCACAGGTACATTAATCAAACAAATGGGAAAAGCAATTATACGGCAATTATCAAATGCACATTCAGCCAAGCCAAGCTTTAGAAGGAACATTAGCAAGAAGCTGGGTGTTGGCCAAGTCTGAGGGATTTGGAAGCGAGGCCTTTGAAGCTCTTCCTGCATTTGTTTTCACTCAGCCCTTTGAACCAGTGATTCGAAAGTGGTTTGATTTTGGAATCACCTGAAATGTTGCTTAAAACACAAGCACGAGACCCTATTATTAGCAGTACTGTGAATTACTGTGAGTCAAATGGAGCTAAGCTGACAAGCAAACAGCCCTGACAGCCGGGCGGCAGAACGCCAGGCTCTACCGGAAGAACCGTCCCATGTCTGTCACCCCCAAGTGGCCCTGGGAGTATTCACTTCGGAAATCTAGGGCAAGAGGCTATTCCGATGATCCTGATTTTCAGAGGCCTTCGGGCAGGCTTGAGAGTTAGCTTTACTTAGATGTCCCAGGTCATGTCACTCTAGAGAGGCTAATGCGTCAATTGAAGGTTAAGTCCTTGGCAGATCTACAGATGTTTTTGGCTAATAAATCTTCTGAAGACTTTCATGAAAGATTGTTGAACAATGGCTTCTCCAGAATTAAAATTGCAGATGTGTGCTTATATCCAACTGAGTTATCACACTGAAATAAGGGATCTCACCATTTCTTGGAGGCACCTTCTGAGACCAAGAACATCTTGGTTATAGAATGAAATTATTTTCTAGGGCCAGAGCAATAGTACAACAGGTAGGGTGTTTGACACGGGTTCGAACCCCAGCACCACATATGGTCCCCTAAGCCCTCCGGGAGTGATTTCTGAGCACAGAGTCAGGAGTAAACCCTGAGTACCACTGAGGTGGTACTCAGCCAAAGAAAAACTGAAAATATTTTCTTTATTCCACTTTATTCCTCAAGCTGAAGGTAAAACATTTCTGAAGGGACAGAGGGTTGGTTCATCAGGCAGGGCATTTCCTGGCACGAATCACACTCGAGTTTGATTCCTAGTACCACATCAGGTCCCCTGAGAAGTGTCAGGAGCTATCCCTGAACAACAAAAGCAACAAAAGTCTTAAAACACAAGAAACAAAGATGCCCAATTGTGCCCTGGCTAAACTTGGGACCTTAAGGTACTAAATGTTAACTCATGTGCTTTTGGATTTTGTTTGTTTGTTCTGGGCCCACAGTCTGTCCTCAGGGCTCAGTCTCGAGTCTGCACTCAGGGATCACTTCCGGAGACCATACATGATGCCAGAGATCTAACCCGCAGGGCAATATGCCACGTAGGTGCCCTGCATCCTACTATCGCTCTGGCCCCCAAAACTATGCATTTTTATGCTTCAACAGGTGGCATTCTTAGGGGGCTGGGGAGACTGTGAAGCAGGTCAAGGGGCATTTGCTTTGCACGTTGCTGACCTGTGTTCAATCCCCTGTGTTCAATTTCTGAAACTTTTCAGGAACACCCCAGGAGCGCAGAGCTAGGAGTAAGCCCTGAGTCAGGCCAGGGGTACCCCTCAAGCAGCAACAAAGGTGGCGCTCTTCGGGCGAGCTGAGGTTATATTTTCAGACAATCGTTTAATAGTGACACGGGGTGATATACCTGATATATGGTCTATAGAAGAACTGGACACAGGGACGCAACATCCGCACGGAGGTGTGCCTGAATTCCCCTGACCCCAGGGAACAGGAAGAAGGGAAGAGAAGGAAAGAACCTGAGGGGGGGGGGAGAAAGAGAGGAAGCAACAGGGAGCAGGGCCCAGGGTGTCTGAGCCAGGGAGGGGGGAGCAGTGGTTCAACCGAGTCAACACTGGAAACAGGAGACCAAACTTCAACAATCAACCTTAACAACTGCCATCAAAGGGGCAGGCTGGAGAGGGGGGTTGGGGGAGTCAAGGGGGTCAGGGGGCGGGGAGGAGGGCTTGGGTGGGGTCCCAGAGACCCTGGTGTAGGGAGAAGACAGTGCTGATGGGTGGAGCTGTAACATACTGTGTCTAAAGCCAAAATACGAATAACTTTGTAAGTCACGGGGATTTAATAGAATCATTTTTTTAAGTTGTGAATGATTTAAAAAGTAAGTGGGACTTATGTAACCTTTTTCTCATTTGTTTGTAACTTCTTAAAAAGGAAGGAATTTGCTAAGAAAGGAATTTGTTTTTCTGCTGGGGAAGTAGTCCCTTAATTGCACATATGTCTGGCTCAGTGCGTCTGAGTTCTGAATGTAAGCAGAACATATTGTGGAGGGAAACTTGTCTTGATATCCAAAAGGTTTCATTTCTAATGCGTGAGTTTCACAGTGGTGTTTTAACAAATCAATTGTAACAAATGAACTAAGCACTATTGTCACTTGCTAGAGTGGGCACCAGTAATGTCTCCAGTGTGAGACTTGTTGTTACTGTTTTTGGCATATTGAATACGCCATGGGTAGCTTGCCAGGCTCTGCCATGCGGGAGGGATACTATCGGGCACTTGCCGGCCGGGTCTCTGAGAAGGATGGAAGAATCAAACCCAGGTCAGCCGAGTGCAAGGCAAATGCTAAAAGCACAAAAAATTCAAAGTAGAACAATTATAATCTAATTTTGAAGCGATAGCACAGTGGGTAGGGCATTTGCCTTGCACACGCCCGGACTGGGTTCGATTCCTCCGTCCCTCTCGGAGAGCCCGGCAAGCTACCAAGAGTATCCCGCCCGCCCGGCAGAGCCTGGCAAGCTCCCCGTGGCGTATTCGGTATGCCAAAAACAGTAACAGCAAGTCTCACCATGGAGACGTTACTGGTGCCTTCTCGAGCAAATCGATGAACAATAGGACAATGCTACAGTGCTATTATTTTCTGAGAGAGCAAAAAGGTCCTAAAATGACATTGCAAAAATTTCTCAGGGCAAAAGCTCTATAAGTTAACTAGTTCATGGATAGCTCATAACCAAACTTCACTGTAATATTATATATCTGGATATGTAAGTCTCAGCATTTCTTCCTAGTTACCAGTTACGAGGGTTTATCATTCATAACCTTGCTACTGTGAGGGTAGGGAGGCAAATGTCAGTGAAGGGGCCTCTAGAACAGTGATAGGGGGAAGTGGTCACTCAGGATGAGGACTTGGTGGAGGAAGGAGGCAGAGTGGTATGTGTGGTTTGTGTGAGGTCCTATCAGTAGCAGGATTGTTAACCACGGCACCCAAAAGGAGAAAGCAAAGTGCTTGTGGGAGGGAGACTGGGTTCATTGGTGAACGGAGGTGGGTGCTGGTGAAGCGATTCATGTTGGAACATCGTATGCCGGATACTCAATCATAAATAGCTTGGTAGGCCTGTCACTCACAAGCTTACAAAAACTAATTTCAAAGAAAAATAAGAAGTTGAGAAATAAACATGAAAATTTTGCCCACACACGAGGCCCTGATACTGATTTCTTTTTAACCTATAGCCACAGGACTCTCACTGAGTCTAATTACAGCCCTTTTCCCTCTCAGCCATTTTTCATCCATGCTGAGTTTATAAAAATTAGTGCTTTAGGATAGAAAAATTATTGAGAGAATTCCAAAGAGAATTTATTGGGAGAAAAAAAAATCACAGAAACTTTTCCTGAAGAGATAAGGGCTCTGAAAATGAAAGGCCCTTCTGCCAAGTGATTAGGGACGTTTGGTAATTAGCAAATGTTGCTGCAGCATCGCTGAGAAACTGTCGGTGACAACAGCTGAGGCCAACTGATTTAGGTCCCATAAGAAAACTCCTCCCCCTGAATATGCTCACTCACTCCTGGAAGACCAAGTCTTTTTTATACTCGATTCATTTAATACAATCAAAATGTAAACCATGCTCAGGAATTTTTTTCTCAAGGAAGTCAGAACACACCCTTTGCTTTTCACTGGGGCCGTCTTTAGACAAGCAGCCAGGTCCCCTGACTCGAGGTAAGGCAGGACTCCCTAGAGAGGTTTCTGCTTCATTTCTACACTTCTAAAATGGTTCATTTTCCAGGAATCGGCAAAATTGATCTCTAAAAGACAAACACTCTTGAACAACATGAATTTGAACTGCACAGACGCATTTGCCAGTAGAATCCCTACCACCACCCGTGGGTTCTGCAGTCACTGACTCGTGGCACTGACCAGGAATGAAGGTTGGTTGGACTTACAGAAGTAGAGCATGGGTGGAGACGATCAAACTGATATTGTGGAATGGTCCTGAAACCAACCACACCAGATACCTAGAGACAACTGCAGGAATGTCAAATTTCAAAGGATTTTCAACTACCTGGATAAGTGTCCCCAGTTCTTATTGTTCAATTCCTAATTTCAAATTACAGCAGTATTTCATGCATTAAGAAATGCATTCAAGCCAGTGTCCAGTCTACACCTTCTCTCTCCCTTCTTCCTCTCCCATTGTGTACCTCTATATATCCACCTCTATATCCATAGAGCTATTAACAACAGATCAATAGGTTCACTCCCTTTCCTCCCATGGATCGTTCAGTCCTGAGGTACTGATACTCTTTTAAACCTTAACAATACCAACTGATTCAGAGGGTCTACAGCTAGCCCTATGATATGACCCAACTCAGAGCTTCTGAAGAATGACCTTTTCTGTCATTTATACCTGTGTCCAGTACTATCTCCTCACACACAATTTCCCTGTCTTATAAAACTGACTCCCATTCTCTAACCACCACCAGTCAGTCTTTTAATAAGACCATGTCTTACTTCCTTTAACTTGTAATTATCTTAAAATACCTTTTCATTTTCATTATTCTTTGGTGTTGTGTATTTATCTGGTCTTCCCTCTGGGGTAAAAACATTGATTTATCTGCATCCTGAAACTAAGCAACTATCTATCCATAGTGGATGGACAATCACTGTATCACTGTCATCCTGTTGCTCATTGATTTGCTTGAGAGGACACCAGTAACGTCTCCATTGTGAAACTTGTTGTTACTGTTTTTGGCATATTGAATATGCCTTGGGTACCTTGCCAGGCTCTGACGGGCGGGCATACTTTCGGTAGCTTGCCGGGATCTCTGAGAGGGACAGGGGAATTAAACCCGGTTGGCCACGTGCAAGGCAAATGACCTAGCCACTGTGCTATTTTAAAATAAATGAATAATTAAAAACTAAAATGACTATTATCATAGGCTGAGAATCATTACATGAAGATGTCAATTAACAAACCTGCGTCAGAGAAGTCTTCTTATTTTTCAATGATGTCCACATTTTTTTATGATAACCTCTGTATATTACTATTAAAGACAGGTTTTGGCAAAATAATCATCCAGGCAGCCATGATGAAGATAGCGTGTTCCATATGTTGACTGGACCAAAGCAAATTTTGCAATTTGACTCTAGTCAAGGGTCCCAATGCTTGAAGAAACCTCAGGCTGGTTTCCGAGGCTGAGGACTATCTCCTCATCAAACACCCTTCTCGGAGCTATGTGTGCTAGGAGAAAACTCCCACCAAGCTTACTGGCTGCTTAAAGACAGCATTCCCTCCAGGTTGGTGTTCAAATTCCGTCCTCCACAGAACGTAAGGCCCAGCCCAGGAGACTGAGATACTGCGTGGAAATGCACTGGTACGCAGTTCCACGTTTGAGCAACTGGCTGTGAAGTTGGGCGTCTGGTCCAAGGGTCCCACAGCCAGAGCCATGACGATCAGAGGGAGGACCCTGAGTGGGCACACCGGGCCCCACCCACCACTGCCACCAGCTCTGTGTGGTGGCGGCAGCAGTTCCAGATGCTGTTCCCTGCTTCTCAAGACAAACTCAGCAAGTAAACTAATTCGTCTGCACTTCACCCCACATCTTCCCACTTGCTAATGAGAGATGCAAATGTTGATAAGTCAGATGATGGATTTTAAGCACAACTGGGCCAATAAAGTGAACATTGTACCCTGCTCCTCCAATTACGTTCCTGTGAGAAATAGCTCAATTATAATTAGAGGGGCAATTAGCTCCTTGTTAAAGGTGAAACAAATCACAGATTTTAGCACAAACTGAAGCTGTGCTCCTGCTGGATGCGGTAGCCATTGAGCGCAGGACTCTCCCACACAGATGATCAGAGGAGGGGAAGCATGTCTGGGTGTATTTTTGGTTGCGTGTGACAGTGATGTTCGGGAGGCAGAGGCTGAAATGAGCAGACAGGGATCCATTTCACAGAGTGCTGTGACGGCTGCACAGAAGCAACCCAGCACCCGCTCCAGGGCGGATTAATTTTCTGACTTCTTTGGGGAGACGGGGAAGATGGTTCTGTTGAAAGGGAGGAAGATGTCTCCCGAGAAAGGAAATAAACGCTCTATGCTTCTGAATTGATAACAGCAAGGGAGCTTTGAAAATACCAAGGAGCAACACGAGAGTTTCTGGAATTTGTTTTGCTTTCTTTAATCTGGGCTACTTTCAATTGCAACATGCTTGTTATTAGTCTACTCAGTGGTCCTCTAAGTAAGGTGATTTCCAGTGGACTTTCATCCCATCCCCGAGGGTGGGGGTCCTGCTGTGGGGGCTCACCTGATGATTCCCTGATGAGCCACTGAGTTCTCTCGGTAGGACTGCGTCTCCAGAGGGGCCCCTCCTTTCCCTAGAACACCGTATTTCTGGGGGTGCCGCCTCTGTGTCGTGTGCAACAGGAACGAAGCAAAGTCCTTCTACTCTTCGTGCCCTCCCAGGGGAGTCAGGCAGGCGGGGAGTGGGAGACAGACCTCGGCTCCAGGAGCAACCAGCCCTCATGACGCGACGGGCTGGATCCCAGCCATTCGCCTCTGAGATCCGCAAACAGCCGAAACTGTCCTGCTTCTGCTCCGTGGCGGAGAGCTGCCGTCACCCTCACGCCGGCTGGCACCGTGGGTACCCGGACCAGCCCGTGAGTCACCAGCCACAGGCTGACGCGGCTCCAGCCTCCCGGCCTGGGGAGTCTGACAGTTGTGAAGCGGCTGAAATACTCTCCTAGCCCAGAGAGGGAGCTCACGGGAGTCAGCCTTCCGGGAAGAAAGCCTCTTGCCTCACCCCTCCCGTGGCCAGCACAATCTTTATCTGCTTACCCTGTGAACACCCAGCACAGGGCTTAGTTAAGTCTCACCCCTGCAGAGAAGTCCCAAAGCCCCAGTCCAGCCTCTTCCTGCGAGCTTCTCTATCACTCTCCCCCTTGGGCTCTGAGAGGGACGTGACACGCAGTGGCTTCGGCCCAAGTTTAACCTTTAGGAAGGGAATGGGGGCCCTGGTCCAGGCTTGGAGGGGCCGGGGGCTAAATAAACAAAAGTCACTTCTGTAAGACCGGACTGAGGGGCCGGACAGATAACAGCACTTGACTCCGCAGTCGCATGAGGCTCGATCCCGGGTACTCCGCTTAGACCCGAGCCGGGCCGGGAGGGAGCCCTGAGCACTGCTGGGTGTGTCCTGCCCCCTGGACATGCAGCAGCCTCAGGCAGCCGCCCCTACACCTGTTCTGGACACTTCCACTTACAGGCTGTTGTCAGTGGTCACCGAAACAAGGGCACTTCCTTGGACTGTTTTTGAGGGGTACTCTTGGTGGTGTTCAGTGAGCCCCCTGTGGGCTCTGGGACCACCCTCAGTGCTGGGGACAAACCCGGCTCAGCTGCATGTAGGCAAGTGTCCTGCCTGTCCTACTGTGTCTCCCGCCCACCTTTCCTTGTCTGAATCCCACCCTGTCATCTTCATTATAGCGGGCCTGTCACCTTCTTAATTCCATTGACTTATTGGTCCGCAATGCTACGGAATTTCAGCAATTCAGCTTTACAGATCTGTGTGTGACTACCACCACCCCATCAGGATATATTATACTGTGTAAGACGCAAAACTTTTATGTCTCAGTTTTCCTTTCATTTTACTATTTAGTTTACTGGGCTGGAGCTATAGCACAGAGGGTAGGGTGTTTGCCTTGCACGCAGATGACCCAGGTTCGATTCCTCCGCCCCTCTCGGAGAGCCTGGCAAGCTACTGAGAGTATCTCGCTCCCCACGGCAGAGCCTGGCAAGCTACCTGTGGTGTATTTGATATGCCAAAAAACAGTAACAACAGGTCTTACAATGGAGACGTTATTGGTGCCCACTCGAGCAAATCGATGAGCAACGGGATTTATTTTACTATAGATGGTATGCTTCCAGCATCGTCAAATATATAAAATATCAAATAGTGAATGGATTAGTCATGAAATTAATCTTGCAACCCTGTAAGTTGTCAAACTACCTTTCATCCTTCCTTTAAAATTTATCTGTCCCACTTGAGCGAAAGGCAGCTGCAACGCCCCACGAAGAGATTCATTAGCTCTCTGGTCTTGGTAATTCAGAGGGTGCTGAAATGAAATCCACAGAGCAGTTTCTGAGTCTGCTCATGAGCGTGTGTGTCTGAACCTTCTTCCGACATCAAAAATGCATAAAACATTTTTGTGTTTTGAATCTCAAATGGGTATATGATTTTTGAGCTTGCCAAGTGATGATACAAATACAACTCACAGCCAAATAGTTTGCAGCCATACTGTGTTATTCCTTGACAAAGTGAAAATAAAAGAAAATGCCGTGGGTTCTCCTCACTATCAACATTTGCAGGGATTAGGTTATCTTTAAAAAGTGCCAATGGAAACTAGTGGCTTGCTACCTCCTTTGTTGGAGTTGTGTTTGGGTACTGGACACCCGCTTTAGGATTCTAGGATGGAATTAAGGATGTGGCTATTCTAACATAACAGTCAACTAGAATACTGAGCAGAGCAGTTTCCTCTGTCCTAGTCAGGCTGGGTCAGTCTGAGAGTTGGACAACGTGGCATTGGGTCACGCAAAACAGCTCCAGGAACACAAAATTCCTGTTACAACATGAGAAGGTGCTGAAAGATCCCATCTGCAAGGCAAACGTTTGCTACCTTCTGCCAAAGAAATAAAATTTAATTTAGAGTGCCACAACTCAGAGTTTTTGCACTGATTTGCATATTTGAAAGTCTGTGACAGAAAGGTTGAGCCATTTCATAAACATGTTACCTAAACACCTAACGATTATATCTCTTATTTAATAGCATTATTGCTACTATGTACATCATAGTAAAACTTAGTGATATTATTTTGCAATTTCATGGATATAAAAATTCAGAACTCAGGGCTGGAGCCATAGCACAGCGAGTCAGGCGTCTGCCTTGCATGCGGCTGACCCGGGTTCGATTCCCAGCATCCCATATGGTTCCCTGAGCACCGCCAGGAATGGTTCCTGAGCACAGAGCCAGGAGTAACCCCTGTGCATCGCCAGGTGTGAGCCAAAAAGAAAAAAATTCAGGACTAATTTTTACCAAAATATTCAGTATTTATCAAAATATTCAGACTCCAATACTGGTCCTAAATTACAACTGAAAAAAATGATTCTTTTCACATGTGCAATAAAGAGTAAAAATTCTTCCTAAAGATTGTTATTTAGAGGCTAACAAGGACGAGGACGGCCACCCCGATGGACAGTCTTGCTTGTCACTGACCAAGCAAAGCAACTCTGTGCACAGATGGCCTGTGGGTGGAGGCTCGGCCATGTTCAACGCACGTGGAGATACCTTTGTCATAAGCTGAAATGACGTGAAAGACAGTTTGGAAGGCCACGTATTAGATGACTGCCTCCTTACTCTCCATTCTCTAGGGGAGGACACGCATGTTCGTGTGTTAGCAGAGCACTATTCCCCACAGAGAGACATTCTCAAGAACCCGGTATTGTTTGAGGCTGATAAAAATCATGGCTTGAGCCTGATTCACATCCCAGGAGCAATCGATTGTCTTTGTATCAGTGAGTTGTATGATACTCGTACAACGATGAGTCTGGTAGAAAAGAAACGGTCGGGTGAATCTAATAGGTAGCTGTTATTCCTCCAGCACAAGCTTCTTTCCAAAGTGTGTGGACCTGCGTTTCGGGCAGTCTGTGACCCTGACATTGCGGGATGCGGGGACAGATGAGGATGCAGGAGAGCTCACGGGCTCTCATCCGTCCTGCGTCACCGCACATTCTCGAGAGCAAGCGGGAAGTGGTGGGCGTTGAGTCATACCGTCTTCTCTATGATCGGGTCAGATAAAGCTTCTGAGTCTTCAGAGTGACAGAATTAAACCAAGCTGCCTGTGGCTCTGTCCAGTGGGGCCCCCTAATTGACTCCTAAGTCATTAATCAGTTCCCAATCAATCTCTTTGTCCCGCAGCAGGGAGCCTGACTCCATTACACACCATTCATCATGCCCTGCCCCACTTCCCCGCGCCATTAGCGGGAGGAGCCCGGCTGGAGTCCCTAAGTGCCCATTAATGCAAAGGACCGTGTGCTGCTTACCTCGGCCACTGGGATCCCTTCCGGCGGGCGGCACTGGAGCAAGACTTCCTGTTCCAGGGACACCTCCTTCCCCAGAGGCTCCTGCTCAAACGTCTTCCGTAAATCTGGAAATCACAGATCACAAAATACATGACCAAAAAATAGTGTTTCATCATTTACAAAAAGCTGAGCACTTTGTCTTTATGCATTTTAAAGCAAATATTGTTAGCACTGTTCCATAATCTGGATGATCACGCGCTGTGTGATGGACTTAAGAATCCCGAGGGCTATTAACTGTGTCTTTTCTCCCCCAAGTACTGTGGCCCGAGGAGCCACGGCGGCAAAGCTGGGGTCCACATGCAGTGCGTCCGTGAGCTGTGGTATCTGTTCTTTAGCAAGGCAAGAAGACTTCTCATAAGGAGGGAGGTCTCAGTTTAGCGCTGTTTGTTCTATACTTTACACACCTTTTTCAAAACACATAAGACTGTGTCTACCACAGGTAACAAAGATTAAAGAAATTTGTGTCGGCGATATACATACTCATCATAATGACGGGTCTCATTCCCCTGACCCTGTAAGAGCCTCCAGTGTGGCACCGTTGGGAAGGACGAGTGAAAAGAGGCTGCTAAAATCTCAGGGCTAGGACGAATGGAGATGTTACTGGCGCCCGCTTGAGCAAATCGATGAACAATGGGATGACAGTGATCAGTGATCCAGTGATACACACACATCTATGTCTCACTTTTTGAGGGATCTTTGTGGGGTGGCACACAGCAGGCGGTTCTCAGGGCTTACTCCAGAATCGGTGCTCGGGGATCACTCCTGGTGGGACTCAGGAGACCAGGGATCTGAGAGCGTGTAGCAGCTGTGGAGAGGCTAGCAGCGTACTAGCTTTAATTTCCTCCCAGCCCTAAGCTTTACTCTCCAAAGGCCACGCTAGAGATCCTCATTTTAACAGTAGGTAAAAATAATTCACTGCGTTTCCTTTATTTCCTTATACTTCTTTAATTTTCTTTATATTATTATTTTTTGTTTGCTCAGAGTTGGGGCCAGATCTAGCAGTACTTGGGGTTGACTCTTGGGTCTGTGCTCGGGGAATACTCGTGGCAGTGCTGGGAGGAGCACGTTTGATGACAGGGATGAAATCAGGGTCTACTGCATGCAAGGCAAGTATTAACCCCTGCATTATCTCTCTAGCTCTCCATCATATTTCTTGATAATCACCATAATGGGTAACTTTTAATCAAAATAACTACATTCTTAGGATTATTATAGGGCTCTTTACACATGTAGTTTCCATTTTCCTCACAACATGTGCTATGAAAGTTATGATAACAGGTCTTTCGATCAATACCTCAAAATCCTATAGCCACTTTGGATTGAAAAGGAGAAAATTTGGAGTTCAGAAAAAGTGACTATAATTTATTGGCTGATTATTCTCTCAGGGGATAGGAAGGAGTACCTGATGTTAGATACCAAATGCAAGGCCTTACACATCCCAGGCTCTGCCAACTGATTCAATTTCCCTTCCCTGGACACAATTTCTTGGGCATAAATCAGTAGAAAGAGTAATGGCTGGGGAGAGTCTAGAAATAGCTCAGTATATAAATACTCAAATATAAAATAGCTCAGTATGTGATCTAAATAGCTCAGTGTGTGAGTCTAAAAATAGCTCAGTACGTGATTCCTTTAACTTTGAAGACTAGTCATTCCCACTAACAGGCACTAACTATACCAAAATAACCGAGTATCTGACACACATAGTTATAGTGGATATAGTATGTAAGGCAGAATTTTAAAAGCTATTAAAGGTGGACATGAAAGCATTAGAAACCAGCTTGTGATTTTAAATATTTTAAAAGATCAAATATCAGTTTAATAATTCACACATATATAATTGAAACAGCATTAAAAACTCAGCAGTGACATATATTGTATATATGCTCAGTTCAGCTCCATTTAATAATTTTATTTTTATTTAGTGATTTTAACATAAAATAATGCCTCTTCTTTCTTTCCAGGTTCACAGTAAAGACTTGCAAATTGCAAAACACCAATTCAGGGCTGGAGAAATAGTCCAGTGGGCAGGACGGGTGACTGCCTTCAATCCTCAGCTCCCAGGGTGTCCCCTGGGCCCACCTGCAGTGATTTCTGCGGGCAGAGCCAGGAGTATGCTCTCAGCACAGCCAGCCATGGCCCCCAAACAACAACAAAAAAACCCTAAAATTAAATAAATAAAAACACCATCTCAGTCTATTGAACTAATGGATAGAAACCTTAAGGCTATCTCTTTCTAGATAGCTTTATCTATATATGTATGTACATATATTTATCTTTACATATATATATATATATATATCCTTCTACATCAAACGTTCTAAAACTGTATCTCTAATGTCTTTCAATGATTTCTCAGAAAGCTCCATCTGGAAAAATTGACTAAAAAATATCCATTGCTTAAACTCTCCATGTGTTAAACATTCTATGTAGAAGAATGGATTCAAGACCTTAGGGACTGTGAGAAAACTATGGATCTACTTGAGTCTGGGGTAAGGAAGAGGCTTCACAGTGTTGTTAGAATTTTTGCTAAAAGAGAATTAAGACGCCATCAAGATATTGAGTACACTATAAAATTACTGATTAGAACTAATATTTTAAAACTGTTTTTATTTAATTTATTTTGTTTTGGCCACACCCAGCAGTGCCCAGGGCTGACTCCTGGTTCTGTGCTCAGGGATCACTCCTGTGAGGACTCAGGGACCATATGTGGTTAGGGATAGATCCTGGGTCAGCTGCATGCAAGGCAAGTGCCCTACCTGCTGTGCTATTTCTCAGCTCCAAACCATGCCTTCACTTTGCACACAATGAACATGTTTACACAAATATCCAAGGACTCACACACAAAGTAATGATGCTCCATGCTCGGTGGGTACGTGCTCTACATCTGCTTCCCTCAACATCTCTTGGCTAATCTGTCACATTAAAAATTCTTCTACTCTTTCTTTTTGGGTATAGCACATTCTCTCCGTTTAAAAAAAAATCTACATGAAGATAAAAGTTTTGGCAAAACATCAAAAGTCAAAGTTATAAATAACTTTTATGGGATCAAATAAAATTTCACATTTTTTTTCACCACAAATTGGTGAAAATCATTCTGAATATCTATCTGAGGAGAGACAGGGTGGAAACACAATGACTAGAATTAGTTCTCATATTAAAAATAAGAGTCTCCTGCTTTCGTGCCTGGCTATCTTCATCAAGGCCCCTCAGAGTGGAGTAGGTTGAGTTTCCCTTCCCACCCCAAGCAGAGCTCTGGCAGCCAAAGACCTCCAGAACCCAGTCACAGCCATGCTCAAGGCCCCTCTTCACACGTTCGGACGAGCCTCATGCATGAAAGGACCGGCAGAGGAACCCAGGTGGAGGGACCTGGGGCTCAGATCTCCAAGGCTGCTCGGATTGGTCCTGGGCTTCCTCCACCCAGATCCCCCTTTTTCCAGTAGCAGTCACACGTACAAAGTGCCCTGGGTGCCATGTAATCCCATCAACAGCCAAGATCCAGAGACTATAAAACAAAGCTCCCAGAAGCAACCGCGTGAACACTTATTGTCTAGTCCTCCTTCTCAGAGGGAGTATTCTGCCCACATGGAAGAGCCTGGCAAGCTCCCCGTGGTGTATTCGATATGCCAAGTACAGTAACAATAATGGGTCTCATTCCCCTGACTCTGAAAGAGCCTCTAATGTGGCACCGTTGGGAAGGACGAGTAAAGAGAGGCTGCTAAAATCTCAGGGCTAGGAAGAATGGAGACGTTACTGGCACCCGCTTGAGCAAACTGATGAATAACAGGATGACAGTGATACAGCGACAGTGATTAAAAACAAAACACGAGAGGAAGAACAAAACGCGCAGAGCCAGCACACTGGGTGAGGTGGGGAGAGGGTCCGCCTTAGCGGGTGGCAGCACACAGACAGGAGAGGAGGTTTAGAGAGAAAGGGGGAAATATTTAGGGAAACCGTGGCATTTGGAGGAAACAAAAGACCAGGATAATGCTCAATTTACAAATGTCCAAACTGCTAACTCTGTACTGTTCTTTACTAAAATAGCACAAATTGGACAGGACAGATAGCAGATTGGCTCTGGCAGGCACTCACTCTGGTGTTTCTTAGGGATTCAGACAGAAAGCTCGTGTAGATCTAAGCCAGGGTTCCCTAAGCCTGGAGGCCTGACATGGGGACTGCACAGTCTCCTGTCCTGCCATCTCGTTCAAGGTCAGATGCTGAGCAGTGCCAGGGGCGTGACCCGCTGGATGCCAAAGCTCCCCGCCCAGGGCATGGGGAGGAATTCCCTGGTGAATTATGCACGTTTCATTTTCTAAAAGATAGATGAAGCAATAGAAAAACATAATGTCAACAGTATTTTTTAAAAAAGGTATAAAAACACAGTATAAAAAAAATCACACCGATTTTGAGTATATAAAAAAAGGGACACTGATTAGATTATTGTGGCCGAAAAGTGGCGACTAAGAATGACCTGGAATGAACAAACAAGTAGGGGATGTGTCCAGGCCAGCCAGATCCAATAAACGGAAACAAATGGGCCAAACCGGAGGGAGTGGGGGCTGAGGGGAGTAGACGACGCCGTTGGTCCAGGACATTTAGGAGAGGAAAGGGGGTAGGGGCTGGCTGTGCTCGGGAGAGAGGGGCCGAGTACAGCGGCCAAGGGGCACGGCCTCTCGGCACGGGGTCACTCCCGGGAGGAGGAGATTCGGCTGCAGCAGATTCTACCTTCTCGGGCAACGCTGAGCTACGCGGCAGCGTCTACAAGGTCCGAGTTCCAACCGTGCTGGCCGCACCGCAGGACCTGGGGGCCGCTGCCGCCCGGCTGAGGGCGGAGGCACAGCACTGGCAAGGCCCTTCTGCAGCACGGGCGTTAACTGAGCCGGGACTCAACACACAGCACTGTTCTGGGTGGTGGTTTGGATTTTAGCACTGTATAAATTGGACCTAATCTCGAAAATGATCCCACGCTTAACCCCACACCAGGCGATCCTTCTTTCGAGACAAAGTCTCCTCCTTCCTGCCCCGAGTCCTCTCCGCTGGCTCCCGGCTGCGTAACGAGCCGAGAATGAATCGTGCCTGTCCAGAGGTGCAGCTGCTCTCGGCCAGGCAGCGGGCGGGTGGGTTCCGGCAGATCCTCCATCATCTGGAGAGAGACGACGGAAACCAGGCCGGGTGCTTGCAGGCAGAGAGGGCACGCGGTGACAAAATGAATAAGCATGAACAACGGACACGTGCCAGCTAGGGATTCCTGTCAGGCAGCAGGGCTGTGAGTGATGTGGCGGCCGTGCGTGGGGGTGGGGCGGGGCAGAGGGCCGTCTGCCTGGGGATGACCTTCAGGGCTCTGCGGCTTCGGTTTCCCTTCCCTTAGCCCTGACCTGGCCACTGAACTGCGCCTCGAACCCTTCCGCCTGGATGGCGTCTGCAGTGCCTCGGGCCCACCCTGGAGTGAGCTGCGGATTCCTCCCCGCAGGGGCAGAACCAGCTCCCAGAGTGGCAGGCATTCGGAGAGCAGTGCTCAGTGCTGGCTCCCCAAACCCAGGCCCCAGACTTGAGCCAGCAGAGGCAGGACCACCCTATCCCTCCTTCCGAGGTGCGTGCGGATCAGAGAACTCCTGCAGGATATGCACAGTTGTGAGTGCACAGAGGACAGTAGAATCTGGTGTGTGGGGGAGAGGGACGGTGCGGGGGTGAAGGCGATTGCCTTGTCTGTGGACATTTCCACAGGCACCCAGTGACCCCAAGCACCACCAGGCGTTCCTGGGGGTCCGACTGCAGGTGTCGTCTGGGTCACCCCTAGCTGCAGACAGCAGGACTCCGCTCGCCTGGACCCTCACAGTGCCGGGGCCTCCTGAGAACCACGTGGGATACCCCCCTCAGAGAAAGAAAGAATCCGCGTTCTCAATGTCTTTCTGCATCATCACAATACTGAGGCTGCAAACTGTCCAAAATATGAAATATACTAGTCTGTGGCATGCTAGAAACTTTACAGTTTCTTGATTGTAGAGCTTTTCTGAGGAATATCCCAATGGTTAGTGAATGCAAATAACAGAAGAAATGATTCTCAGTAAACCCAGGATTGGATCCATCTTGAAGAAAATAGCATATAATGTCCCCTCAGGAGAATTTTAGGGAAAATTTGCGCATGTGGATCGATAGGTTGATGAAGAGTCAGAAAATGGGGTGCTGGGTTTCGGATTCAGACAGAAACAGCTGACTCTTCTTCATACAAATCCAATAAGGCAATACAATGTGCATTACAAAAGCGAATGGAAATTAAGCCTTGGATGATTGTAAATGCATTGAGAATTACTCTGACAAAACTCATTTTCTCTCTCCACGGAGAGAGCCGAAGGGGAGTGTCGCCCAAGGCAGCATGGCGGAAGCCCCCGGCTCAGCGTGCATATTTACAGCCAGGGCAGATAACTGTGTCTCCACCCAGCGGCTCTCCACGAGAGACATTTCCTCCAAAGGAGAATGTCTGACAACAGGAAAATGTTCCTTTCCTACAGTAAGAAAACTGGGGTTGATCAGGACAGTCTAGGAATCATGCAGGAGTTTGTAAGCCTTGAAGAAATTTGGGGGAAATTTTTAAAAACTAAATGTCTGCCCATGTTGTCTGAGCAGGCAAACTGTGGACCAACAACACCTTTGAAAAAAGACGATAAATGTAAAAACTTCAAGTCTCTGAACACTTATTTCTGTTAACCAAAAATGCTTATTCCTTCAGTCATGATCCTTCAAAATGGAGAAAGCTTTGCTTGAATAAAATATTCAGATAATTACTGACTTTTAAAAATATTCTTTTTAAAAGAATATCTAGGCAGGGCTGGAGCGACAGCACAGCGAGTAGGGTGTTTGCCTTGCAAACGGCTGACTCGGGTTCGATACCCAGGATCCCATATGGTCCCCTGAGCATCACCAGGAGGAACGCCTGAGTATCACTGGGTGTGACCCAAAAAGCAAAAAATAAAAAATTGTAAATTTTTGTTTTGTTGTGGGGCCACTTGGTGGTGCCCAGAGCTTCGTCCTGGTTCCACATTCAGGGATCACTGCTGGGTCTGTGTTTGGGGACCACTCCCCTGGGGCCAAGGTGATGATAAGGTTGTAGGGGACTGACCAGGTGAGCTGCACGCAAGGCAAGTGCCTCTACCCTCCGTTCTCTCTCTCTGGCACCGTTAGACTGATATTGTGAAGTCAGTAATTATCTGATGGGCATACTTCAACAGGCTCACAGCGATTACAACTCCTGACAGAATAAAAAGGGAAAAATATTACACATTAATGTTGGCTGTTTTTATTTAGACATATTATATGGTTTTGTAAATATGAAGCGATAATCGAATCTGGAATGTTTTATAAGATCATAAAACTTAAAAACTCATCTAATAGATGATTACCCCATTTCTATTATAATTATTATTATTACTCAGAGGGCTTGCGATTGAAAGATGATCACTAATGTGGGTCAGTTTTAACCTGTCATTCTCCTACACACGTTGGCCATATGGTCTGCATAGACTAGCTAATATTTCTTATTGTTCTTATTGAATTTAAAGCTTATTATCCTTTTTATTTGGGGGAGGGGGTGGCACACACCTGGCAGAGCTCAGGGCTTACTCCAGGCTTTGGGCAGGACCCTAAAACTCAGTGGTGTGCCAGGGCTCAGACCCACGGTGACAGGCAAGGCAGCACCCACCTCGGTGCCATCACTCCAACCCCTTTTACACCACATGTCAGTGGTCCGCTTCATAGATTAAAAGCTAACGTTAAAATGCACAGGATTTGATAAACAAAAAATGCCCAAGTATATCATATACAAAGTGCCACACACGTGTACACGTACACATACGCCTGAGTGTCGTTTTGCGCCTGAGCAGGTAGGCATATATGAAGTAGATTATAATATAAACTCTCCCACGTTCCTGTGAAGGACGGCGAGTGGGCAGCAAGGGACCATTTTGGCCACTAGGGTCACGTGGACGAATTTCGGTGTAGACTTTCATTCAGCACCACTGTCTTGCCGTGGGGCCCTGAGCACAGAGTCTAGACTCTGCCTGACTGTTTTGTCAGCTGAAAGGGGGCCACAGTGACAGTCACTAATTCACAGGATTATCCAGGAAGAAGCGCTGATAAACTCCAGCGTCATGTCTGAATCTAGTGCATGCCCGCAGAGCAGAACCCCTCCCGCGTATTCCTTCTATAGTAACGTGAACTTTACTACTCGGGCGAATATTGGGGGTCGCCACAGTAGCCAAAGCAACCATCAGCACACGAAAGCAAAGATCGGAGCACAGACGAATGGTGACTGCAGGCCGTTCTGACCGAACCGGCCCTCGAGAGCCGACCCCTGTGTCCTACGTGGACATCTAGGAACTGCCTCACGCTTGACCAAAACAGAAGGTCCACACGAGGCTGGGCCTGGGAGGCCTTGACCTTGACGGGCCCCACCCACGCATGGCAGTCTGGGGAGAACTGTTTGAGGGGCGAGTGAGCACTCGGGGGCACTGCAAGATGCAGCACTGTGCTGGGCTCAGCCTGCAGGTCCGGGGGAGTCAGGGGCCGCTGCAGGAGCCACGCGGCCTGGTGCTCGTCTGGCCAAGTGCTCTGCAGGAGGGCCTGCCGGGTTACCACAGCAACAGGAGAGCTCTGTGCAGAGGATGACACTGACACTGTCTACACAGGAATTAAAATTTCATGTTTCCTCGGGCCGTGCGGATGGCATAAATACAAGGTTGGGAGGAAGCAGGCTTTTCCCTCGGACGCACTGAGCTGTCCTTTGAATTCTGGGTTTCCCTGTTTGGTTTGGGGGCCACTCCTGGCGATGCTCAGGGCTTAGTCCAGACTGAGTCCGGGGTCCCTCCTGGGGGTTCTGGCCCCCACAGGCAGTGCTGGGCCTCTGAACCAGGCCAGCCCTTACACCCCTTCCTTCTTTCCACCCACAAGCTCATCCCTAACCAGCCAAATCCCCTTTGCTGAAGGTCTGCAGCTGTTCCCAGTCCATAGCAACGAAGACGCTCAGACACTTCATCATTCAGACCTTCACTCCACAAGTACTTCAGCTTGGGCCTGGGAGGTGGTAGTTTAGCTGCTCGAGGGAATGCCACCTCACTAGCCATGGGGCAGCCCACTCCCAGAGTTTCTGGGAAGAGGGGTCCTGCCCTGCAGTCAAAATATGTTTCAAAAAAAAGAAAGATATTTCCAATAGAAAACGTCACAGAACTTCTGCAGTGGAACAACAGACTGACTTTCATACGTGTGGGCATCCATCACCCCCAAATCTGTCAGTATCCTTTGAGACAGGACCCTGTGCTGCCCAGGGTACAGCCACCCCCCACCCCTGCCGGTTTCGGAGAATGTGTCAGCATCAGTCACTTTCTACGGAATCCTCACTCCAAATATCAACAAGAAAACTTGCTAACCACTGAGCTGGACAAAAACGTCCCTCGGTCCAGGAAACTACTGCACACAGGAGAGATGTGCATGGGGGATATCTGGTGATCTCCTGCAGCTCCTGACCCAGACCTGGCCTTGTGTTGACCAAACAGAGGTGCCTTATTCTCATTCACATGCTCATACTTTGGGGGCCAGAGCAATAGAACAGCGGATAGGGCTTTTGCCTTGCATGTGGCCAACCCAGGTTTGATCCCCTGGTTGGCACTCCAAATGGTTCCCTGAATTACCTGAGTTCGGAGCCAGAAGTAAGCCCTGAGCACATAAGGGTGTTCCCCCTCCCAAAAAAAAAAAAAAACCAAAATCATTTTCATACTTGCAAATGCATTTCAATTAATTTAGTACTTAAGATCTTCAATTAAAACAAATTGCTTAAACAACAACAAAGAACTTGATGACTTCCTAAGGACTCCTCTTGAAATATACAGATTCTGTGGTCATATACAGAAAAGTACCAGGATTCTGAAAGAGGAAATGGTACTTCTATTCTAATGCTAATAGAGGGAGTTGATGCTTTTGTCACAGTGGGCACAACTTTTGCAAAAGTCTCTAATTTGGGCTGTTAGCAGAAAATTCTTCCAGAAAACAGACCACAGAACACCTTTGGGAAAGTGATTTTACTCCTATAGACATTTGGCAGTGATGTAACAGGAAACATGTCTGAGTTACTGCTAGATAAGCTTAAGAATTTACTATAATATTATTTTCTGTCACTGCAGTCCCGTTGTTGATCGATTTGCTCAAATGGGCACCAGTAATGTCTCCATTGTGAGACTTGTTGTTGCTGTTTTTGGCATATTGAATATGCCCCAGGTAGCTTGCCAGGCTCTGCTGTGAGGGTGGGATGCTCTCGGTAGCTTGCTGGGCTCTCCGAGAGGGATGGAGGAATCGAACCCAGGTCGGCTGTGTGCAAGGCAAACATCCTCCCCACTGTGCTATCGCTCCAGTCCACCCAAAACCTTTAAAAAAATGCTAAACATATTTAATAAAAGGAAAAACTGAAGTCACCAGTGAATGGGTAGAAAACCACCTTAGAATGTATTCATGAACATAGATATTGTTAAGTATATTTTTGTATTCCGCATGGGAGAGTCTGGCAAGCTTCCCGTGGCGTATTCATATGCCAAAACCAGTAACAATGATGGGTCTCACTCCCCTGACTCTTAAAGAGCCTCCAGTGCAGCACTGTTGGGAAGGATGAGTAAAGAGAAGCTGATAAAATCTCAGGGTTAGGATGAATGGAGACATTACTGAGACTGCTTGAGAAAATCAATAATCAATGGGATGATGATGATGATGATGATGATGATGATGATGATGATGATGATGATGATGATTTTCTGGGAACAGAGACTCAATGTCCCCAGGATTGAAAAATTTAAAAAAATACTTGATTTCCCTTTTCAAATTTTGTAAAAGACAAAACAATCAAAAGAACAAATAATAAACTAAGTTTTAGATTGAGAAGTCAGGAGGTGTATCGTCAATATACGCACCGGGCTTTAAGGAGAAACACTTGCTTAAAAGTCATACTTAACACGACCCGAACAGCTGAGCTGCCCAGCCTCCCAGAGGTTCCCTCTAGATAAGGCTAACAGCAGACCAGCTCCCCAGAGTGGCTGGAGGGCCCGCTAGCAGGGATGCTAGCTAGGATGCTAGGGATGGACGACAAGCTGAGGAACGTCAGAGGGATGCGGTGAGCTCTAAGGGCAGAGCTCTCTTTCCTTTTCAAAAACGCAAAGTTTTCTTTAGACACTCTGAGTTACA
The DNA here is from genome assembly GCF_027595985.1 of Sorex araneus. Taxonomy (NCBI): domain Eukaryota; kingdom Metazoa; phylum Chordata; class Mammalia; order Eulipotyphla; family Soricidae; genus Sorex; species Sorex araneus. The sequence continues at coordinate 215,284,896 of NC_073306.1, forward strand.
CGGCTGTTCCTGGTGGGTTTTCAGACATACAGTCCCACCTCCATCACCCACCCAGGACCCTCCCTCCACCACTCCAGATTCCCACCCACCCCAACTCTGACACCCGGACCACATTTTTTTTTTAAGTTTAATTTTTGTAGTTTGAGTCCCGGGCTGATGGTACTGTTGGAGTTAATGGTTTAGATATATACAGATATTTTATCTCTAGACAGGCAGAATTTTTCTTTAAAGACGAGAGAATAAAGACAGAAGATTTTAATTTCGTTCCTGTTATTATTTTGTTAGCCTCATTTGCATTATAAAAGGTAGTGTTTTAGACCTTAGTGAAAACAGAACTGCAAAAACTTTTATAATTTCATAGTCCACATTCAGAATCAGAGGTTAGGAGGAGGATTATCTTGGGAACCGCTTCAGCTGTGCAGAGACAAAGCTGTTTCTTTCTGCACTGAAGTCATTTAAACAGAGGAATCCCACGTGAATAAAGTTCCCGTAGAGGGAGGTCTAATTTCAGCCATTCTTTATTTCTTGGCTTTGGGGCATTTATAGGACAAATATATTTGTATTCACATAGTCTTGCTGAACGGTTTTTTTAAAAAATAAATCTTTCAGAGCTAGAAGTCCACATGACATCTATTATAGAATCGAGGAAGAAAGAAAAACCCTGACAAGCTACTCTTTTATATTCACATCGCATCTTCAGTTTCAGAAAAAATGATTATATGTCATGACAATATTTTTTTAAGGTATGTCTTAGGGATAAATAATAAGAAAAACACCAACCTTATGGATGAGGAACTTGACATATCCCCAAAGTTAAGGCTGTTAGACTACCAAAAAAAAAAAAGACGCAATGATTGCAGACAAGTTTTTTTGAAAAGATACATTTAGCCTGAAACTTCCCTTTTCCTAGAGCCTAAAATATTACTTTAAAAATGCATTTCAGTGCAGTGGATTAACAGTCTGCCTAAAATACACAGACAGATGAGTCCTCCCCAAATGTACCATCTGACACAGTATTCTATCAACCCGATGTCTAAATCTCTGAATAATTCTGAGCAAGAAATGGATTTGTGGGACTTCCAGGAAACTTGAAAACTTCAGTTTATAAATGAAAGCAAGTATATTTTGAAAAATAGGCTGATGTAATCACACACTTTTAAGTTTTAAATCTCAAAGTAGAAATGACATTATGAACTACTTAATGCAACAGTTGAGATTTATATGAGAAAAGTAGAAATTTATTGTCAAAATTTTCTCTAAAATAAGCCAAAATGTATAATTAATCTCTTCTAATTAAAAATCTAGCTTTTGTAATTTAAACTGGGCTTAATGGAGTCTTAAATGGTTGCAGCGGGATCAAATCGCAGCTCAGAAATGCACCTTAGCAAACAGGCCATTGATCCAGTGTGCGAGGGAGCCTCCCCCGGGCCACCAAGGCGCTTGGAACTCGACCATTAGGAACTGCCTGGGGATAGCCGAAATCCCCCGGACCACCTGGTTAAAAATGTACTACTTGGTTAAAATGATAGAACTCAGTTCTGTCTTATGCCGCGTGGGCAGGCGGGAACTGGACCAGTAACGATCAGTGGCCGATGTGACTGGCTGTCTGGTTCCCGAACACTGTTAGTTTGGTTGCTTCAGACACTACTGGAGGTAGTACAGAGGCAGGGTGCTCGCCTTGTACGCCACCAGCCAGGGTTCAATCCCCAGCACTGCACACGGACCCCCCAGCCCTGCCAGGAGTGATCCCTGAGTGCAGAGCCGGGGTTCAGCCCTCAGCATGGATGGGTGTGTCCCCCGGAAAACAAAAGATTCTCCAATACGAATGAGGCTTGGTCCAGACGCACAGGGAGCCCCTGCCCGGTGCCGGGGAAAGGCAGGTGAGCTGTGCAGAGGGCGCAGAGGAGACCCCCGCAATCCACCTTCTTCCCAGAGAGGATTTCACTCCCCGCTCCTGCTCACGGCCTGTGTGACGGTGGCTGGCTGTGACTCACGGATTTGCACACTGATGAAGAGTAGATCCGGGGAACAAGCCTGACCCTCGCAGGGAGAGGATTCCCCCACCCTGGAACATCCATTACTGCCTGAACGGGAGGCGTGGGCTGGCCATAGGGATGCCCTCACCTCAGACCCGGGGAACGTACAGCCCCATTCCATGGTGTAAATGGGCAAGAGTCTCCACCTGAGGACTGACGATTCAGCCTGGTTCATAAAGTGATGGGAAAGGGAGAGGATATTTGGGTTTAAAGTTGCTGAGTTTTGCAGCAAAAGGACACGAGGGTGCTCTTGGGAAGGTGGGAGGCACCGGCCCCTCCCACCGCCGAGATGTGATCCCGGGGGCCACACACGTGTGCGGCCTCTCCGCAGCTGCACGAGCGTGAATCCAGACCCAGCAAAACCTCTTTCGGCGTGGGCAACTCCTCGCAGAATGTCTCCAGCCTGAGAACTAAGCCTCGGCCCCGTGCCCGCCCAGGAGGGGAAAGGTATTTCTCTCTCTCGCCTCTTTCTCTCCGGGGATGAAGGGCGCGGTGTCCGCCATATTATGACGACCACAGATTGGATTTTCAAGCCTGCAATGATCCAATATCTGGAAGAAATCTCCCTGGACTTAGTTGTTAAAGTACGAAAATTCAAAACCGCGTGGCCGCTAGTGCGGCCACGTGACCTCATTTGTCTTCACAGTAGGTCTGAATCTAGTGGGGTACTCCTAACAACAATAGTGAGGTTTGTGTTGAAATATTGAATTTAACCAAGGTAAACAGAAAGTAAAATGAAACTTATCAGTTACAAGGCGGGGGGTTGGGGTGCGGGATGGGAGGTGTACTGTGTGGGTTTTTTTTTTTTTTTTGGTGGTGGTATATGGGCACTGGTGAAGGAATGGTTGTTTCAGCATTGTATAACTGAGACCTAAGCCTGAAAGCATTGTAATCTTCCACATGGTGATTTAATAAAATAAAATTTTTATTTAAAAAAATAAAAAAATAAAGTTGCTGAGTTTAAGGTTGCTAAGTTTCAACAGCAGAAATCGTGTTGTTTTAAGCAGCTGCCTCTGTCAGAATGAACACCTGTGACCGTTCACTGTGCGTTTCTCTGTGGCTGACACCATGTGGTATTTCCCCATGCATCTACTTTACTCCTAAAACAAACCCAGACCCTTCACTTCATGGTTGATGAAGGCCCAGACAGGTTAACTTTCTTGACCAAACTCAATGAGGGTGAGTCATAAAACAGGTCTCACAGGCTGGGGGAAAGGCAGCTCAGAGAGAGAAGGGGAAACCAAGTAAAATGTGGTTGGAGATCCTGCCCAGGAAGGGAGATGTTTGATGAAAGTAGACTAGAGACTGAACACAATGGCCCCTCAATACCCGTATTGCAAACCACAACACCCAAAAGGAGAGAGAGAACAAAAGGGAATGCCCTGCCACAGAGGTGGGGTGGGGTGGGGGGATGAGATTGGGGGTGGGAGGGATACTGGGTTCATTGGTGGTGGAGAATGGGCACTGGTGGAGGGATGGGTTCTCGAAGATTGTATGAGGGAAACACAAGCATGAAAACATGTAAATCTGTAACTGTACCCTCACGGTGGTTCACTAATTAAAAAATAAATTAATTTAAAAAAAAGAAAAAATGTAGTAAGTACAAGGATAAAAAAACACAGGTAGATGAACATGAGTCAAGCTAGCCCCAAGCCTGCACTCTTCCCTGCCCACAGTGTTCCCCTGAACACCCCACCAAGGACCCCCAGACAACACCATCAAGCCGGCACAACCGAACGACCATCACAGCCAACACCAGGCCAAGAGGGAACAGCACTGACTAATACTTTGCCTAAATTAGCTTCCTTACCTTTGCCCTTGGAATCTCCCCACTGGCGACACAGAACACTGGAAGGAACGGGGCCCTCATAAAACTGATTCCGACCACCCTCGTGTCCTACTTTCAAGATGCACTTGGGTCACACCTAGTGATGCTCAGGGCTTTATCCTGGCTCAGAACTCAGGGAGCACTCCTAGTGGTGCTAGGGAGACCACATGGGAAGCCGGGACCAAACTCGGGTTCGACGGGTGCGAGATAAGCACCCTCCCCGCTGCACTCTCGCTCCAGACCCACTGTGTCCGGGTTTGTTTTCCCCACACCCAGCTGTGTTCAAGACTCACTCCTGTCGGTGCTCAGGAAACCCTCGTGGCCCCAGAGGTCACCCCGGGGCTTCTGGAACACGCGTGAGGCACGCCCCTGAGCTCTCTGACCCCAGGCCTCTCCATCAGACAGCTGCTGCAGTGTCCAGGTGAGTGTTCTCAGAAAGAAATGTCCCTCTCTCCAGAAGCACAGCCCCCCGAGGAGACCTCTCCAGGTGCCCTGGCAGGCGTGCCTGATTCCTGAGCAAGCCTCTTCTGTTCTCAGCAGCTGAGCTCTGCATGTCCCTCTGTCCTTTCCTGGTGTCTAACAAACTCAATTTTATAGTTTACATCACGTAAATATATGGAATATTACAAGTAAGCTTTGAAATTAGCCAATATTCATTTATCCTCTGCAAATTTGAGAAGAAATTTCTTTCCAGTAAAGAAATGATAAAGAGTAGAGATCTAATTAAATGGGGGCAATTTCACTGTTGGACCTTAGCATCAGGGGGTCTTTATCTGAAACAAATGAAGCTTAAGTTGTAGCTTCTGTCTTGTCACCATCAAACATCCAGGGGAGAACACCCAGTGCACCTGATGTAAGGCACATTCGGAAATCTGCAAGATCTTCATGTTAGTAAAATCTCATGTGAACTGCAACTGCCCTGACAGAGAAAACTTGAAATTTAACTTTTACTTTTTCCACGTTGATGTTCAATCTGAGTAAAACTCAACATAAGCTAGTTTATTCTGGCTACTCTTTCAGTTCCATGAATTATGGTGAGAGACTCAAAACTCTGCTTCAGGCATAGGATTAAAATATGAAATAATTCATCTTCCTAAAAGAATAGCTTTCTCTCATGATACTAAAAGTGGCAATATATATTCAATAGCTATGAAATGTAAGATGAAGTTCATATATGTATATATAATATTAAGTGAAATAAAATATATTGAGATATTGCAAACAATTCTCTATAAAATCAATTAAAATTAAAAGATTATTAACAAGAGAGTCATCAGTTGAAACTATGTAGTCCTTACAGGTTAGCTTTTAAGAAAGCCAGTTTATTAAGGGATACATATTGGATTTAAGAATTAAAAATGCGTACTTTATAAAGTGAACCAAAGAACAATGAGAGATAAACAAAATATATTTCATCGTGGTTCCCTTCTGAGCATAATATGCTAAAATTGTTCTACATGTTTAAAATTTCATTATTTTCTAAATGTTGGAAGAATTTATTTTTTCCTCATAATTAACAAAATTAGTTTCCACTGTTTGTGTCCCGCATGGCAGAGCCTGGCAAGCTCCCCGTGGCATATTCGATATGCCAAACACAGTAACAACGAGTCTCACAGTGGAGATGTTACTGGTGCCCGCTCGAGCAAATCGATGAGCAACGGGCTGACAGTGCTACAGTGCTGTTTGTGTACAGAGTGTAGGGCATGTGCTCTGCGAGGCTCCTTCTGCGACACCCGGCCCTGCGCTCTGGGGAGAGCAAGGCTGCTGGGGCGGGAGAGCTGCGCTGACCCGCCAAAGTGCTGAAGGGGCAGCAGAACGTGAGAGTGCACGTTCACTGGGTGGGCCAGAATGGGATTGAAGGCCCGCCTCCTGCTGAGCCAGGTGCGACAGCGTAGAGCTTCCGAAGAAATCATCCTTCATTGCTCCCACACTGCACGTCAGGTACCCATAGTGCAGCATCACCCTTCAGGTACCCCTACTGCAGCATCACCCTTCAGGTACCCCTACTGCAGTATCACCCTTCAGGTACGCCTACTGCAGTATCACCCTTCAGGTATCCCTACTGCAGCATCACCCTTCAGGTATCCCTACTGCAGTATCACCCTTCAGGTGCCCCTACTGCAGCATCACCCTTCAGGTACCCCTACTGCAGCATCACCCTTCAGGTACCCCTACTGCAGCATCACGTCAGGTACCCCTACTGCAGCATCACCCTTCAGGTACCCCTACTGCAGCATCACCCTTCAGGTACCCCTACTGCAGCATCACCCTTCAGGTGCCCCTACTGCAGCATCACCCTTCAGGTACCCCTACTGCAGCATCACCCTTCAGGTACCCCTACTGCAGCATCACCCTTCAGGTATCCCTACTGCAGTATCACGTCAGGTACCCCTACTGCAGCATCACCCTTCAGGTACCCCTACTGCAGCATCACCCTTCAGGTACCCCTACTGCAGCATCACCCTTCAGGTGCCCCTACTGCAGCATCACCCTTCAGGTACCCCTACTGCAGCATCACCCTTCAGGTATCCCTACTGCAGTATCACGTCAGGTACCCCTACTGCAGCATCACCCTTCAGGTACCCCTACTGCAGCATCACCCTTCAGGTACCCCTACTGCAGCATCACCCTTCAGGTGCCCCTACTGCAGCATCACCCTTCAGGTACCCCTACTGCAGCATCACCCTTCAGGTACCCCTACTGCAGCATCACCCTTCAGGTATCCCTACTGCAGTATCACGTCAGGTACCCCTACTGCAGTATCACCCTTCAGGTACCATACTGCAGTATCACCCTTTAGGTACCCATAATGCAATGCAAGTTCTCCCTCTGTCTCCCTTCTGCTCTCATCTATCAGAGATGGCTCCTCAGCACGCACGCATGTGCACAAACACTCTGCCTTCCGGTGCATCTCCTTCTCAGAGTCTATTTGGGGTGGAACAGACTCTGCATGCCAAGAGAATCTCTTTAGACACAGAAAAGATCAATGAATAATTCTGTAATGAAAATAAGCTTCCCTAGAAATACCATAATTTAATTCAATATAAATGTATTAAACATCCATGATGCAGCCCTAGAGATAAACATTTAAGTTAAACACTGTTAACTTAAACAGGGGCCAGCAGGGCGAAGCTTGGTGGAACTCGGGGTCTCTGCAATGCCAGAGAGAACTCGGCACATCACTGACATGTGTTGTACCACTTTAGCTAATCTCCCTGGGACCCACAAAATAATTACTTCACTCCTTTATTTTATTGGCCTGGAGTGATAGGTAGCGGGTAGGGTATTCGCCTTGCATGCTGACGACCCGGGTTCGATTCCTCTGACCCTCTCAGAGAGCCCGGCAAGGTACCAAGAGTATCCCACCCCAATGACAGAGCCTGGCAAGCTATCCGTGGCATATCTGATAGGCCAAAAGCAGTAACAACAGGTCTCACAATGGAGACATTACTGGTGCCCGCTCGAGCAAATAGATGAGCAACTGGATGACAGTGCAGTGATTTCATTGAGATAGCATAAATTTTAACATTATGTGTGATGTATGGATGTATGGGTCACTGAAAATTAACATGTGTACTTATGACATTAAGTTGCTTGCTACAAGTCCAATTCTCAGGGAATTTGCTGGCATGAAGCACAGACGTTACAAGTGAATATAAGTTAAATGAGGCAGGTCCTCAGCAGGTGGAAACAGCCCTGCAGAGCTGTGAGACTCCGGCTCCTGTTCCCAGGAGCAGAAACGGCTTTCCTGGGAGTTAGGGAAAAGTCTCGCAGAAGGCTTAAGCCCTTCAAATCGTTCCTTCGCATCCCCACCCCATCTTTCAATGAACTCTGACTCTGTGTGTGCAAACATACACAAACACACAATACCGAGTCTTGTCCGTGCCACTGCCCCAAGGTAGCCTGACTAACGTCTCTGATCGCCGTAACCGCTCCCTCCCCACGGGCTCCCTGCTCCCCTGCTCCATTCTCAACCAAGCGGTAACCTCTAATGTGCTGTTCTGCTGAAAAACAGTCTTAAGTGCCTACGTTACACAAGGAACCCAGGATGTTAGACACTCAGAATGGGGGCCCGGGCAGTAGTGCAGAGGGCAGGGGGCTTGCCTTGCCTGCCACCAGCCCGTGTTCCATCTCTAGCACCCCATGCGGTTCCCTGAGCCCTGCTAGAAACAATCCCTGAGCCAAGAAGCAGGAGCAAGACCAAAAAACAAGCAAAAATCAGTATTGCTGTCCCCTCATTGCCCTCCCATCCAATCCTCACCTCCACACCTAACTTTCTCAACTCCTCTAGGTGCGTGGATCACTCTGGTCCCAGACGCAGGTATCAGTGTTTCTGCACTCAAACCCTCTGTAGCTCTGCCTAACCCCCTCCCTGCATCTGGCTTCTTCAAGGTCAGTGTCAAACTTGGGTCTTCTCGTTTTCTAGTGGAACATTTACTGCTTTCCAGGTGCCCCCAACCCCATATCATGTACCAGCTGCTCTATTCCTGGTGATTATTTATAGCTTCTCCTTTCTCACCAGAGCTTGAGTTTACAAGGAAATAGATCGTGGCATATTCTTTGTGCCCCATAGCCAATACTTAACAAGAATTCCCAAAACAGAGTAAATGCTTAATAAATTTGTATTAAGAACAATTCCTATGAATAATGGATGGAAGTAAGAGGGAGGCCTTTATTATGTTCAATACTAAAGTGCAGAAATAATAAAGCGCAGAATAATACAATAATACAGTATAGAAATCAAAACCTTCCAATTCGAGTGAATGTTGGGCTGAATTCAGAAGCTGAATTGCCACGACCCAATATTTCAAGTTTTAATCTGAAGTACCCCAGAGTGTGAGAGTGTGACTGTGCTTAAATAGTGTCTTTAAAGAGGGGACTACACAAAACAAAGCGGCCAGGATGGACTACTCTGGCAGGGAAGGGGACGTGGCGAGGGAAGCCCTAGGAGCAGAGTCAGAGGGCTGGCCACGCACTGGGCATGCAGAGAGTGGACACGCGAGGAGAGGAGTGTCAGGGGAAGCAGGAACTGGCCCCTAGGTCCTGCACTCCCAGGGCTTAGAACTGTGAAAAAAATAAAGTTTGCTCTTAAAGAGAACAAACATGACATCTCACGGAAATTAAGATGCTGGCATATACCACGGCAAAAGTTTCATCTCACGAGTCAACGCATACTCTTAGACAGAAATGATGTTGAGCTGAAGGGAGCCGTGACTCTGGAAAACCGCATCCGGGCTAGAATAGATGGAGAACTGGAAAGGGAAAAGGATGGGGCAAGAACCCTCACTCTGAAGCGTTCAAGCGGCTGAAGAGGGAGAGAATGGACGAGAGATCTTCCGTTTGTTTTGTTTTGGGGCCACGTCTGGCGATGTTCGGGGGTTCCTCTGGCCCTGCACTCAGGAATCTCTCCTGGTGCTGCTCGGAAGACCAGTCGGTGTGCCGGATATGGAACCTGGCTCAACCATAACCAAGGCAAGCACCCTCCCCGCCCTGCCGTCCCTCTGGCGGGAAGGAGATCTATGTCATCACTGAACAAGAAGTGAACTTCGAAAACTAGTGGGATATTTCAGTGAGCCTAAGGCTCCAGAATAAAGAGGAAATCCTTGTCTGGGTGATCTCAGTTTCCAATATGCTATTTTTATGTTTATTTAATTATTTAATTAATTTATCTATTTACTTGCTTTTTGGGTCACACCTGGCGATGCACAGGGGTTAATCCTGGCTTTGCATTCAGGAGTTACTCCTGGTGGTGCGCAGGGGACCCTCTGGGACCCTGGGAATCGAACCTGGGGAATGGAATGGGGAGGGCATTCAAGGCAAACGCCCTCCCCGCTGTGCTATCGCTCCAGCCCTCAATTTGCTATTTTCAGTACCCAAGACAGTCAACATGGTTTTTAAAAATTAGAAAAATGAACCAATTGCAGAACTAAAGTGAGGTGCTCCCACAGCTTCGTCGCTATCAGACTAATGAAATTCTGAACCACGCGGGAGCAGCAGTTACTCCTTCACCTCCCTCGACAGAAAGTAACCCGGGACCCAAATACTAAAGTGAGAGACTCAGCAGCAAAGGGGCACTCCGGGGGACCCTGGGCTTGCGCCGTGCCCTGGTCTGGGCTCCCCCGGGGTCGCAGCGCTGCGGCACCAGGGCCGAGGGACTCACATGCGATGCGCACGTAGGCCTTCCTGCTCTTGGTGGTGCCCGCGGAGCTCCAGGCCACGCACTGGCACCAGTAGTCCTCGGGCCCGAAGAGCTCCTCCACCTGCTGGCGCGAGACCTCAATGCTCACCTCCCGGACGATGAGGCCTGCGAGAGACAGGGAGAGTTAGCCGCAGCCGGGCCTCGCGCGAACCCATCGCTCCTGCCCTCTGCCCCCCTCCCGCCCCTGCCCCCAGCCCCACTCGCGCCCTGTGTGCCACTCCAAGCCCGCAGCAGCACGTCCTCCAGGAAACGGTCCCCTCTGCATGGACGCTCTCTGCTGCCCGCCCAATTGTGCCCTGACGTCACACGTCTCAATCATTCCTACGTCAGTCCTACAGTTCTCGGTGTAATGACGTGCTGTGCAGGGCCTACGGTGACGGACTCTTCCGCAGGACCCGAGAGACTGGACCGAACCACAGTCATGGATGTAAACCCATGAATACATATCTGTAAACATGCAGCAGGGCTTCTCATGCTATCGCCCAGTGCTGTCACTGAACCTTCCTAAAGTTTTACGTAAAGTAAGGACAGCCTTGACGCAGGAGAGTACCATGGACAGGCACGTGCTTCGCAGACAGCTGACCCAGGTTCAACTCCGGGCACCCCATATGGTCCCAGGGGCACTGCCAGGAGTGATCCCTGGTAGCTGAGCCAGCAGGAAGCCCTGAGCACAGCCAGATGTGGCCCAAGAGCTAAGAAACAAAATAATGGCCTAAAACTACAAAATCACTGTCACTGTCGTCACTGCCATCCCGTTGATAGTCGATCTGCTCGAGCGGGCCCAGTAGCGTCTCCATCCGTCCCAGCCCGAGATTTTAGCATCCTCTCTGTATAAAAATAAAAAGAAAAGGAAAGGGCGAGCGGGCGGCGAGGCAGGTGAAGGAAGGAAGAAGGCCAAACTGGTTGCTCGATCGGTTTATTTCTCTCTCTCTCAATCTGTGGATCTGGCCCCCGTGGATCTGGCCCTGTGGATCTGGCCCCCAGGGATCTGGCTCCCATGGATCTGGCCCCGGTGGATCTGGCGCCGTGGATCTGGCTCCGGTGGATCTCTCCCCCAACCCACTCTTACAGCCTAGTTAAATCTCCCAGCATGAGGGGGTTGGGACATACCCATAGGTGTGGTCAGCAATAGGGTAAGGTTCTTTTCCCTCAGGGGATGCTTCTCCTAGGACTTAATTCTCTTTCAGCAGGAGGATCCACCCAAGGGCAGAGTCCCATGAATGTGTTTCTCTTCTCCTCAGCCAGCAAACATATAAGAATTCATAATATTAATTATTTTGTATGGACACAATAAGAGATGCATTAAAGCTTATAGAATTGCTCTCCTGGGGCCATCTCAATCTCAGACTACAGTGCTCAGGCCAGATCAGTCTTTCCTATTCCTAGCAGGGTCCCAGTCTCATAATTACTATTGGATCATGACAGCATTTGTCTATGATCAAGCTCTTAACTTATAGTTAAGAATTAGGCACTTTGGCCAGGCCCATCTCGATGCCAGGGTAGCACATAACTCACCGCTTGCCCTGGATCCTTCCCGTCCCACGTCGGGGACCCTACTTTGGGGTGCTAGGAACTGAGGGCAACTGAGGCTTAAGTGGAGAAAGCAGATGTCCAGGAAGGAATATCGAGGCCAATTAAGTCTTAAGTTATAAAAACATAATATTGTCTTCTTGTGTCTATACAAAAAAGACATAGCTTTAAAAGTAAATTATTCAAAAGGCATAAAGAGGAGAGAAAGGCAATGTTATAATATTCAGTGTCCTAGGAAGTTCTGACCTTACCAATTAACAGAGTTTGATTAAGGGAAGAGCAGATAAACTGGTAGAATTGGTTACAGATAAACAAAGGAATGGGAGTGACTCGGGAGCACTTTGATGGGTGTGACTGATAAACCTAAGCTCCTTGGGCAAGGGGAGCAAGGACGAACCAAAGTCAGGCCTAACATATTTAGAGCTATATTCCAACACTCTCTTTACTCGTCCTTCCCAACGGTGCCTCATTCGAGGCTCTTTCAGGGTCCCCTGACCCTGAAAGCTACAAAATAATTACATAAATCACGTCTAGGTATTTATCTAACTATACCTACCAAGAATTTTGTAGCAATATACTTTAGTACAGTATTGTAACATTTGTTATAATGAATGAAAAGTTGATCATTTTCAACCTGTTCCTAATTTTGATTTATGATCAATTTACACAATTGGGATATTTTGGGGGGCTTCCCTTTATAGCTCTCTGATGAGGATAGCGCACCACAGACCCTGCCAAACTACTGGGCTATCTCACCACCAACAATCATCCTTGATTCATTCTCCCCATTTACTACAGTAAGCACCAGAGTCTTTCACACAAGACTGGCTGATTTAATTCACACGTGGAATATGAATAACTATGGTAAATACGTGAAAAATCAACAAAATTAATTCATGAAAGCTATGGTACTTTACCTTTTCCAGTTCATTTAGGTTTAAGGTAGGTCGTATTGTATTTTTAATTATTTGTTTAAATGATTGAGATGTTATGATTTACAGTGGTATTAATATCGGTATTTTAGACATGCAGTGTTACCACACTCATCACCACAGTGCCAAAAACTTCCACCACTGTCCCTCGGTTCCTTCCTGATCTGTTTAACTGACACGTGCCTATTTTGCAATCTACTTCCTTCACAAAAATATTGGTTTTGCTGCAACCCATAAGATAGGATAGCTATACTATTTTTATTATTCTCCAGATAGTTTTAAATTTCTCTTTTAGTTTACTCATTGACCCAAGAATTACTTGGAAACATGTGTCTCCAAAGTTGATATTTTCCTGTTCCATTTGTTGCTGTTGTTGATGCTTTTGATTTCTGAGTCTCACAGAACTATCAGTCAGATTAAGGTGCTTGACAAAATTTAAATCTTATAGCCTTTTTCTCCGTCTTTCTGCTTGGAGACCCTGGATCTATACTCTCAGCTTATCTGTGCCTGAACACCATGTTAGATTCTTGTGAATACAATACAGACGCATCCTTGATTTTATAAAACTCCACTCACCCTATGTGGAGGTATGATCACCCACATGCAAGGAGATTATTGATACCTGTTGCTTACATACTGCAAGTCTTTTGATTTCAAGTTATTATATATTTATCCCTTTTAAAATTGTTTATATGTTCCTTTTCATATGGTTTTCCCTTGAAATTCTTTCACTTTCTGCATTTCCCCCCCTTCTGAACGTTTCCATTGTAGAATTTGGTTTTGTGGTTACCATGAGGGCTGTTATTAGTCAAGCTTCCTATATCTAAAATGTCATTTGTTTCTGTTGGTATCATTGTATCACTGTCATCCTGTTGTCCAGTGATTTGCTCCAGCGGGCACCAGTAACGTGTCCATTCAGCCCTGAGCTTTTAGCAGCCTCTCCTTGTTCATTCTTCCAAATGGTGCTGTATTGGAGGCTCTTTTAGAGTCAGGGGAATGAGACCCGCTATTGTTACTGTATTTGGCATATCGAATGCACCCCGGGGAGCTTGCCAGGTTGATATAAACCCTTTTAATTTCACAGATTAAACCCTTTTAATTACACAGATTTTACCTTGTCTTTACTTGCCATAGCTGTTAACTACATTTCTGCTACTATATTTTTCATATTTTATATATATCTTTTATATATATTTTAAACTTGCTGAAGTTTGTTTTTTTGTTTGTTTCTTTTCGTGGGAAATAACTTCTTTTAACATTTATTGAGACTTGCTCAAATAACAGTGAACTCAGCTTTTGTCTGTAGAACACTTTACCATTTTTTTAAATCAATGGTTCTTCAGGGTAAAGTGTTTTTGAATGACAGTTTTTATTATTTAGAACTGTGAATATATCATTCCAATCTCTGCTAGCCTATCTGGTTTCTTCTGAGAAATATAATGAAGTTTTATCACTTGTTTTTGTTGCTCTAGCCTAACCCCTGCATAGCTGCCTTCAGCACTTTTTGCTTTATCATTGACTTAACAATGGTATGTTGATTATTTATAGAAGATGTCCTTTCTAATCTTTATTGATGGTATTAAAATGGCTGTTATTTTGTTTATTAGTGATTTTTAAAACTTTAACAATAGTGTGTCTTAGTGTCAATCAGTTTGGTTTCAGAAATGTGGTTTTCTCAACCTCCTGGACTTAGTGGTTGATTTCTTGGTTAATTTTTGTAAAGTGCTCAGTTAATATCCTTTACTTTTCATTTTCTGAATTTATTTTTGGTGTTTATTCATTTTTCAATTTTTATTTTGGTGCCCTGATTGACAACACTCTGATTTGTAAGAGTTTCAGGGGAACAGTGTTACAGCCCCAAATCTGCCACCAAACTCAGCATCCGCCCACCAATATTTCAAGTTACCCCCCACCCCCTGGAAAACTTCAATTCTGCACTCAACTCTCAAGCCATGGTACCACTGGCCCTTGGTTATCTGCCTACTACGTTTCTCTATATCACACAAAGGGGAAAAGTCACTGTGCATTTGCCACTCTTAAACTGCTTTATTAGTATAACCTGAAACTGTGCGGAAATATGAGTTTGATGCCTTTACTCCAGTCTCCTGAGAGGACAAATGAAGAGATGAAGGATCTAACAGACTCTCTTCCTTTACTTTTAATTTTTTACCCCCTACTCTTAAAGTTCCTATTTTAGTAAGTTCTACTTTAATAAGTTCTTCAAGAATTCCCATGCATGCTAGAGTTTGAATGATATCATGTTTGGGATTTGGAATTTACGAGGCTTCTGGGTATCATTAAAACACTTTAGGCAAACAGATGACATACTTAGATGAAAAAACTAGAGACTAGATTTTTCGCTACTTCTTTTGAGCTTAATAGTTGCTAAGTTATGATTTATTAAAATATTTGTTCATAAATTCTTGGTGAAATGAAGGAGACCTATAGATTGGCATTTAAGACCCTAACCACCTACTCTATGTTTAAAAGGATAAAAGCCCTTGTACAAATTAAAAGTCGCCCAAAGAACTTCTATACTACAGGGGAAATAAATAGTATTGAGAGCTGATGGGTCACTTGGTTTAGAAGATCACTCAAAAGTCCTGGAATTGAAAGGAAAAACAGGAAAGTGAGTTTCTTTCCAACCCCAGCACAGGGAATGATCATAAATGCGGAATTCTATCGTTGACACTAGATTTAAGATTATTGTTGAATGTTGATATATCAATGAGCCTTTTATGTTCACCTAGTGATCGGCTGAAAACAGGTTGTCAAGCAAGGCCCATATTCCAACCCTCTCTCCACCCTGAAAAGATTAACATGGTAATTTAGCCAATGTGCAACTAGTAAATCAACCTCCACAATAAACATCCCAACTTTCTAGCAAATGATTATTTTCCTCCTCTACCTGTACTCTTCTGAGGTCTTTATTGTTCTGTCTTAATGTACTTCTTGGTTTTCTGGTACCTTGAAATTGGTGCAAAGACAGTACAACTTTTCACTTTCTTTTTTTAAAAAAAAATTTATTAGTGAATCACCGTGAGATGCAGTTACAAACTTATGAACTTTTGTGTTTACATTTCACTCATACAGTGATCGTTTACCCATCCCTGCACCAGTGCCCATTCTCCTCCACCAATGATCCCAGTATCCCTCTCACCCCCCACCCCACCCCCACCACCCCACCCTGCCTCTGCAGCAGGGCATTCCCCTTTGTTCTCTCTCCTTTTGGGTGTTGTAGTTTGCAATAGAGGCACTGAGTGGCCTTCATGTTCGGTCTATGGTCTACTTTCGACACGCATCTTTCAACCCGAATGGGTCCTCCTAACATTTCCTTTCTATTTTTTATTCCACTCTTTGTTTAATTATTTTACCTGCTTACACTTCTCTCTTCAGGCAGACATTCAGTTACTGGAAGCAAAATTCTTCCTTGGGAAGTTGCTGCAGTAAACTGGAGATATCGTCTTGTTGCAAGGCCTGCGCTGCGTATTTCCTGAGGACTGTAACTCCCAGGTGCAGAAGAGCCACATGCAGGCTCAGGATATCAGCCACATGTGAAGATGACAAGTTCAGTCCAATGCCCTTTCTCACCTGGAGCAACACAGGAAGCCTAACGAGGCACTCGGGCCGCTCCACTAGGCCACTGTGTCCTGAGCTCAAGTACACCCACAGACATTTCTGTGAATCCTAATCAAAACGTGGCCTTTAACCAGTGGCAGACCAACTCTGCTCCTACAGGGGTTAAACATAGAATGAATGTTTTAAATTGTGTGTTCTGACTCCGTGGAATCAAACACGCACTGACTCCAGTCTGCTACTTAACAAACACCCCATCAGGGAAGACAGCTGAGCACAGCTGTATACAGCTGTTGTCCTGTGCCCGGAGTTTGCATTCCAACTTTGGTTTAGCAACACCAGAGTAAGAAAGGACCGAAGCACAAGTTATCTCAGCCCACGTTAGACTCCCTGAGTGAGAGTCAGTCAGTTACCCAGAATCAAAGCTAGCTGATTGCATACTCACGCTCCTTACTGCAGGTAAGTTCTCTGTCTATGAAATTTTGCTCATCAAACCAGAGACTAGTGATTTGCGTAAAAACAGGCAACATCTTTTCCCTTTGAAGGTAAAATTTTAAATCTGCTTGAAGACTTGAGATGGTAAAAGCAAGCTGCCTTGAAATCTGAATGCCCTCCGCAGCGCTACCCAGGAGGGCTGCTTTGAAGAGCTCTGGGATCTTCAAGTTGTTTTCAGGTGGAGTGCATGGGAACACTTCATTGGCTGGATTTAGTCAAATGTGAGTGCGTGTTTCCCATCACTTCTGAGGATATCAAAGATGTTCCCTCACTGTTCTGCCTTTAATGGTGGTATCGCAAGGATCCACGCTGTTCGAAGTTTGCGGCAATTTGGCTTTTTAAAAAGGACTTGTTGTGGGTTGGGAGCCAGAGTACAGGAACATAATTAGCCTGCTATACTAAGAAGTCTTACAAATGAATATAAATGTGTACTTGCTAATCGGTAATTTAAAATGATTTTAGAAAACCAGATGCAAAGTTCAAACCCTGATTGAATCTTTATGATATCTTTATTCATATCATGGACTTGGCAATACAATCTGGCAAATGGCATTTATTTCTTACCTTAATTATAATTTTAATTTAATAACAGAAAGCGGGCGCCACAATGCCTCTTCAGACTGCTCTAAAGTGATCACAGATACACGGGAACACAGTCACACTGCTGTGCAATTGTCTAAAACCATCTCCAAATTCCCTCAGAAATGCAATCAAGTGCTGACGGCAACTAGGAAAGGTCATCTAGTGCCCACAGTAAGGTGAGCAAACAGGACTTCCAGACTCAAGTTGTTCATTCGCCACAAAAGGAACGGTTTATTGTATGATATTAAAAAACATGCATCTAATTGGAAGATATTCTTACTGTCATCAAATCTACAACCTGCTGGCACTCACGTATATTTCACTGGCATGCACAGTGACCCCCCCTTTAGTGCTAGTGTTATGTTCTCCTGCAGGGAATTTTCATTCCTCCCAATCACTTTCTCTTTCTATGGCCACGAGAGTTTTGAGACTGTGCTGTGCAAACCTCGCATCTGGCCTTCTCCAGCCCTCTCCCTGTTAAGGTTTGCAAATGTGATCTAAAGTATACAAAACTCACTATGTTTGATATGCCATATATATTTGAATAAACAATATACATTATTAAAGTAAATAAAATGATCACAATTACTGTTGTAAATTAAAATATAACAGGCCACTAAACCTGAGTATTATTTTAAGAATGCATGAATATCTCTAAAATAAAAAAAAAACACAATACTCACTTAAAAAATGGAATATCTGTGACCCCAAAGACAGTATTGTTGGCAAGGCAACTACCATGCACCCATGTGCTCCAGGGGTCCAGGCCCGCACCCGGAGTGAGTCTTGAGTGCAGAGCCAGGAGTAAGCCCTGAGCACAGAGCCAGGAGTAAGCCCTGAGCACAGAGCCAGGAGTAAGCCCTGAGCACAGAGCCAGGAGTAAGCCCTGAGCACAGAAGCTGCCACCCCCCTCCCCCACAAAGAAAGGAGTGACTGAAACATGGTACTATGCCACAGGGCAAAGCAGACAGTGAGGTGGAGCCCTGGCTGGAGTACAGACACTCTTGCTTGCATGTTGCAGACACTGTTTGAATCTCCTACAACACTCATAGTTCCAGGCACATCCTGAGCACTGCGAGGAATGAGCCCTGAGCACACAACCAGGGCAAGCCCCGTGCCACTGGGCATGACCCCCACTCTACCGCTCCCCCCTAGTAAGAGAACGCTAAACAGTAAAGGTTTAAACCAGGAAAAAAGGAATAAGGATCAATGAAATAATATTAAACCTCACATCTTAAGGAAAAATAAATTAAATCCAAAGTCTTAGGAGAATGTAAATGTTACAAATGAAAAATAAAATATAAAAATGAAAAAAAAAACAGAAATAAATAAAATAGTGCTTTGAAAGAATAAACAAGATTCACACACCCTTAGCTAGGTTTAGGAAGAAAGGGAGAAGTGAAAACTAATAACCAAGAAGCATAAGGGATTATAGAAACTACTATAAATAACATTATGCCAACTAAGTTTGAAAACTTAGCCAAGAAATAGACTAATATTTTTTAAATATTATACAGCCTCCCAAGATTAAATCATGAAGATATACAACACCTGCAGAGGCCACTTATAAGTCCTGGAATTGAAATAATAATGAAGAAATTTCCCCCAAACAAAATCCTATGTACTTATGTATTTTCTAGTGAGTTCTACCAAACTTTGAAAATGATCTATTACTTAATCTGCACAAATTCGTCCAAGAAATTGAATAAATAGGTAAATGACCATCTACCCAAAGCATTAAATAAACTCAGTGAAATCCCTATCAAAATTTCACAGCATTATCAAGAAAAATAGAACCAACATTACTAAAGTCTATAAAGTTATAGAAAAAACGCATAATAGCTGAAGCAATCCTGAGTAAAAACTTTAAGCCGTACTATCAAGCTATATAAGTTTAAGTGGTGTGTGCACCATTTATGTCTGAAACTAAACTATGAGTAATTCTACAAATCACTATACCTAGATGAGAATAAAAAATAAAAATTAAGGAAAATAAAACAGTGTAGTAATGGAATAAAATCAGACACTCAGACCAATGGAGTAGAATCAAAACCCCAGAAATGGACATGGAGAATTAATTTATGACAAAGAATAATAAACTAGGGAATGGTGTCAGGAAAACTGGTTTGTCACATGCAAAGAATAAAACTGAACTATCTCTCACCATCCAGAAAAGTTAACTCAAAATAGATTAAAAAATAAATTAAATGTTAGACATAAATCTATAAAGTGCATTAAAAGGAAAAAGAATCAACACACTCCTTGCTATGGTGTCATGGTGTTTCGGCGATTTGACTCCATTGTAGGAAAACAGAAGTAAAAATAAATGGGACTATATCCAACTGAAAAACTTCTGCACTATGAAATGAGCTATTACTAACACAAAAAGACATTCTACTGAACGGGACAAAATAATCGCAAATAATTTATCTGACAAACAGTTGATATCCAAGATGATAAATAAGAACTTAAAAAAATCAACAGTAAGAAAATTCCCCATTACAAATTGGGGAGAATTGTTCCCCAAAGAAGACCTGCAGAAGGCAAAGGGTTTTAAGAAAAGCTATCAACATAGGGGATTGTCCAGAAGATGCCAATCTAAACAACTCATCAAAAGGGCTTTACAGGGGCTGGAGCCATAGCACAGCGGGTAGGGCGTTTGCCTTGCACGCAGCCAACCCGAGTTCAAATCTCAGCATCCCATATGGTACCCTGAGCACTGCCAGGAGTAATTCCTGAGTGCAGAGCCAGGAATAACCCCTGTGCATCGCCAGGTGTGACCCAAAAACCTAAAAAAAAGGGCTTTACATCAACAAGGCTACAAACAATACTCCCTGGAAAGAAAATGAAGAGAAAAGAATGCTGACTCACTTGGAAATGCAAACTGGCTCAGCTCCTTCATTATACAGTATGGAGATTTCACAAAACAAAAACCTACCACGGGGCCCTGCAATTCAACTCCTTGGTACCTAGCGGTAACTAAATGAAAACACCGACTCTCACGTGCGCAGAGAAGCTGAGCTCCCAGCTCCCACTGTACGTTCAGGTTTAGATGACTAACACCTAGAAACAGCAGGTGAAAGAACAGGGAAGACACGGAATGCAGAGGAGCAGTAGCCAGCAACAGGGAGAGATGTTATCTTTTAGATGGAATTGGACGGGGAAGTGGACGAAATATTTCAGAGATGAAAGACAAATCTTTAAAGTTCTCACTCACATACTATAGATATAAAAAAAATCTGAAATTCAACTCTTGAAAGTTTTGTAAGTTATGGTGTGAAAATTAAATATATATATATACGTTACCATATGAAAAAAATATCACAATTAAGATAATTTGTGAACAAAATGAGAGATAGCATCACATCTCACACTCGTGTTCTCAAACACTTAACTTCAATGCTTGTATCCGAGGCACCTTGATTCATGACACCGTCGAGACAGGGATTCCCGGCTACATCCACCAGGTCAGCGACCCTCACTCCCAGCCCCCTACCTCCCCACTCCCATCCACACCATGGTGTCCCACAGTTCTGTTCATTAATTTTCACAATAAAATACAGAATACTAAAGAAAAAATTTAGTCATCAAAGTCATTTACTGATAAGTGAATTAAAGGTGTAGCCTGGAAAAAAGAGAGAAAGGAGCAAGGCAAGAGAACAGATGACATCTGCTGAAAACAGGCCATTAGACTCATGTCACCAAACTCGGTTTCCAAGGCTGACTCGAAAGCACACGGCTCAAGTTTACCGCAGGCTACTGTTTGGTAACATTACACCCCTAAACATTTACTAACATTCATGCTCTCATAAACTGATGTGATCCAATGGACCCTAAGTTGTTTTAAAAATCAACAACATAAGAGGAAGACACACTGAACGTCAAACTGACTATTCTGTCGTTTCCCTCCAACTTAGAGACAATATTTAATAGGTAAACGTCCTGCCTGGTTGACGCTAACTACGATACTTTCTGTCGGATCCACGAGATAGTAGAGCAGATACGGCAATTGCGCTGCACGTGTGGGCACATCCTCCTCTCAGCACTGCCACAAGAGGTCCTGAGCCCTGAGACAGAGCCAGGAGTGAGCCCTGAGCACTGCTGGGCGTGACCCCGAAACAAAACAAAATTACTTCGTGTAGTTGTGTAGCTAGAACTTATTGGTGCTTTTACCTTTATTGTGAGTATAATTTTGGTGGCATCATGTTCGCTGTCGGAATGATCGGATTATTTTACCCAAAGTCAAAGTTTATCATTGCCGAGGATGAATGGTTTAACTGACTTGCTAAGAAATCAGGGTCACTGACTCAATGCCTTTTTGTGTGCTTCTAGCAACTTGGTTTTGTGGGGCACTCTATATCCAATGAGGATGTGTCACTTCCTTACTTTTGTTTTATCAGAACTGAGAAAAAATATCTTTGACTGTGGATCCAGAGTGCGTTGTGTGTGTTGTATGTGTGTTGTGTGTTGTATATGTGTGGGGGTGGTGGGGGTGGTGGGGGGTGTCTTCTTAGAACTTCTCTATAACAACCATGAGAAAGACACAGTTTTCTCTCAAGATATCTGTCATTTTAATCATAAGGTCATATTAAGAATATTAAAATTGTGGGACAAACGTACTGACTTGGAAAATCCTAGCACTGACTCTACCCTTCAGTGCGAAAGCATCAGCTTTTAGATGCAGTCCTCCTATTTTTAAAATATCATTATCATTCTATTTTAATTGTGATTTTCGTATATGTTTTATTTTACTTTGGATTGTGAATACACCCACCTGTGCTCCTGTCTTAGGCCTGGCTCTGTGCTCAGGAATCCCTCTCAGCAGGCTGAGGGTAGCGTATGTTGTGCCAGGAATCAAACCCGGGTCAGCCCTGTGCAAGGGAGCACTCTGTCCGCTGTCCCTACACCTTGTTCACTGCTACAACACTGGCCAGAGAGTGACTGTGTACAGGCCTCAAGGTGTGATGCTACTGAAACACCCCCCCAGTGCCACTGACCCTCTCCCACTCTCCCCTGGCCGAGCTGAGTGACCCTGACCAATCAAACTCTACACTTCAAATAACAGAAAAGATGAAGTGGTAAGTATGCAAGATACTCCATCTTGAATGCAATACAATGTGCTCTAATGTTTTGATAGAACTTAATCTTACTAGCTTTGACCCATTATCTAATTCCTATTTAACTTTGAAGAGTAAAAGTATTTTTAAGAAGCATGTTTTAGTCTCAGTTTGAAGAAGCACGTTTAAGACCAAAATGAAACCTGAAATGCTTCCACTCAGTGATCTCTGCCAGATGTGTCTTTGTTGGAACCTAAAGAAACACTTAAGTAACAGAGTGGAAATCTGGTTACTTTGTAAGGGCACAGATAATAGCCCATTGAGTTCTCAAACAAATTCACCTAAACGTTTTACTGAAATGCAAAAATTATTATAAATACATACTTGAACATATACACGACATTTTTATTGAAAGAGCTCAATAATTACTGGGACCCAACTGCATTTGGTACTACCCATTCTTATTTTATTCACACCTCTAATAATTCTAATAGAAGTAGCACTGTCATCCCATTGTTCATCGATTTGCTCAAGCAGCCACCAATAATGTCTCCATTGTGAGACTTGTTGTTAATGTTTTTGGCGTATCAAATACACCACGGGTAGCTTGCCAGGCTCTGCTGTGTGGGCGGGATACTCTTGGTAGCTCACAGGGCTCTCCTAGAGGGATGGAGGAATCAAAGAGGGTCGGCCGCATGCAAGGCAAATGCCTACCCGCTGTGCTATCGCAGGCTGGCCAGTAGAAGTAACTTCAATAAAATCACTGTGGGTGGGAAGCATGGGCCCCGTGAGCACTGTTTAGGGCTTAACCTCTCAGCCTTGCAGTCCTGGATTGCGTCCGACAATTAAGTTATACCATGAAGGACTGGGGAATCAACATCAGCTCATAACCACGTGGGTCCTATAGCTCGTATTTTTAAACGAGTGTGGGGAATGTGTTTTTAGACATGTAGCTAATCATGAAATTTTTGATATCTAGACCATAGCCTTACTTTTCCCTGTTAATTTAGTAGATATGTAAAAAAAATTAAAATCCTTACCATTTGGGGCCAGAGAGCTAGCAGAGAGGGTAGGGTCCCTCCTTGCATGCTGCTGATCTGGGTTAGAACCCTGGTAACACGTGAGAGCCCCAAGCACCCCCTGAAGTGATCCCTGGGTGTAGAGTCAGCGTAATCCCGGAACACACTTAGGTGTGGCCCTAAAACAAGAAAAGCTAAATATATCATATACACTCTACTATGTCCGTGCTGGGGAGTGAAGTGGTGAAGAACATAGGGAGGTCTCTGCATTTCTTTATATCACGGAGAAACTTCTTAAGCACCTCCTGTCAAACAGAGCAGTTTTCGAGGTGTTCAGAAAGATAAAGTGTTCACGGATCCTTCCTTTTAAAGTTCATTGTCTAATATCAGAGATAAAACAAAGAGCCCAGGGTGTAAAGGAACTCCGCATCGTGTAACCATCTGGCACATATATCTGCCTAGTAAAAATAGGTTAAATGAAACTATAATTTGTGGAGTGCCGCCTTAATACTGAGAGAGTATCAAACCCAGGCATGTAAATTTATTTGCAACAGAAGAATGAAAATAACTATATTTATAAAACATCTATCACAAGGCTTAGGAAACTTGCATAGTGTGGGGAATTAGTACTGTGAGCACAACATCATCGGTAAGGAATAAAAGGCAAATATGTTTTCAAATTCATGCTAATTTACTTATTTTGGTTTGGGGGCCGTACCCAGCGGTGCTCAGGGCAGACTCCTGGCTCCACGCCCCGGGATCGCCCAGGTGGTGATGCTCAGGCTGACTCACGGCTCTTCACTGGGGTCACTCCTGCAGAGTCGGGGATAACACCCCCGCCGCTGTGCTCGCTCACTTTGGGCCTCCAGGAGGCAGAATTCAATCAAATATTTGCACAGTCAATAATTACTAAAATTAGGATTTTAATCCAAATTTGTCTGAATCCAATGTTGCTACTCTTTTATCACACCAACATTCCTCAAAGGGTGATTCCAAAATGTGTCCTTTGGTTCACTAAGTTTAGGTATTTTGTTTACCATGACTTTTTATAGAAACTCAAAGTGCCCAGATAGTGTAATCAAGGCAGCGGTCAATTGTTCTGCCACTAAGAAGGTTACTGTGTGAAGTAGGTCAGAAAGTCAAGGACAATACAATCGACTTTGTTAATTTATTTTCTAATATTTGCATCTTCCATCTCTTTAAGTTTTTTTTGGAGCAGGTATTACGAAATAAACGTGTTACCTGCCTGCCAGGCGAGCAGCTGAGGGGAGGCAGGGACCCTGGGGCCACTTGTGGGGGGAGGGGCCCTGGGGGCGGGGTTGGTGCTGGAACATTTATTACTGAACAGGTATATTAAGAACAGCTTTGTAAATTGGGTGTCTTAATAAAAACGTTCTTTTTAATAAATTCAGTTCTCCAGAGCTCTGTCCGGGGGCGGGGCGCTTTCCTCGCCTGCGGTCACTCAGGCTCACTCCCCCCATCTGGGCCCCCAGCCAGCAGGAGTGAGCACAGAGCCTGGAGTCAGCCCTGAGCACCACTGCCCGTGGCCCATCTCGGGGGAATAAGCCGACACATCTTAGCACCCTGGCTCACAAATATGGCTCACAACCCCGTCCCTGCACAGAGAGGGCAGTGCTGCAGCCGGCTGTCCTAAGGACCGCCACGCCTCACCCCCTCCCGGGAGCCCGCCTGCCGTCCTTGCCAGCGTCTCTGATTCCGGGAGAGCCCGCAGCAGCCCACTCGGGAGCTGGGCAGGACAGCCACGTCTTCGTGGCCAAACTGCAGAGGACAGGGGTGGCTGACCCAGCCCCCCTCCTGTTCCGACCGGGCAGAAAGACGGGGAGCAGGAGGCCGGCAGGGTCATGAAGAAGCGAGGCCGGCCCAGCGGGCCCAAGGCCACAGGGCTCTTCTCCGGGGCCCTGTCTGAACAGACCAGCTGTCCACCGCCTCTGAGCCACACTGGGCGGAGGGCGGCCGAGTGGGGCCTGCGCGGACACACACCAGGTCTGATGGCTGTGCTGTGCTCGTGGGTAACGGTGTCCACTGATGGCCCCTAAAGGGGACTCGGGAATGTCTCTAAGTTCCAGAACTTTCCCGACGCTCTCCTCCTCCACCGCTCCCCTCCCTCTCCTCCTCTTCCCCCTCCCCCTCTGACCCCTGACCTTCCCTCCTGCCCTTCTCCTCCCTCCATCTCCCCTGTCCTTCCACCTGGTACCCAGCAGAGGGTGACACCCAGTGTCAGCCGGCTCTGCCACGGACCTCAGGACCCCTGATCCCTCTGCTCCTGCACCCAGAATGACTGTGCTCTACCTCTTAGAACTTTAAAAAACATTATTTTTTTAAATGTCCATATTTTTTGAAAACATAACTAGACAATATTTTGTTATATGCAGAATTACCATTTATCTATTGAGTTTTCAAATGTCTGCTCGATGATATTAACATATAAAAATGCTATGACACTTTACTTTTGCAAAAAAAAATTCTCCCTTCCAAAATATCATTTTTCCAATATGTTTTAAAATAAGAGTGATTAATGTAGACATACAGTTCAGAGGTTAAGCCACTTGTGCTGGGTGTGCCCAGGCCCGGCTGGCTTTCCTGGCACTGTATCTCGTCCCCTGAACACTGCCCGGGTGTCCCCAGCACAGAGCCAGTAGTACCTTCTGAGCGGGAGTCCCAGAAATAATTCTCAATATGTGCTGAACAAGATGATAGGCAATAGCAGCCTTGAGAATACGAAAATAACAAAAGAATAACAACATAATAGTTGTATTTTCTGCGCTGCTCTATTTAAGAGAAGAAGAGGGACACCTGACTGAACGCTGTCTCCTTCCTGTAATATCGGCCTGTCTTTTGTGCACTAGCATCATAAAAGAAGAAGGGAAAATCACTTTCCCTCCGTGGGCTCTGGTTCCTGGAGATATTTATGTGGCTGCAGAATGCTGCCGCCTGAACAAGCAGCTTCCATCACGCGTCAGCTCCTGTCTCCAGGCAAAGTTTGTTCTCCTCCCTGTCTTTTACAAATGCTTTCCCTTCCGGATATTCATACCCCAGTGGATAAACAACGTCCACGGGAGAGCAGGCGAGTAAGCTCTTTAGCAGGGGACGCTGGGGTCACGAGGTGAGCAAATAGAGTGAATCAGATGTTGTGAAGATGACAGTGAAGATGCTCATATATTCACATAGTAATGTTTGCAGTATCGAGAAATTAATACATACAACAAATGACAAAACAGTGCCTTGGCCAAATTGATAAGCTACAAAGGCAGTATGGATACGTACCTATCATCACTGTGCATAGTTCTGCTCCTATAATTCATCTAGGGCTTCTTTTCACCTAGTAGTTGGAAAGCATTTACTTCACATCCTATTACATGCCATTAGTCACATGTATGTCAGACCCCACTTGCTTATGCAGCAGTGAATAAATCAGTGGTTAATAAATGTTCTTGAAAATATGTTTATCATTAAATAATAAACTGCTGCATTCCACCATAAGTGTATGTTTTTTTTCTCTCAGAACCTTAAAGCAATAATAGCAAGGCTTATTGTATACACACATGGAAAAGGAGAAACTAAATTATAAGGAAACTAAACAAAAGGACTCTTCAAGAGATATACTATGCACAAAGTATGTTATCACGGGACAGGGAAATCGTACAGGAGTTAGGGAGAATCGTCCTGAATGCAGCCAAGCCTGGTTCAATCTCCACATATGGGCCCCCTACCATGAATTATCTCTGAGCACAGAGTCAGGAGCAAGCTCTGAGCACTGCTGGGTGTGGTCCCCAAACTGAAACAAAAATAGTGGTGTGAAACTTTGAAACATTCTACCCAAAGGGAAATGCCAAGTAAGGAGGAGGACTTCCATTTCCGTGAAAAGTACTTTGTGAAGTGGCGTGGCAGAAGCTTCTGGAAGCTCTGCCTCCCTTCAGCCCCAGGCGCTGGGTAGACTGAGCCCGTCACGTGGCACAGTTAGCCTCGCTGCCCCTGCCCACGGCATCAGCTGTGCCCAGGAGACCAGAGGGGCCCCACGGTCAGGTCACTCGACTCTGCTGCTCAGGTCCCAGAGTGGCTCCACATCGCCCACGGTGAGCTCGTGGGTGAGGGCAGAGCACCCAGGGGCATCACCCAGCCAGACCCCTGCCGTGCTGGGCAGGTCTCTCTCGGGTGGGTGCTCTCAGTGAGCTGACTGCTCTGCTAACCCATCTGATCTCTCGGTTACTCGGGGTCCCTCCCTCCCTCCACTTCCCATCACCATGTCCCAGGAGGCAGCTCTCTCTAAGGCTCCCTCCAGCGGAGCATGACACGGGTGGGCGGGCCACACACCTGGGGACGGTGCTGGGCAAACACAGGTGACATTCATTGTAAAACAGGCTCACCTTGGAAAACACAGTTAAAAAATTAAACGAAGTGCAGGGACGCAGTCATTGAAGAATGAGGGGCCGGAGAGATAGTGCAGTGGGAGGGACACCGGCATGCAGGGGTGACCAGGCCTGATCCCCACCCACACGATCCCCGGAGCCTCACCAGCAGAGACCCCTGAGCACAGAGCCAGGAGTAAGTGCTGAGAACCGCGGGTGTGGGCCGCACCCCCTCCAAGAGAAAAAGGAGAACGTGAATTCTTCTTTCTCTTTCTTTCTCTCTTTCTCTCTCTCTCTCTTTCTTTCTTTCTTTCTTTCTTTCTTTCTTTCTTTCTTTCTTTCTTTCTTTCTTTCTTCCTTCCTTTCTTTCCTAATTGAATCACCGTGAGATACTGTTACGAAGCTTTCACACTTGAGTTTCCTATTCAATATAGTACTGGAAGTTCTGACCACAGCAGTGAGGCAAGAAGAAGATATCAAGGGCATACAGATAGGAAAGGAAGAGGTCAAGATATCACTATTTGCAGGCAATCTGATACTATACTTAGAAAATCCTAAAGACTCTACAGAAAAGGTCCTAGGATTCTTCTTTTTCATTAATAAACTTCACAGTCATCTTTAGAATCTACAGCCACCTTCATCCTTTACTTAGCATCCGAGTACTTCTAGGTTGATACCTAAGCATCATGTCTCACGCATACATCTCTGGATGCAGCACATCTTCCCCCAAAGCTTCTTGGAGTCATCACATTTCAGGTTAGCTAAAACCAACCTAGCACGTGAGTGATCCTTCAGACCTACTTTGAAGTTCTATCTGCTATGAAAGTGACCTGGTATCAGGTGTCCTGAAAAATAATGACATCGTGTGTCTATAGTTACATGTGTCCTGACCATGAAATGCATCTACAGCTTTATGAACAGCAAACACATATGCCAAGTTTCAAAAAACAAAAAAGGCAAAACCAAGATTTAGAAGGTGGAAGGAGCCACACAAAACCTTGCCAAAGGTTGGGGTTTACATAAAGCTGCGGCTGGGACTTCACAGAAGAAATCGCTGTGCTTTTTATTTCTGGTTCAGAGGATTTACACGCTCTTTCTAATGATCTGGGCCTTCAGCACCGGGTAATGTCTCCCAGTCCTCAGCTTAGCGCTCATGCAAAATTGAAGCACTTTGGAGACAGTTTAATAGCTGCAGATGAATCTCAGTGTGCAGGAAAAGGCATAAAGGCTGCTCGGCACTCGCCAGGAGAAGCTGAGGAAGTCAGGGGGAAAATCCACTGACCTGCAGCCATCTGGGAGCCAGCGGCGGGCTGCAGCGACCATGTGTTTACACGCCCACCGGGCTGTGCGCGTCGCCTGGTGCTGGAGGGAGTGCCAGGGCGGCTGGACGGTGGCAGCCCTCCGCGTGCCGTCTGAGTTGCTGTGTGAGCGGAGTGTTGGCTGGACGCGGGCGCTCGTGAGCAGCCCGGGCGTGCGTGAGCGAGGTTGGCCTTGGAGCAGGCTGGCGAGGCCGCTCTGGCTCTGGCCCTGGCCCACCACCACACGACAGATTGGGCAGGAATCAGAGCGGCCATAAAGGACTCCACAGAGAGCACTGTTGCCGAGTCGTTAGACTTAACGGAGAATCACGAGCTGCATGAGGGGACACGGCAGGCAAACGCCCCCGTCCAGCGGCCAGCGTCCTGCAGAGACCTCTATGGCCAGGGCCTCTGTCCTTGTGGTTCTCACACATTGCTTTTCACGGAAGTTTGGGCTCCTAGCAAAGCCGGGAGTGAGGTGCAGGGACGTCCCCCCCTGGCTCCTCATGTAGCCTCCCCATCAGCAACACCCCCTCCCGGAGGGGAAACCTTGTGATCGTAGAGGAACCCAAGGGACACGTCTGTGACCCACACTCTGTGTAAGGCTCGCCTGTGATGCCGTCTATTGATTTGAACAGACGCGATGACTCGCATCAGCACAGCTCCCTGTGTAGAACTACCAGGGCAGTGCAGGTGGACGTCTCTGCAGTGCTGAGTGCCCCGCATGGCCTTAAAAGTCCTTCATGCCCTGACATCATCCTTCCCTCCACTTGGTCATGGAAAAAAATGGTTCATTTGTCATTATTCCTGTTTGGTTGTTTTTGAGGTCACGCCCGGCTGTGGACTCAGGCTTAGATCTGGCTATGGACTCATGAATCACTCCTGGCAGTGCTCAGGGCCCCAGGTAGGGAGTTGGGAATCGCACCTGAGTTGCTCACATGCAAAGCAACACTGCCGCTGTCCTACCTCTCCGTCCCTACCCGCTGGTCTTTAACTGTTCTTCAACTGTTTCTATCGTTCGTCTTCTCCAGAATGCCATGCTATGGGGATCATAAAGAATGCAACACCCGTAGGCCGGCTTTTAATTGATCATTGTTCATTGCTTGTGATTTGTCCACCTTGCTAAATTTTTCAAAGATGCAATTTTAATTTCCTTGATCTTGGATTGCATTTTTGGGTTTTATTTTATTATTTCCTGCCCTAAGTTTATTATTTTTCTTCTTTCTGCTGGCTTTATATTCCCCTAAAGCCTTTCCCCGCCTAGATGCTTAAATTGTGCAGTTAGATTGTTTATGTGACCTTTTCCTAGCTTTACAATGAACACTTTCACTGCTGAAACTTTCTTTGTAACATCATGTTCGCTGTGTCCCTTGTGTTCTGGTGGCTAGCATCTTTATTCAAACTTGTTTCTAGGAAACTTTGTATGTTCCCTGATATTCTCTTTGACATATGGTTTTCTCTTACTAGTGAGTTGTTTAATTCCTAAATGTTTGAAGATTATCCCCCTCATTTCTGTTTGTGATTAACATATTTTAAACTGGAGCAATAGCACATCGGGTAGGGTGTTTGCCTTGCATGCGGTCGACCCAGGTTCGATTCCTCCATCCCTCTTGGGAAATCCGGCAAGCTACCGAGAGTATCCCACCCACATGGCAGAGCCTGGAAAGCTCCCCGTGGTGTATTCCATATGCCAAAAACAGTAACAAGTCTCACGATGGAGACGTTACTGGTGCCCACTGGAGCAAATCCATGAGCAACGGGACGACAGTGCTACAGTGCTATTGTTCATTTCCAATTCCTCCATCATCCTCTGACATTTTATTTCTTTATGGAGTTGAATAAACTCCATTGTCTGAATAAATGATAGTTATTTTTTCCATTCACCTACTATAGAACATTAGGTTGCTTCCAAGTTTGGGGAATTGTGAATAAAGCCATGGGACTCATGCACAGGTGTTTGCAGGTATGTTTTAACCTCCTCTGGGTAAGCACTAAGGAGAGCAGTGCTTGAACGACAGGATAAATCTCTCCTTGAATTTGTAAAACCAAACCAAAACCCACAAGTTACCTATAAATTAATAACTGCTGCGTTTTTATTTCCAATAAGCAAGTTTCTGTTGTATATCCTCCTCAACATTTGGTGATGCAAGTGTTCCAAAATTTGGTATTTTAATATGTTTTTAGCTGTTTCTTGTTGCCTTAATTTGCATGTCCCTGATGACATATAACTTGGAACATCTTTTCAAATGCATATTTGCCATCTGCCTTGTCTTGGTGACATCTTGTCTTGGTGAGACATCTGTTAAGGCTTACTGGCCCTTTGAACTAGGGCATTAAATGACACTTTGGTACAGGTGTTTGGTAACTATCGTGGTTTGGATGCGGCACCCCAAATGATATGTCTACATCTGCATTCCATCAGAACAGGTCAACAACACTTCACTGAGCACCATGCTCTTTCAGACATAATCCATTGGGGGTTTTGATCCCTCATTCTAGTGATTTGCGATCTCAGGGGGGACATCCCGAGAAGGGTAGACAGCACAGACGTGAGAAGCAGAGCAGATGAGGAAGTGGCTGGCCGCTCTGGAATGCGGGAGAAGTGACCAGAAACTGGAAGAGACAGAGAACAGATCTGCTGTCCCCTGAGTCTGAGGAGCGAGTAGAGCGCTTGAGGCTTTCAGATATTCCAGCACCCGGGACTGAGAGCAAAGGCGTCTGCTTTACCAAGCTCCGACCTCCACGGTAATTGGTTTCCGCAGTCCAGGGAAGTAAGAGGAGGCTGGAGCCACAGGCCTCCTCACGGAACACTCAAGAAGCAAACTCAAGACTCTCAGAGAGAACAGAAAATGTAAGGAAGTGATTTGCGATGTGGTGTTTTCCTGGTTCTGCAGTGCCCCTGGGCTGGGCGGGGGAGGCCTGTCAGTCACTGTCACTCCCAGAAGCACCCTGTCCATCACGGCTACCGCTCTGCAGGGCTGCCTGCCCGTCAGTCCGCCTGTGTTTCCCGGAATCGCCCTACAGGGAGCAGTCCCCTGGGTTTCTCCAATTAAGGTTTAATTTACTCGAGCCAGAGAGTTCCCCTCTCCTGAGGAGGCTGCCCTGCCACGGCCTGGGAAGTGTCACGGGGAGAGACAGGAGCAAGGCTACTGCGAGGGTCTGGTTCTCTGTGAGAAACTCCATCCCCAGGAGCGGCCAGGGGCTCCAGAACTTTCTCTCTCTGAGAAGGGGCCCAGCCAACGGAGGACACCATTTCCCCACCGTTAGGGCCCCACGAGACCGGCGTCTCAGTGCTTCTGCCTCGTCCAGTCCCTGCTAGACCAAGCGGAGACTCTGAGTCCTGGTGCTGTCCGTGAGGACCCCGAGTCTCCCACTCCTCTCAGGCACCGACACCCAGTTCCTCAAGCCTGGTGAGTGGAGGCACACCATCGGATGGAGGAGGAAAAGGCCCCTTCTCTGCCCAGGGCAGAGCCTCTAGGGGCCCCAGGGGCTGCCCGCTGCTGGGTCTCGTCCTGACCGCACTCGCCTCACGCTGATTTCCACCAGACCAACACTGTGAAGCCGCAGGGAAAACACCTGATAGAGCTGAGAAGGAGTATAAGACGCTTTACTCTTATTTTTGGTTTTGAGTCTCACCAAGGTGGCTCTGGGACCCCTGCATGCCAGGCGAGCGTCCTAGTCTCACGACTTACTACGATAAGATTTAATATCGTCAAAATGATAATCCTAGCAGTATCACTGTCACTGTCATCCCGTTGCTCATCGATCTGCTCGAGCGGGCACCAGTAATGCCTCCATTGTGAGACTTGTTACTGTTTTTGGCATATCCAATACACCATGGGTAGCTTGCCAGGCTCTGCCACGCTCTGCCATGTGGGTGAGATACTCTCGGTAGCTTGCCGGGCTCTCCAAGAGGGGCAGAGGTATCAAGCCTGGGTCGGCTATGTGCAAGGCAAACACCCTACCTGCTGGGTATATATTATATATACTATAATATATAATACATTATATTATATATACACACATATATAGCGGCTGGAGCATAGCACAGCGGTTGGGCTTTCGCCTTTCACGCGGCCAACCCGAGTTCGATTCCTCCGCCCCTCTCAGAGAGCCTGGGAAGCTACTGAGAGTATGGAGCCTGCAAGGCACATACATACTATTCTCTATGGTCTGTTGCCTATCTGAGCCCCAGCAGACACGGTGTGGTAATTTTGGGAAATGGGTAGGAAGTGCCTCATAGTGTGTCTAGGAGGAGCAGCCCGTGAGATCTGGCGGGGGCCGATGAGATTATCTGGGGCCGGCAGGGTGTGGCGGGGTGTGGCTCACGGGTGTGATCCCTGGGTCACCGGAGACTGGGGGGCAGCAGGCAAAGCATCTCTGCTTCCTGGTCCCGCTGAGTCCAGAGTCCAAGGTCACAAAGTTCTGCACTATCTGGGTTCATCCATGTGAGGCTCAGCTGGGCGTCCGGAAAGCGGCCTGGAGCGTGGCGGCAGTTGGGTAGAGGAGGTTGGCCGGGGTGGGGTCTTGGGGTGGGGAGGATTCTCACCGGCCCCCTCTGGGGCACCCCGAGTGACAACTATTATAAACAAAATTATTATTTCATCACAATAAATTTATTGTAATTATAGAAGGCAATTTATGATATAATTATTATATAGAATTAAATATCACATGTCTATTATAATGAATTTAATTATACGATATATAAATTTATAGATTATTAAATTATAGTATAAATTCACATTACATTAGGGTAATCTATGTTTATAATTACACTATATTCATAACCATATCTATACTATACTTATAGCAATATAGATATATGGATATGCAAAAAACAGTAACAATAAGTCTCTCAATGAGAGACGTTACTGGTGTCCACTCGAACAAATCGATGAGCAACGGATGACAGTGACAGTGATTATATGCATCGTAAGTTATATAAGTTATAATTTAGCATTTATAGTGCTAAATTATAAGATCAATTATAATCATAATTATAATTCAGCATTAAAGTGATCATTAAAAGCCCCAGTGTCCTGGCACTCTTTTTTTGGGGCAGTTCTGATATTTTACTAGGTGTGGCTTTCACGTTCCTCATGCTGGCTTTGTGTCTTCAAAGAGCACTTTTCGGAGGGACTAATATATGTGGCTATTTCACCATGCTTTCCCCTAAAACGGTGCTAAGGGTGTCTCGGGACGAAAGTGTAGGGCAAGAGCCACAAGCTCAGGCAAGGACAGCACGCTCCCCTCCTGCTGGGGTCACCCACTGAGAACACAGCTTTGTAGCACAGACTCTGCCTGTAGTCTTACAGTGCTTTCCTTGGGGACACAGCTGGCACCGTGGCAGGGGGGCATCGTCCCGGGCGTGCTGCAGGGTCAGGCCGTCTCCGGCCCAGAGCTCACACCTGCGAGCAGGAGCCCTGCCCAGGGTACAGTTGGACCAAGGTGGGAAGGTGTGGAAAGACACCTTGGGAGGGTGAAAGAAGTGCTGGACTGCCGGGTCAAAGGGCACTTCTGGAAACATACCCCAGAGTCCCCAAAACACAGAAAGAACGTCTGTTCACCACAGCCAGGATCTGGAAGAACCTGAGTGTCCGAGAACAAGCAAAGAGATACAGACACCACGGCACATCCACACGAGGGAACGCTACACAGTTACCAGGAAAAATAAGGCCATGGAATTTGCCATCGTGATGGACACGGAGAGCATCATCATGAGCAAAGTGAGCCAGGAGGAGAGGGACAGACACAGAATCACTGCATTTATTTGCGGGATATGGAAGCAATGAAAAAACAGTATAAAATCAATATCCAAGGCCAGGGAGAGGGAGAACAGGCCAGAAGGAATCATGGTTGGGAATTACCACAAGGGTGTGGGGGGTTGAGGGTAGTTAAGATAGAGGAGGGTCCACTATGACAATCCTAGTTGGAAATGATCACTCCGGACAAGAACTGGGCAAGAACTGGGTGTTGAAAGTAAGTAAATGGATATACATGATAATTTTTCTGTATCTGTATTGCAAAACCATAAGCCTAACTAACGAGAGAGAGAGAGAGAGAGAGAGAGAGAGGAGAGGGGGAGGGAGAGAGAGAGCAGAGGGAGAGGGAGAGGGAAGGGGAGAGAGGAGAGGGGGGAAAGAGAGAGAGGAGAGAGGGAGAGAAAGAGGGAGGGGGAGAGAGAGAGAGAGGTGTCTGACATAGAGGTGGGAGTGGGGGTGGCTTGGGGGGCTGGAGGGAAGCTGGGGGCACTGGTGCTGGGAAATGACACTGGTGGGGGGTGGGTGTTGGAACATGCTATGACTGAAACGCAGTCATGAACAGCTTTGTAATGCTCTACCTCATGGTGATTCAATAAAAAATTTAAAAAAATAAATGCGGGAATGAGGAAAAAAGAAGCCAGCATCAGAATTTTGAATCCATTCTTAAGACAATATTGCATAGTAAAATTAAAAGATTCTGGGACTGAAATTGTGAGTCATGCATGATATCACACCATTGAAAAGACAACCTGGTAATAGTCTCGTAAATTATTTTTTTCATTTTTTCCAGATTTCTTGATCTTTAGCAAGATAGACACCAAAGGACAAACATTGAAATTTTCTGAGACAGTTCAACTGTTTAGGAGGCTACGCCTTTTTGTGAAATTACATCAGTGGTTCTTAAACTTCCATAACCAAGATACTTAATTCATCACATTTTACAACCTGAGAAGTATGTTCCTTCTTACAAAAATAAAGACTCAGAGTCTCTCCTTCATTCCTCAAATATTTCTGCCATAGATTGGATTAAAAATACACTACAAGTCCATCCCTTGGTGGGGAAATGTGCACTGGTGGACAGGCGGTATTGGAACATTGTATGACTGAAACACAATCATGAACAAATTCTGTATTTTGTTTTTCAAATATTTATGTATTTCAAAGTGATTCAACAACAACAATAGTTCTCAGCGCTGCAGTCCTCACTGAGGGTTGTGGCTACTGGACTCTGAGCCAGAGGAGAGGCCTGGGCACGTGGAAATATTACTATAGCAACACAGTCATTACTTTTCTCCTTTTGGGGAAGCAAGTAATTTAGCAAAGCAATGGGCATTGGCCTTTTGCTTGTCACCATAACCACTGGGAGCTGGGTAGCAAATTATTTTTTCCTAAATTTAGGAAAACACACACACACACAAAATGTACACACGCATGCACATACATACGGGTATATTTAATCAAATGAATATTCAAATTATACTTATCAATGATTTCATTTTACTGTGAAAAGAAAAAGGCACAACAGGCAACCTTGGTGTACCTGTTATCTGGCAGAGAATTTCTTTGTGTTTATTATGCTAAAGGTTTTCACTGTAGATACAATTTTGGAAAATTTCAGTTTTCCTCTAATGAAACACTAAAATTGCATTGAACGACATAATTATTTCTTGGCTCTACTATGCAATCATGTTTATGAGAGTGTCTATTCAATAAATATCTTAAAATATTCTATACCAGGAGTAACTCAAACATAAAGAAAAATCCCTTGGGATAGAATTAAAATTACATAGTTTAGCAAACAAGGCATTGTCAGGGTGTTTTAGAGTCTGTAAAGGGTTTTAAATTCATGTATTTTAAAATTCTGGAGTTATAGAAATTGAACAGAAAACAATAACTATTTTGAAATACAAGGTAGGAAACAAGATCCAAATATATAAGCTATTTTTTTAAGTACTCAGTTCTAAGTACATATTAGGCAAATGATAGAAATAAAAACTAGGTTTATATAGAGTAAAAGTCCAAACAGTCAGCTAACAAAGAAGAGAAGGAAAAGCAACAACTGAAATTGAGTTCTGGATCCAACCCCTTTTTGTAACTGAGATGAAGTTATGTTATCATGTTAACTTATGTGTTGAAAAACTTCAGGACTCTAACAAGAATGAGCTAATTGTCAGCCCTATCAAGTCAGAAATAAGGAAGAAAAAGGCTTGTTTCTGGAAATTCTTTTACAACAAGTCTCTTGCCAAGTTTTTACAGTGATCCTGTGGAGAGGTCTACATATGCTATGAGAGTCACTGTCAGTTTTTCTACTTTACTTTGTTGTCAGCCTCAGATTAATAAAACAACATACTTTCTGGGACTGAGATGTGTATGAGATGGAAATAAAAATGAACAGTGATTCATATCAAGAAATTATCTTCACTGGACAAATATATTTACACTGACTTAAATGTAAAATACAGGAAAAAGTTAATAGAATTTCGATTTTTTTGCATAATTTACTAAAACTCAATCAAAGCCCATGCAGCTTCCTTTTGAATATTTACACTACAAGATCTGAGTGCAAAGTACCTAGGCTCGCGGCTGGAGCAACAGCACGGTGGTAGGGCTTGCCTTGTGTATGGTCGACCTGGGTTCAATCACCAGCATCCCAAAGAGCTAGCCAAGGACCGCCTGGAGTGGTCTCTGAGCACAGAGCCAGGAGGAAGCCCTAGGCACGCCCAACTGTGGACCCCAAAGGAAAAAAATCAAAAAGCAAAGGCACCTAGGTTTGTAGTCATGGAGGGTCTATGTTCTCAATATGATTTATGAATTCAGGTGTGGCAACGAGGTCTTGAACCATTTTGAGCTGAACTTTGTACGTGGTGTGAGATGGGTCTGAACTAGCTTTTTACAGTCTTCCCAGTACCAATTGTTGAAGATACTTTTCCTCGCTCCCCCTGACACTGTGCATGTTTATCAAACCTCAGTGTCCACCTGCCTGAGGACCTGTCCCTGGCTCTCCCTTTGTCCTCTATCAACCCGAGAGTCTGTTTTTATCCCAACCACTCAATTACAACAGCCTGAAAGCATAACATTCCTGAAGAGAATTCTCCCATCTTTTCCACCTAGGATTTCTTTGGATATTTGGGCTGTCTGATTGCTCCATATACATTTCAACAGTATTTGGTCTTTATCTCTTAAATCATCACGGGTATTTTTATGGGACTGCACTGAATCTCAGTACTGCTTTAGGTAGGGTTATAATTCTGAACAATATTAATCCTTTCAATCCATGAACAGGAAACATATTTCTGTTTTCTCTTCTTATAGTAGTAGTTTATAGTTCACTCTGTATGTCTTTTACCTGTTTTGTAAAACTTATTCCTAGGCACTTGATTTCTTCAGTTGCAAATATGAATGGGATTGATTTGATTTCTTTATCTTCTGTACCATTGTTTGCATAGAGAAATGCCATGATTTCTGCATGTTGATTTTTGTAGCCTGCCACTTCACTGTACATGTTTATTGTTTTGGGGACTTTTTACTTTTTATAGTGCCTAGGGTTTTCTAAGTGTAGTATCATGTCATGTACAATAGTGAGAGTTTTACTCTTCCTTTTCTATCTGGGTGACCTTGACATCTCTTTTATGCCTGATTGCCCTGACAAAGACTCCCAATACTGCTTTGAACAACAGTGCTAAAGTATCGTTGGTGACTCAATGCCATTGCACAAATAAAGGGAAAAATAAAAAAATAAACAGTGGGAAGACATGAAATTAGGGAACTTCTACACTGCTAAAGACACCCCATAGTCTTGAAGAAAGTATTGCTTTCCACTCATCAAAGGACTGGTAAGACACATTAAGGATTTGTACAACTTAACAACAACAAACGTTATTAAAAGAGGGAGAAAAGATGAAAAGAAACTCCCTCAAAGAAGACACACAGCACAGATGGCTAGTAGGTATACAGAGAGGCTCTGCATCATGTCATCAGGAAATGCAGATCAAAACAACAAATATCCCCTCAAAATGACACATCAAAATGAACAAAACAGCCAACACTGGTGTGAATATGGGGTTAGAGCCACACACATGCACTGCTGTTTCGGAGTTGTCTGTTCACCCCTTTAGAAAATTATATGGCACTTGTCAGTAAACTAAGGGCTGAACTTCAAAAGACCCAGATTCCACTTGCTGGCATCTACTCCAGGGGTTTAAATGCTCTATTCAGAAAAGACAGCTGCACTCCTGTCTTCATTTTATCACTATTCAAAATCTGGAGATACTTCAAGAACCAATAACTAGACAAAAAAGAGACCTTCTCTCTCTCTCTCTTTCTCTCTCTCTCTCTATCTATCTCTCTATCTATCTATCTCTCTCTCCCGCTCTCCCTCCCTCCCTTCCTCCCCTCCCTCTCTCTCTCTCTCTCTCTCTCTCTATCTATCTATCTAATCTATCTATCTATCTATATCTATCTCCCTCCCTCCCTCCCTCCCTCCCCTCTCTCTCTCTCTCTCTCTCTCTCTCTCTCTCTCTCTCACACACACACACACACACACTTGAATACTGTTAATCTATAAAAAAAGATAAAATAATTTCATTCTGTGGATTGAACTGGTTGGTATCATACTAGATGAAGTTCATTATAAGGAGAGGGACAGATTCAGATTGATTTATTCATGTTTGAGATAAAAGAAACACAGGAGGAGAATAACAATTGTGCAACGGCAACAGACCCTGTCACTGGTCTACAAATTGAGCTCCCTGAGGGTTGCTGTGAGGGTTCGGGGATTGGTGGAGAGGGAACAAGACAACGGCGGGGATGGACTATTGCAATATTGTGTGTAGAGAACCTCAAATACATTTCTTAATGAGAAAAAAGAATAAAAATAAAGTACCTACAGTCCATGGAGGATGAATACTAGCACTTGGTGGTGGGTTTTATGTAGTAACATATATGAATAAAACATTAATAAACAGTGATATCTCAATTAAACTTAATAAATAATACAAGAAAAATGACTGACATTATGTTTACTAAATTTGTAAAATAACTTGCATTATATAAGATTATATTACGTGCACTCATTAAATCACCTATTCATAAAATAGTCAAATTAAAATATATTTGTGCATATATGCTCTTAATAGAGACATAAATTTAATCACTTAAGACTTATTTTATAGGTCTACCTGCAAACCTATAAATATGCATTTGTATCAAAATAATTGATAAATATGGCACTGAATGATAAAAAAATGGTATTTTGCATACCTCAGAAGTGATTTGATATGTATAATTTCATATGACTTAACCTAATACACAGATACAGTTCACATTTATGTTCATAATCATATTGTATGATTATATTCATACAAATAAAAGAACTTTAAATATATTTATGTGTTCACTCAGAATATCATGGATATTATCCCCATGACATTCTGAGTAACTGAAGATGGGGATAAAGGAGCACTTTTTTCTCGTTTATTTAAACACGGTGCTTTACAAAGTTTTTCCAGCCACCTCTCAAGACTGACCCCAGGGCAGGCCCTCAGTATTTTATATTATATTGATTATTACCATCAAATGGTTAACAGAATGACCAAGAGATACTTTAGTGAAGAAAATTAGCACATATTTTTAGCACATATTATGGACAAGTAAAGTTCTAAGTTAAGCAGCAAACTAAAATAATAAAGAAAATCATTTTTATACTCTATTCTATATGGAGAGTGAAGAATACAAAAGCATTCTCTATATTCTAATAAAGAGAATGGGACACTTTGTTTCTGAGTTTACGCTCCAGCTACAATGCATAGGCCGAGAGAAGAGATTCAGGGAAGATGATAACAGTCCCTTCATGTATCCAAGGTTAGTAATCAGATAAGAGGAAACCAAACTTTCATCTAAGTTCCACATGACAAATGTAGAACCACAAGGCAAGATATGCAAAAGTAATACAATTTAATGAAAAGCGTGACAACAAATCGTTCCTTCGGAACAACTGTCATAGTCCCATGAATAGATTCCTGTGATTCTAAGACACTAAGCTATTAAAAAGGTATTTCACTAATTAAATAAAAAATTAAATACATTTCACTTAATTTTTCCCTAGAAAATGAACTGTGTTTCCTAAAAAGTCCTGTCCTGCTATGACACTGAAGGCTAAAAATATTTCATTCAAGTTCTGTGAATAGAAGTTTAGTTGACAAATAATGAGGTTTAAGAAAGTTTTTCTACTGGAGGACTTTTCTGGACTTCTACAACTAAAACTAGTTTTCCCCAAAGGATGAAACAATTATACAATTATTGCAGTGTTTTCTATGTCAGTTGACTATAAAGACCTGTGTGTGTGTGTTTGTGTGTATGTGTGTTGTTTCCTTCATCACCACAATTAACAGTGGTAGACACAATAGCACAATAGTCTTCCATGAAAATAAAATTGGTTTATGATATTCTGTAAGAATAAGATGGTAAAAATATTAGAATACAACTAGAACGTTTTCTTGGGGAAGGTTTTAGATATATGACCACGAATTTGGCGCCTATCTATAGTCAACGATAATAATGCAATCATTTCGATATGTACCTTAGGTCCACAGTTATCTAGAGAATGAATTGCTAAGGAGACAAGCCTTGGCCTTTGGGAACTCCACAAATAATCTCAAAGACACAAATGAAGGTGGGCCATGCTAGAGCAGAAATCGGCAATACCCCCACACAGAAGAACACTCTGCTCAGTTCTGAGAAGAGTCTAGTAGATGATAATCACTTTTACTTTTGAATCCAGGGTGAAGTTCTTTTGAATTTTTGGTAATGGAATTGAGAGGAAAAGTATCAGAATTGGAAATATAGAAAAAGAATTTTCCTTGCAGACCAAAGAGCACAGTGCCTCTAAGAGCACTTTGTCTGAGGAAAGGCGATCAATTAAATTCGTGCTGAACTGCGACTTCTCCTATCAATTTCTCTTTTGCTAACTGGTCAAGTATTAAAACGTTCAATAATGAAAAGAACCATATTTTCTGCATGATCTTTAAGTTATTAATTTAAAGACACAAGGACCTTCATGTGGAAAATTTGACCTAAGGCAAGGACAGCAGATAAAAAATAAATATTTCAGCTGAGGCTCTGAACCAGATTTTATTTTTTGATAAAAGAGAAATTTGTATTACCTGCTTAAAAACGGATTAACAGTCCTGTGTTCAGTGATTAAGACAAAATTGAAGGAACCCCTGAGGAAAGGGCCCAGCAGACGTCAGATCAGAGAGCCCTGGTT
Source organism: Sorex araneus (assembly GCF_027595985.1). Taxonomy (NCBI): domain Eukaryota; kingdom Metazoa; phylum Chordata; class Mammalia; order Eulipotyphla; family Soricidae; genus Sorex; species Sorex araneus. Next base: position 215,326,844 of record NC_073306.1, read on the forward strand.
GCATGCCCAACGACGTCTTTGCTAGCTGTATGGTCCAAGCGAGATTACTACTTTATCCGCCAGAGTCTTGCTTTTCTCATTTACAAAGGAGATTTCGAAAAATGATCTCCTAAGATGTCTGTGATGACTACGTGATATTATATATGGAAGGTGTTCTGTATAAGGCTTAACATTTTCATTATTGGTAATATTCTGCTAATGCGAGAATCACTTAAAAACAGAAAAGAAAGCTGTAAAGGTTTATTACAATTAAAAACCAACCTGGATTTTCTAAACTCCCTTGCTTCTTCATAAAGGAAGAATATTTGCTTTTCAACAGTGAATCTTAGTACCATGGAAACAGAGGCCGAAAGGCTTCAAGTAAATAGAAAGCAGCAAGCTTATCTTAGAAAAAAATGTAGCCAGAATATTTTGAGCAGATCAAGATTTTCTGGAGCTCTGGAGAAACATACATACTTAATACTATATTATGATGTTAAAGGCTTCTACATATTGAAAAATTCCCAATTATTCAGTATCAGCCATTTTTAATTTCTATGGTTTTTGCAATACATATGTTCACGAAAGACAAATGTGATTTAAAAGATGAAAAGACAAATAAAAACAATGATATGGATGGTGTTTAAGTCACTTTGTAATCTATGTACAGCTCTGAGCATTGAGTACAAATAACTGTGTATCATAATTTAAGACAAAACTCAACATCAATTTTGTTTCATTATATGTATATATATGCATATATATATATATATATATAAATGTGTGTTTGTGTGGGCTAGAGTGATAGCACAGTGGTAGGGCGTTTGCCTTGCACGCAGCTGGCTGACCAGGGTTCGATTCCTCCACCCCTCTCAGAGAGCCTGCCAAGCTACCGAGAGTATCTCGCCCGCACGGCAGAGCCTGGCAAGCTACCCGTGGTGTATTCAATATGCCAGAAACAGTAACAAGAAGTCTCACATGGAGACGTTACTGGTGCCCGCTCAAGCAAATCAGTGAGCAATGGGATGACAGTGATAGTGTGTATGTGTGTGTAGTTTGTTTGATTGTTTCATCTGGGGCTACAGCTGGCTGTGCTCAGGGCCTACTCCTGACTGTGTTCAGGGTTCATTCCTGGGGTCCTCTGTGGAACCTGTGTGGTGTTGGTGATCGAACCCGGATCAGCCCAGGGCAAGGCAAGTGCCCTACTCACCATATCTAGTTATAATTAGAAACGGCTAAGTCCTTAGGAAAACTAGTGAGATACACAGCCTTTTAATCAGTATATGTTTCATCTAATATTGCTTATATATTTTTGAAACTGTAAGCTTTCCACACATACAAAATCATACTATTTGTATCACTGTATAACTGTCATCCCGTTGCTGATCAATTTGCTCGAGCAGGCACCAGTAACGTCTCCATTGTGAGACTTGTTACTGTTTTTAGCATATTAAATGCACCACGAGAGCTTGCCAGGCTCTGCCATGCAGGCGGGATACTCTCGGTAGCTTGCCGGGCTCTCTGAGAGGGGCAGAGGAATCGAACCCGAGTCGGCTGCATGTAGAACAAATGCCCTAACTGAAAAAGTGATTAATTTTCAACTTTCCAAATAAATTTCAATTGTATTAAGTATTTGTGATACCTGATTGCACTGTATGCATGTTACATAATACTAGTAACTGGGAGGAGTTTTTACTTTGTCTAATTCTGAGCAAACACAGGCGTCTAAGATGCAAATACTCTTTTAGATACTGAACGTTTTAATAAAGTTTTAGATAAAAGTGGAAAACAAGGGTCTGAGAGTCAGCAGAGTGGGTGGGCTCTCTGCCATGCACACCAGTGGGCTGGGCTCAACCCCCAGGTCCCCGATGGTCCTGGGAGTGTTCCCTGAGCACAGAACTAGGAGTAGGCCATCAACACCTTCCCTGCTCAAAACACAAAACAAAAAGGAAAACAAAGCAAAACAAAAGAACCTGGAAAGCCATATTTGATTCTACCCTATTCATTAATTTTAGGAGAATTTTACATGTACTGGTGCTGCTACTACTCCTTTAGCTCTTGTCTGTGTCCCCCAAATTTGAATAAAACATTTGATTCTTTAAAATATATTTTACAAGAAATAAAATCTTTTCAAAGAAAATTTACTAAAAATAATTCAGACAAAATAATGGAAATCATACAGCTGAAGAAAGTGAGTACCATTGGGGGGCACACATGTACACATGTCACTGTGAAGTTGCAGATCATGCATTATTAAAAGTTTTAATTTCTACCGTCTTAGGCATTTTCATGATGAACTTTACAGTAGAGATACGCCTAAATATGTCCGCCTCCCATTTTGACTTTATGCTTTCTTTCTTTTTCATCTCACCTTAAAATGAGGGTCTGCAATCTTTACAAACAAATGATCTGAAACAAAATTCAATTCACTGGAGAGTTCAAAGACATCTGGTGGAGTTATTTCCTATGCAATTAGACCACGAGGTTAGCCAATTCCCTGAAGAAAGCTTCTCTACAGTTGGGTACCCAGTCATTCCTACATTCATCAGCTCGCACAAAATGAGAATTTCTATTCATACAATGATACGAAATTATGTATAACTGTGACCTGATTTTCTAAGACCATTTGCATTATAAAATTATGTGTCTCCCATGATTTTAAAAAAATGACAAAAATGACATCCTCTAAAATTCTTTTCTATTTCTTTAGGTTCCATCACCACAATTTATGTCTACTCACAAGACAGTGAACTTAAATGTCCCTCACATTAATCTCCAGGGTTGAGGGAACATTTCTGTACAAATATAAAGTATGTAGAATGTGGCTCTTGAAAACATTTTCCATTTGAATATGAATATGCAGAAATATTTGTGAGAATTAGTGAAGATATTAAATGCTCCCCTTTGGTCATATTTGTTACTGTGAATTTTGGAAATACTGATCGGTCAACAGACGATGTTTACACCCACCCCTGCTCTGTCTCAACTCTATACTTTCACTATTTCTAATCATTTTTAATTAAATTTAGCTAGAAGTCGACAATTAGGAACATTTATTCTGAAGTTAGGGACATATCATGCTGTCAATAAGTCACATAAACAAATTGTCAGCACATATAAGGGAAACCATGCGTGTGAAGTAAGATGGCAGGATGTAAACAACTATGCTTTGTTCTGACTTGAACATGTACCCAGAGCCAGGATATTTAGACTGTTAGCAGAACAGACACACCGTTCAAGGCATCTCTCACTCAGCTACTGAATAAGAATGCAATCTATTTGCTATCATGAAATATGCTCTTAAGTATGAGTCATGTTTTGGTTACACACAGTTCAAAAGGAATTAAATCAATGGTCATATTTTATGTCACAAGCATAGAACCATCAAATCATTATTAAAAGTATTGCAAAATTTTTCCAAAAAAAAAAACCCCACATTTTTAACTTTACTACGCAGAAAACCCCATGGCAACACTCCAAAACAGAGAGCAAGGGATTTTAGATGGCAAGTTGGGTGTCACAGGAAACTTACCAGAAGTCTCGTCTACTCTCTCGTCCACAATGTGGTCCTTCTGATGAACCCATTCACTGTTGCACTTGAAGTAGATCTGGGTAGCAGGGCTGGCTTTACAATAGAGGTTCACAGGCTTATTCTTCACAATATAAGCTTCTTCTGGCTCAATAAGGAAGTGTGGGAGAGGCTCAGGTGGATCAGATGGGAATGATTCTGGGAGTTCATGAAAAAAGTCATCATCTAATAAAGAAAGAACAAAGTTGTAAATATGCAAAGCATCCTATCCAGTTGCCTTTCACTTGATAAATTTAAAAAGGAGTAACTTACAGACGATCTATTTAAAGAATTTGAATGCCTTCTATGACGTCAGGCAGTTTGGTCTGTTAACTGACCAAATCCTACATTCATATATAGGATTTATAGAAATATTCTCAATTTTGTGCACAGCAAAAACTCAACATCATAGAATAAATACCCTTCCCTTAGCAAACAGTTAATAAGAGCTCAACTAGGACCAGAACTGCAGTTTGTCCCCTCATAGACGGTGGGTTTCCAGCTAAGTCGCTATACCTCCAACTCTATATTATTACTCAAAGAAATGAGAAAAACATAAGCATCCCAAATAGAAGAAAACCCTGTGAAATGCATAAGGTGCATAATCATTAAACTTCTCCAGGAGAAGACCAGGAATTCTAGAAATGTAAATGAAGGGTCTTTAAGTTTAGACTCAAGCCTGTAATTATTTTCAAAACATATAATTCATGCATTTAACCACAAATATTCTCCGTCCTCAGAATTACCCCTGTGCTGAAGAGAAAGAGGAACAAGTCAGTCTACGGCGAGCCTAAAACCTAGAAACTAGCTGGCCTTGTTTGGGTCTTGTACGGCAAATGTTATATGGGAACTGGAAGTCCAATCTCTTCCCACCCAGAGGTTCCCACACACATTTGACCTAAGGATCCATTTTCAGGAAAAAAACAACAACTCCCCCAGAGCCCACTGGCAGTGTACCTTCTCTAATGCCCCCCAGCCAGCCAGCCCCACTCATTCTTCCCAACTCACTTCCAGCTTTCCCGCTAGCACGACGCAGCTTTTACCAAATCTTGGAATTCATGTTATTGAGGGATTTTTGGCTTTTGGGGGGACACCAAGCGATGCTCAGGGGCAAATCCTCTCTCTGCACTCAGGAATCACTCCTGGCGGTGCTTGGGAGACCACATGGGACACTGAGGCTCAAGCCTGGGTCTGCCGCATGGAAGGCAAACGCCCCACTCGCTGTGCCATTGCTCAGACCCGAGATTTGCGTAGTGGTGTCATATGAAGAATGCCAGTGTGCTCAAGGGGTGGTTTAAATTATTCCCTCACAGTTTCATACATGGCCTTGGTACCATGCCCAGCCATGAAAATTGGCCCAGATGGCGACTGCTCACTATAGGGTACGGCATGAGAGAAAGAATAAGCACCTTAATCTGTATGGAAATGGCAAATGTAAATATTGATTTAGAAATGTAGTGGCATCATGGTAATTATCCTTGTGTGAAAGTAAGTATTTAAAATCATTTTTAAAGCTCCAAGAGACGGTATGAGGTTAAGATGCTCGCCTTGCATGTGCCCAGTTGTGGTTAGATCCCGAGCACCACAAATGGTCCCTGAGCACCATCAGGAGTGACTGAGCACAGAGTCAGGAGAGAGTCCTGAGCACCTCACTATAGCCCCAAACAAAAGTATGATTTGTCTAGAGTAACCTCAGAAATCAATAACCCAATTCTCTTCAACCAAAATGCAAAAACCTTCAGACCATTTAAATAGTTAAGACTCTTCTGTCTATACATTCTTAGCATACAAATATTCATGAATATTTGGGTCCTCTGCACTAGGCATTTGTCTCACATTAGATTGTGGAATCTATTTTTCACCATTGGCAGTTTGATGTAACTATTCTCAATTTTCAAAGCAAGAAATAATGACAAACGTTTAACACTATTCTGAAAGCAATTTGAAGGCAGTGACTGCATTATTCCTATTTTTATCTTCATAAATCTATTATGTTGCCAGAAACATTATAGGAGGTCAATCAAAATCTTATGAAAGTACTAATATTATACACATGATAACTCTGATTCCCAAGAGACTTGACAGAATTTCAGAGTTTATGGTGAGATATTTGTTTGTAATATAGAATGGCATAGCAGTAGTAACATCAACAGACTGGTCTGGTTGTAAAGTTTGTGAGGCTTGGTCCAGAATGAAAATCCAGAAAGCATCGATGGAAATGCATTAAGAACTTGCAGCTGGTGATAATACAACATTAAAGCAATGATGACCACGCTCTTGGAACACTCACATTCCAAAATGCTGGTTCTCTCTACAAATGTCAGTTACCTAAGTATTACACATATCGTAGAAATATTGAGAAGTGAAATGGCATGTTCATTAGTGCGTACTCATCTTACAAATTAATTTTTATTAGTGTCTACAGGTGACTGAATGTAAGTGTCTCTAGGGGAAAGAAGATTAAGCCATTAGAACGGGGAAATCAGGTTCCAATTAAATCACTTAGCAAGTATATTTTCAGTGGTTTGTAAGTAAGAGTATCACTGTCACTGTCACTGTCATCCTGTTGCTCATCGATTTGCTCGAGTGGGCACCAGTAACGTCTCCATTCTGAGACTTGTTGTTACTGTTTTTGGCATGTCAAATATGTCACGGGAAGCTTACCAGGCTCTGCCGTGCAGGCGAGATACTCTTGGTAGCTTGCCGGGCTCTCTGAGAGGGGCGGAGGAACCCAGGTCAGCTTTGCTCTACCCACTGATAGCAGCCCGAGTAAGTAAGAGTATAAATTTATCTATTTATCTATTTATGACTTTCCCAATTTGCTTATTTAAGTGGTAATGCAGGGCCTGATCCCAAAGAAGCAAAATCCCTGTCACACTGAGGTTAACTCTTTCAAGTCCTGGAAGACTTTAATACTGGCAGATAACGAAGTTTGACATTCTACCATGAAAGAAACGATTAACTATAAACTATTAACAATCAAAACTGTGAACTGGTATCAGTTCCTGGGCTGGAAATTTATTTAGCTATAAAAATAAACCAGCTTTCAGATACAATTACGGTTCGGACACAATGAAGGAAGCTATGAAAGAATGACCTGCTTTATCATTTGCTCTTGGTGACCCCAGTTATGCCCAGCTCTCAGGGCTGTGCACTGACAGACTGTCCCTGGGAGCCGGGGACCGTACACGGTGCAGGTGACCAGACGCAGGATGGTTGCATGCCAGACAGGGCTGTGCACTGACTGTCCCTGGGAGCCGGGGACCGTACACGGTGCAGGTGACCAGACGCAGGATGGTCGCATGCCAGACAGGGCTGTGCACTGACAGACTGTCCCCTGGGAACCGGGGACCGTACACGGTGCAGGTGACCAGACGCAGGATGGTCGCATGCCAGACAAGCGCCCTGCCCGCGGAAGTCCCTCCCCGCACCCAAGAACAACTTTATTCTTCACCAGGAGGATAAGTGAGTGCATCTTCTCGACTGTAGCACTGTAGCACTGTCGTCCCGTTGTTCATCGATTTGCTCGAGCGGGCACCAACAACTTTCTTATTAATATCAATATCTCCAGACTCGACTGACAATTTCCACTGGGATATAAATATGTGTAAACCGCAGTCCCCCTGGTGACCTTGCTTCTTATCCTGATGACCAAATGCCACAGAAGGACTGCACACTCCGGGAGTTGGTACTCCAATATGTTCCTCACATTTATCTGACCAACTGCATTGTTAACTAAGCTCTCCACATACCGTTTCTTCAAATTAGTGAGATTCCATTTTCAAGGCTGTTTTTGGTTCTATAATTGAATTCAGCAATAATGTTATAATTTGGCCTTAATTGAAAGACAACAGCACAATCATTAAGCTCCTTCAAGGAAAGGACTGAGCAGTGGCACCTCACAGCCAGGGGTGCTGGGAAGCCACAATGCCCGTGTGCCACCCAGAGTCCCCCACAGGCTCTCCCCAGAGCCTCCCCCTTCCCTGCCTTCGTTTCCTTATGCTCCTCTAATCTCTCTCAGTTTTCAAATTCCTACCAGCATTTGGTAATAGTGCTGTCATATTTATATTTACAAGGTAAAGTGCAATATTCTCTGTTACCTCATAAAACCTTTTGTTTACTTGCAAATACTTTATGAGATACTTTATGCCACATACTTACTATTTTAATGCATTTTCATCCTACCTAATACTTGACAAGTATATATGATGATGTGAACATCGATCTAGGAAACTTTCAGTTGTTGTTTTTATTTTTATATTGCAGCCTTGATTTTCATCAGTTTAACACATAAGTTTCTATATATCTGAACCATAAAACTTGCACTATTATTCCCTTATCATAAAACATAAGACGATTATCTTTTTGTTTGAGACCTTAAGCATATTCTTCTGAAATGAAATTTACTTCCAAATGATTCAAGAACAATTTAAAATGAATGACTCAAAGTTAATTTTATCTGCATTTCAGTGCCCATCCATCAGAGAGATAATTCATGATATATTGCAACAAATGGCAGCTAGAATTAACTACTTCAATGAAACAGCTTATTCTAAATATTTTTATCAAGCATTCTTTGGAAGTCAAAGCATATTATCTTTATTTCAAGAAATTCAGCAATTTATTAATTAGTTAAATTTAAATAGCCAAATACACAATGTTTTAAATGCACTAGATAATATGGAGTTACTAAATAATTTCTACAGAAAAAAACCTTTTCATTCTAGTTTCAGGGATTACTTGTTTGTTCATGCCCATACATATTAGTGACATGAAGTCAACATGCTCTCTGGTGCATCCCGGGGAGAGAACACATCCTCATGCACAAGCCTAAACATGCGTGACCCATGTTAGTGGTATGAACTCTCCCATTCTCGCTGATGATCTCTGCCTCTGCCATGCTGTGTGCTCTACACTGTGCACTTGGAGAATTTTTTAAAAGTATACTTAGGCTTTTATTCACATAATTGAATAAATGCAATATAAGACAGTTTCCTTTTGCCTATCAAGTTTCCTAAAAGCATGCAGAAGGATTGATGACTACATGGGACATGTTCATTTACATATAATGGTTCAAACATAAATTGACATAATAGTAGAGAAAGCTTGGCCATATAAATAAACATTAACTCTCTGAACAGCTTTGGATAAGTCATCTTACTTTCTTGAATCAACGTTGCAACGTTAATGGATATTTATGTACACACATACACATAAACACCTCATAAATATATAAGTACATGCACATATGTTTACTGCAGCATTGCTATTAAAAAGAAAATGACATCTTACAGCAAAAGACAGCTGGAATTAACTCTGAATAACCATTTGTCAACTGAAAAATGGTTGAATAATTATTTATTACACATTCTCCCAATAAATAAGAGACAGAATTGTACTTGCTGTCCTAGAAGGTATTATTTCCAGAAAATATAAGCATTGTTTCAGCCAATATGCTTAGAATCAAGCCATTTTTTTGGGAAAGAAGAAAGAAGGCAGGAAGAAAGAAAGGGAGCTGGAAGGAATTGCGTGTGTGAGTCTGTGTGTATATGTAAGTTGCTGTATGAATAGATACAAGAAACACAAGGTAAATCTTACAAACATGTATAGAAAAAAAAGCATGCAGAGAAAACCTTTACTACTGGGTAAAGCAGGTTTTTTCAAAGGTTAAATTATGAATGTTTTTATTTTTATTATGTCTGAGTTTTTAGTCAAGTTGAAAGGTAAATCAAATAAATCAACATTTCTCGAGTATGTCTGAAGTTGCTTTTAGCTTTCCAGCCCCTCCATCCGGAGCACACGTGGGTAAGACACAAGTCTGTCCTTCCCCTGTTCCCTAGTAGGCAAAGGTCGTGCTGGTCACCAGTTACCTTCTTTGGCTAAAATTCTATGTGGTCTGATACAGAGATGGCTTCATCCCAAGTTTCTGAGTCTACCATTAACAGGAATGCCTGTTTTTCACACTTTCACTCTGAATTTATGCTTTATTGTGAAGATCCAATTCATTCAATACTATTTTTTTTTATGTCACTCCATCTTCATGCTTGCAGTTTAATTAGAGATATCTGCTGGGACTCTGATAGTTTCCCTCCTGTAAGAGGCCTTGCTGGTCTCCTGCAGAGTGAGGAAGTCTGTCTCTGTCCCTGGTTCCTGCCATTTCCAAGACAATGTGCCTTATGGTTCTCTGATGGGTTCCCTCCCCCCAACCTGGCCCTGTTTATTTTGACTTTAAAGTGCTTCATTTTAGCACTTTTGAAAGACTTGTTGTATCCCTAGATGCAGTGAGTTAAGACCAGTTAAACCATTCCATGTTTCTCAGTGTAGGAGTTAGAGAGCCAGGACTTAAGGGTATACAGCAAGGAGCCACAAAGGTGCAGAAGCAACAAACCAAACCGGGAGAAGCAATTTAGCTGATGTACTGTGGGAAGGGGGGAGGCACGGGGCGGGTCTCAGGAGGAGGGATGTTGGGGTTCTGGGGGGCGGTGCACTGGTGATCCTGTGGTGTTGGAACTATGAGCCTGACAAACTTTACAGGCTCTCAAGCCACAAAATCTCAATAAATAAAATATACAATAAAGGAGTCACAGACCCAGCAATTCCATTTCTCGGCATCTACCCCAATATCCCAAATATTCTCTCTATTAAAAAAAAAAATTGCACTCCTTCATTCATGTAGCACTAGCCACAACAGCCAAATCTGGAAACGAACCACGTGTCCAAGAACAGACGCTGAATAAAGACACTAAAGAGCATATATTCAATGGAATACTACTCGGATGTAAGGGAAAAGATGAAATCACACAATGAGCATCTACCTGGGTGGGATTAGAGGAGATTATGCTGAGTGAAGCTGGCCATAAGGAGAGGGGAAGGTGTAGAATTATCTCTCTCATCATGGATCTAAAGAAGCAACAGAGTCTGTGAACTCATCTGTAGAACTGAGTTTGCCACAAGCCACAGTGGGGTGACAGGGGCAGGGGAGGGCTTTGAATGGGGAGCCCTTTAGCAAGGACGGATGGGAACGTACACTCCAGCAGAGGGTGTGTGCTGGCACAGAGTACAGATAAAACTCTCTCACTGACGGTAATGTGAACCCCAGGAACAAAAATACAGTATTTTCATTTACTTATTTTTGACCACACCAGGCAGTGCTCATGCCTTTCTCTGTGCTCAGGGGCCACCCTTGGCAAGGCCGGGGGCTCGGTCATACGGGGCAACACGGATCAGAATCAGGTCAGTGGAGAGCAAGGCAAGCACCTTACCTGCTATACGATCCCTTCAGCCCCCAAATTAAATACTTTTCAAGAGTTACAAGCCTAAGCATTATTATTAATTTCACAGGTGTGAACTTAAGATAACTCAATAATTATTACAGAAATCATCAATTGCCAATAGAAAAATACTGAGAAATTAGGCCTAATTTTTACCAATTAACTAAAAGTATCGTTTGTAGCTTATTTGATCCTTTCAGGGGAGGGAACGTGGGGCCACACCCAGCTGTGCTCAGGGTTAAATTCTGACTTTGCATACAGGGCTCACTCCTGGCAGGGTCCAGGGAACTGTGTGTAGCCCCAGGACTGAAGCCAGGTCAACTATGGGCAAGGCAAACGCCTTACCCTTGTACTATCTCTCCAGCCCTCACTCACAGCTTACAGCCAGCGGGTAAACATTTGAATAGTCACATATTATAAAACATTCATATGTTCTAGGTCGGTCTCTAGAAATTCCCTGGAAAACTAACTCATTGTGGTGGTCAGCTCTACGTTAAATCACAAAGAAGAGATCCTCATTGATGCAGACAAACACTAATTTAGCAGTCACTTTGAAGGCCTTCTGTGGGTGTAATTAAATTCATAATGCATGATATTAAGACAAGAAGCTACTAAAGATAACCAGAGTGTGCCTGACTCATTAGCTGAAAGATCATGAAAGCAGAGCCGGAGTCTCTCTGGGGCCATCAGGGTGACTGAGAGAACGTCAGGGTCTGTGGCCGGGCAGGCTGTCGCACTGGGCACAGCTTCACTGACAACATGCCTTATCACTCAACACGCTTGGATAGAAGTTCTTCTTAAGGTTTTCCTTCCTAAATCCTGAATATAAGCCACCACAATCCTCTCCCACTGCGCTCCGCTCTTACTTCTATTTTCCGCCCCAAGCAGCAGCATGCTCAGAGTGTCAAGAAGTTTTTATGTCCTTCTTTGATGCTCAAGTGTCTGCATGGGCTTCCGGGAGCTTACTATTCCCCATTCCGTTTTAATTGCTGTGTCTAGACAAGTTCTGCAGGGGAAGGAAAGAATAGAACAAATATTTGCACACATACAATATAAACATACATATAAAAGACAAATATAAAATCTTTGCACAAAACACAAGACAGATATATAAAATACGTTTACAGCGCAACCTTTGCACACTCCATCCCGGTTTCCGTACTTGGAACTAGGCATCCCTTTCCTAAGCAGTTGCCATGGTGCTGCCTCGCATTTCACTGCCACGGGCTGAGGGAATTCTCTCCCTGATAAAGGTGAACCAACTGCCTTCTGAGTGGTAAATAATATCACACATATCTGGTTACAGTGCCGTCCCCCCACCCCCAGCCTTTTTTCAGACTCGACTTCACCATTCCACAGCCACTGCCTTGAAATGCCCTCCTCTCTCTGGGACTGTGCATTGACTTCAGATTGATCCCACTTGTCTCTCTGACCTTGTTCACTCCGTGAGCAAAGACAGACACTCACCGAGTCCTCTCACCAAGTCTCCACACGGCATCTCCGCCACAACACTGTCTTCAAGAACCACATCCTGTCGCACACACACAACCCCCCACCCCAAACCCGCCCCGTTTATAGAAACACCGCAGTGCCTTTGCAGGGCAGCAGCAGAGTCAGACTCCCCCTCCAGGCTGCCGATGCCCACTCCATGTACGCGGCATGTCTCATCTCTTACCCAGACTCAGGACAGAAAGTTCTACTACCACGGAACTCACCAAACCCAGCCTCACCCCTATCTTTGTCTTTTGCCTTCTTTACTCAAGGAAAAACTTCCCTTGCCCCTTAGGTGTTGGTCTCTCCTTTCCGGCATTCCTCAACGTCCCCGAAGCTGTGACCAGCCCCTGTGCTACACACCAGCCACAGACAGCAGCTCTAACTCAGGGGACAGGCCACTTGCCTTCAGCCTTTCCACCTGCAGAGTGGGGCCAGCCAGGGACAAGTTTCGCAGACTACTCTTCTAGACAATTCCGTCCAGATTTGAGATGATGGCTTCCTGGGAGACCATGACATTTTATTTTATTTATTCTTACTACCTACCACGAGCTGAAATTAGATTTTATTTTCGATTGATCGTTGTTAATTTTGTTTTTCCCCCTCCCATAAAACTGTTCACTTTTGTGATGACAGACACTCATCTATGTTTTTCAATACTCTACCTTCAATATAAGGATAGAGGAAACATAGCCTGTATGACTCTAATTTCTCCTATTTTATTTTTATTGTATGTATTTGGTTTGGAGGCCACACCCGGCAGTGCTCTGAGCTGACGCCTAGCTATGCACTCCGGGGTCACTTCTGGCAGGCTCGGGAGATGGTGTGAGACTTGGGGGGATGAGCCACAGCCAAGGCAAGTGTCCGACACACGACTCTGTCTCTCCAGCCCCTCGTTTCTCCTTCTGACCCAACTCCTGATTCCCAACTATACTATCACTTTTCCAGTCAAAGCATACTGTCCCCTGTTAGATGCCCAAACGGGTCCATCTCTACACGGACTGCGGTGTATAAGCTCTACGTGGGGTCTCAATGAAACCCTCTTCTCTGATCACCAGTACTGAAAAAGAACTATCGACCACCTTCATTTAAGTTATTACAAGAACTTTGTTACTGATTTTCTTCGCTTCTCACTTTATAGTTTCAATTTCATTCACAATATTAGAATTTCCAAATTAAAGGCGTAAGCTTAACATCTTCTGCAGGAAATTTTCAGTATTCAACAAAACATGGTCAAAATTCTACTTAAACTTCAGTTTATTCATCATAACTCCACCAGAGCCAAAACTAGTGATTCCGTATTCAATAGATGGGTTTTTTCTGTTTAATAAATGAAGTTTTCCATTTTAGTACTTACTTACACTTTCTTTGAAAATAACTTATCATTCCCTATTTCTTCAATGCCTAGTTCACCATCACTTGAAAATTTATTCTTAATTCTTCCAGCTAAAACCATTCCTTGTTGCTCTATTGTAAAGTTTCTTTAATGACCTTTGAAAATTCCAATCATTTCTATATCTATAATTACTATATGATACAGTTCTATCATTCAAATAGGAATTTCTATAATATCATGCGATTTTTTGCTATGATGGATAGTGTAGCACTGTAACACTGTCGTCCCTTTGTTCATTGGTTTGCTCGAGCGGGCACCAGTGATGTCTCCACTGTGAGACTTGTTGTTACTGTTTTTGGCATATGGAATACGCCACGGGTAGCTTGCCAGGCTCTGTCTGCCATGTGATCGAGATACTCTTAGTAGCTCTCTGAGAGGGACGAAGGAATAGAACCCAGGTCAGCCACGTGCAAGGCAAATGCCCTACCCACTGTGCTATTGCTCCAGTCCTTTGCTATGATACAGTTCTATAATTCAAATAAGAAGTTCTATAATAGCATTGCAATTTTAACACATCTAAAATTGATTACCCATTTAGAGAACAATGTAGGAAATTAATGCAGCACTTTGTGAATTATAATAACTAAAATAATTTATTATAATTACATACAGAGATATAAATATATGTATAGAATATATCTGTATATATTTACATATTTTAAACTATGATAGAAATTTTCAAATATACACGAAACAATACAACAAAAGTCTCAATTATCCACTCCAAGGTTCCGAGGAATTTGAACAATGTACCAATTTTTTTTTCATAAGAAAAAGAATAAAGCATTGAGAATTCAAAATATTGATAAAGATTTATCACAGGGCTAGACTGAGATAGTTAAAGGAAAAAAAATCACCAAATTAAAGATAGGTATTAAATTTATAGTATTGAAAACTGTGATGACAAAATCAATTGCAAAATATTGAAAAGAAGAATATTTGGGTATATGCAAAAAATTAAGCCCTAGAATAATGAGGACATATATTTGAAAATTTTACATGGTGTTGATGGAATGTCAGGGTTTGAGATTCGTTTCTATGTGTCTAATTGCACCACTGAAAGCCCAGTGTCGCTCCCCACCAACGGGGTCCCTTGACCCACACCTCACACTCCACTCCTCGTCCCTCCAGGAACCACAAAGATTTCAGAGTCTGAGACTTAGCAGACTACTAAGTTTTGTTCTTTGGGGGAAGTTCCTTTGCTTAGTATCTCATAATCTGCACTTAATGCGGCCAGGGGGCCACCATCTTTCACTTCTGTCGTTATTTTAATAAATCACCTCAAACTCCATCTATTGTGTTCCAAAGGACATAATGGCATCTTTTGTGAAGTACGGAAGTCATATTATGTGTATATTATGTGTGTATGTGAAGAGCACATATTTCCCATCACTTATTGATGGGTATTGAAGTTAATTTGATTTTTCTCTCTATTGTGAATAATGCTGTCGCAAACATTGAAAACCAAATATTTATCTCCTTACAGTAGACGCATATGAGCGGTATTGCTAAATCATATAAAATATGCATTTTCAAGAAAGGGCCCTCCATGTGATCTTCTATAGAAAATCTGCAAATTTATATTTTCACCCGCAGATACAAGAGTTTCTTTTTCTCGGAATAACCCTCATCAGCACTTGTTTCTCGTCATTCTCATTGGTGTGAGCACTGCATTGCTCTTCTTAGATTAGAGTTTCACTGAAATAAGAGATGTTGAGTATTTCATTGTGTACTTATGGGTGATTTGCAATCTCTCTTTAGGGAACTGTTTATATAAAGTGTTTATTCAAGACGTCTGCCCATTGTATGACTTGGTTGTTTGCTTTATCGTTGTTACTGAGATGTATGGGTCCTTTATCTATTTTCAATATTATCCCCTTCTTGGGTATATAACATAGAACATTGTAAATCACTAAGCTTTTGTCTTTTGTTATTATTGGGGCTGAATCCCCAAATACATCTCTGATACAGAGGTTATGGCATCTCAGCTGACCTCATATCTGGGTCTTTAATTCATTTTGGATAGCTTTGGTGTATAGTTTTATATACTGATCTCATTTTTATTTATTTTTACACGATAGTGCAGTTTTCCCAGTATAATTTGTTAAAGAGGCTTTCTTTTCTCCATTGTCCGTCATGGTTCCTTCACTACTATAGATTAGATGTCCCCGCATGTGTTTATTTCTGGGCTCTCTGTTCTAATTATCTGTGTGCCGCCATTTTCGTTCAATAACCATAGTGTTTTAATTACTATTGATTTGTAATATAGAAGGAACTCACAGAGTGGGATGCTTCCATTTTTCTATCTCTTAACTTTCTATAATTTTGCAAGGTATTTTGTGGTTCAATGATAATTTTAGAATTGTTTATTCTAATTGCTAGGAAAATGCCATTGGTATTCAACAGGGCTTGTGTTGAATCTGTAGATTGCTTTTGGGAAGATGGCTATTTTAATAGTTTATTCTTCCAATACAGGAGCATGAAATATACCAATTATTTTCTTTTCTTTCAAGATTTATGAATGAGTTGATGGAACAAGACTTATATAAGCTTCTCTGTTGGAGACAGTGGGACCCGGGTGCTGCTACTGGGCTGAAGTACAGGGGGCGCAGGAAGGTCACCCACCTGAGAAGGCCAGGAGATTCTGACCAAAACCAAAACCAAATACCCGTGATCCTGAAATTGTTGGCAGGTTGGCATCTCTGTGGAGCTCAGTTGTAAGCCTCGGGGCCTGGCGGGAGGCTGTGGGCAGCTGCGTGGGTGGACGCGCAGTGGTCAGGGCTCTGCTGGGGCAGGAAGCTGGCCCACCCCCCTCCAGAGACGCTCTGAAGAGGTCGGTGGGACAGAGCATCCGAGAAGTGTTTTCTGTGTGTATCCCTTTATTCTCTTAGGAACCTTCCTCCGCCTCACTGCTTGTGAACAGAAACTCAACGGATTTAAGTGTATTTGCTATGTATCTTGCCACTTTACTGAGTGTGTTATTTTTAGGAGTTGTGTGTGTGCGTGCGTGTGGGTGGGAGTGGGTGTGCGTATGTTAGGTTACCTGGTTTAAAGTACATTTTAAAATGCATTACCATTAAAAGTCTCATGAGATTTCCCGCATAAACTGAGAACCTGCTTAGTAACCCTGTACTGAGAAAATGGTCCTTTAAATTCAGTGAAATTATTTATTCGTAGTGTTCCTAACATAAATTGATAATGGAGTTCTTCATAGAGAAACTTCAATTAAATCTCCGTCTATTCGGGGTTTCTTGAAGCTAAGGATTTATAGATCTAAGAATTTATAGATCTTTCCTCTTTTCATCACTTTCTACTTTCTTCTTCCTCACTTACAACGTTAAGAGCATTCGTCATACTAAGATTATGGCGACATATTTCTTTGATCTAATTCCCTTTGCACTGACACCATCATTTCTTGCTGGAACATTTGAAGAATCTCCTACTTTCTCCCCTTTGCCTCTTGTCTAAGGCCTAACTCTGAAAGTCTCCTCAGTGCTTACCATTCTGCATTTCTTCATTTCCACGAAGACCTACCCACGCTTCTCCGCGGAGAGCATCTCTGCATCTCCCCTCTTGCTGGCACCCCGCCGGGCCTTCTCGTTCCTCGCACGACACAGGACGGACACACATGTGGACTCTCTAGTGACCCCTCACCCCTATTCAGCTCTCCTCATCCTCATCATTTCTTCCAGGAATCATCTCTTCCCCAGACTTCCTTCCCTTCTGCCAACTTACAATCTACCTCTCTCCTGCTCGTACCCTAAAGTTCATTAAGAACGTATTTTTAGTACTGCACTTTAAAATTAATTTTGCAGATAAACAACCTACTCCTAAAATTATGTAAATATATGATAATAGACTTTGGGATTTTGAATTTGGCTACTATGTGTATGCATTTTGACGGTTCATCTAACCTCAGTTTCTGTGAGGAAAATACAAAATAAGACAAAGGGATGCAGGTTACAGAAAGAAATGTGAATAATTTATCATAAAGTTGACCATAAGATCTGATCTTCTGGTTATGATACATGATAACTATTTGTATTTTTATTACAGTGCCTTTATTATGGATATCAAGCTTCTCCCATTTTCCTAAACATACTTGTGTTTTTAATTTTTATTTTTAGAGGGAGAGAGTTTGGGGCCATCCCTAGCTCTGCTCATGAAGCTTACTCTTGGCTGTGTGCTCAGGGATCACTTCTAAAAGTTCTGGAGGAACCAAATGGGTGCCAGGGATCAAGGCTGGGTCATCAGTATGCAAGGCCCAACCTGCTTTTTTAATAACTTTCAACCACACACTTTGCTTTTTAAAAATTTCCAGAGTTAGTGCTAGCATATGCTACTCTGCCAACCACTTTCCTACGTGTTTAGTGTAAGCTAACCATCAAGAATAACACTGCACATGCAAAAAGCTTTCCTGGCTACGATTTTCCTCTACTAATCTTACTGTAATCTTTCTTTCTGATTGCTAAACTAACGCACATAAGTATCTATTTTTATAATCGTAATTTTTACATGGCATGGGCTGTAAGTTGTGGATTTATGGCTCTTCAGGTAATAATTCATTCTGCTTGTTGAGGGGCCATGTTGAGCATGACTCAATATCCCACTCCCCACTCTATACTTATATATTAATCAGGACCCAGTAACCCCTGCCATAAGTTCATTTTGATGCAACAAACAGCGTTCTTGAAAATCTGCCATTTTAAAGACAGCATGCCCAGATTCCGTCAGCAGACGACGAGACTGTCACCATGTCCAGCAGGACCCCGGGTGGGGGGCGTCTCACCTCCAGTGCCACAGGCAGAGCCCACGCTCGACACGGGGCCACAGAATTAAACCTTGAAGAAGCAACATTTCCTTCTCCTTGGGAGACCCATGCATCGACCTCCTTGACATATCACTTCTGAAGCCCTTTAGGCTAATGACCTTCTCCCCTGCCTTTAACCCCTGCAGCTAATTAAATATGAACAAGTCTTTGGTGAAAAGAGTTTTTCTTCAAAGTTACTCGTTCAAAGTTTCCCTTAAGGCATTCTTTGTCACTTTAGCTTTGCCGGCCATCATTGCAAAGAGTTGAAATAGGTGAGCTATTTTTATAGGATTAAATTTTTTTCTGAGACCTAAATCTACCTTGATGCCGCAGATAGAGACTAGACATTGAAATATAAAAATTGGTTCACTAGGCATAGATGTTTATAAGGAAGAAAACATAATGTTCCAAAGTGTGGTCTCATTTAAAGATAGTCAAGCTTTCAAAAAAATCATTTTTGGAAATAGTTCTATTTGGGGTCTGTAACTGCACTCTAAATAAAAATACGCAGTTAATCAAACAGGATACTTTTTTTTTAAATTTCCTAAGCACTGACTTCAGAATTAAACGGCATTCTTGATAGTGTCAGTTTTTCAGAAGAACGCAAAAATAAAGATCAAAGGGAATAAGGAATTGATTCAGGAAATATGCAGTTAAGTATTTCGTTCATTGGCCAATTTCTTTAGGAATCCTTCTACAGTTTCAAAATACATAAAGAACATTATTTTCATTTTGTTTAACTATGTGAAGGTCAGGCGTGAACTTCCGCTGCTGATATGCTCAGCTCCACGACTAGGGCAGGCCCAGAGCTACTGCTGCACAACACCATCATTTGTTCCACCCAGAAAACATTTCTGCAATTTAACTATGACCGTCCAGACTGCGCACTTAAGAAGTGATTAAAGTTTTAGGAGTGATACAATTCTCTGTACTATTTTACATTGCATTGCCATTATAAATGTTAAACTTATTTTTAATTAAAACTTTATTTTTATAAAGTGGCTCATGATGATTTATTACATCCAACATTTCAACAGCAATCACACCACCATTGCACCTTCCCACCACGACTGTTTCGTTTTCCCAACACCAACAGCAGGGACTACATCATTTATTTTATATCGCTTGTCGTAAATAATTCACTATAAATGATCAAAAATATTTCCTTAGAAGTAAATGTGTGAAGACTGTCGTGTCTCACCCTGGAGCAATTATGCCCTCATGTATGTGATTTCTAACACGTGGTTACAGGGTAAGCCTTGTGTGCTAACATGTTCTTGGTGGGGACTGGTTGCCTTCTGCTTACCCCCCTCCCTGTGCGGGGCTACCTGGGCACAGTCATGCAGAGTTTCAGGTGTGAGGTGTGAGTGTGACGTTGAGCTTTGGGACTTCTATAATTTCAAATGGGATGATGCAGCTGGAACTAAATTTTTAACTGGATGGTGACTTAGGGGTCTGGAGGCATCTCTGCAGCTTGTCGATCTCCTTAGGGATTTATTCATGAGTCTCCGGATGAAGCCAGTTAACGAGCTTGCATGCCCCAGAGTGAGATCATGGGTGTGAGGACAGATCTAAGCATAGCCCAGTATGGCCCCAGACTAAAAGCAAAATTAATAATAATAACGTTAGTTTCTAATCATTATCTATATTATACATATGTGATACATATGTTTATGAAGCACTGTATGAGGAAATAAAATGAAACTTAAGATTTCTAGCTCAGGGCTGGAGCAATAGCACAGCGGGTAGGGTGTTGGTTTGCCTTATGTACAGCCAACTCAGGTTCGATTCCCAGCATCCCATATGGTCCCCCAAGCTCCACCAGGAGCAATTCCTAAGGGCATGAGCCAGGAGTAACCCCTGTGCATCGCCAGGTGTGATCTAAAGAAAAGCAAAAATAAAAAAAAGATTTCTAGCTCAAAGTTAATAGTTAAACTTTAAAAAATTATATAGAGTAAAATACTATCTTGAGGGCTGGAGCCATAGCACAGCGGTTGTGCGTTTGCCTTTCACGCGGCAACCCGAGTTCGATTCCTCTGCCCCACTCAGGGAGTATCGAGCCCGCACGGCAGAGCCTGGCAAGCTACCCGTGCGTATTGGATATGCCAAAAACAGTAACAATAAGTCTCACAATGAGAGACGTTACTGGTGCCCGCTCGAACAAAATACTATCTTAGAATACTTTTATTATGGATTTATTTGCACACCACCTTTGTTAATGCTTATCAGACAATAATTCTAACAGTACCATCACTTCACTCTGTGATACATTTAACAATCTGAAAGCAATTGTTACAAATAGCAATTGAATACAGAGAAAGTAAACCACAACAAGGAACATTGATGACATATCATTGTGATTTTTGAAGAGATTAGTATATTTGGTTTATTCTTAGTTTTAGCTATTTAATTTTTGTTTTGAGGAAACAAATCCCTAACAATAGGGGTTACTCGAAGCTCAGTGCTCAGGGATCATTCCTGGCAGGGTTTGTGGGACCATAATGGAAGTCAGGGATTGGATCTGGGTTGCCTCCTGGGTAAAGCGCTGTGCTTACCATACTACCTATCTGTCCTGCTGTTTTATAGACAAATGAGTTTATATGCAAATGTGTATTGGAAAGTTTTCATGAAAGTAACGTAGCAGGAGAGAGCCCGTAGCCGACAGGCAGGGAGAGGCATAAAGGTTAGTGCTCTGGCCTCTGTTACTGGGGAAAAACTGTTTTACCAGTGGTAGAAAGGAAGGAGGGAAGGGAAGGAGGGAGGGAAGAGGGGGGAGGGAGAGAAGAAGGGCAGCGAGGGATGGAGAAGGGAGGGAGGGAGGGAGGAAGAGGAGGGGGAGGGAAGGAAACCAGGCTGAGGATGTTGAGGAGTACCAAGCAGGAAGAGGATCTGCTGACAGGAAGACTGACAGACTTCCTCGCCTGACGGGAAGGCTGTGCCTCGGAACGTGGGTCTTTGAGCGGCCATTCTCAGGAAGGCTCAGAAGGGTTCCCTTTGGTCTTCCACTTCACTGAGCTCGGGAGTGAAAAACAGTCTGCGAATGCAGCTAGTTCACTGACATCAGCAACCTATCATTTCCCAAAGTTTGGGAGAGCAAAGGATTGATTTTAGGGTTCACGGGGGGCAGGGGAGACTCGGGATCACGTGGCTGGCAGAAGCAATATAAATTCACAGCGCTACTAGGAGGGTCCGTGAAGATGTGATGAACTACTAGATTGGGTCACACGTCGACTCCGTCAGGGACTGCTTCATCCTCTCTGTTAAGTCAGGCTGATTTGTTGTTTTCATGCTCTGTTTTTCCTCAAATCTATTTAAATAAGCAGGTTGATACCAGGGTCAGCCGTCTAACTCCCCCTTCCTCTCTCTGGGTTCAACTCAAGTTCCCGTGAAATACTGTCCTTCTGGGCCTTCTGGGCTGACGGCTACCAAAAAAATGTGGATTTAAAAAAGTAAAAAGAACTGAACTAAAATTTAGCCTCCTTATCGAGAATCTGTGACCATGTCAGAGCAGAATCATGGAGTTGCTAGAAAACACTGCTGAGTGTTAGGCTAATCTGGGTGCCATCCCTAGCACCCCACAAGGCCCCCTGAGCCCTCTAGGAGTGATCCCCGAGTCCAGAGCCAGGAGAAAGCTCCGAGCACCGCCAACGTGGCCCAAACAAACAATGATCACTTACGCTTTTATGCTATTCAATGACCAAGCTTTAAGAAAGGCACCCAGTCACAGTTCATAGTTCATGGTTGTTCTCAGTCAAAGCTGTGCCCAGGCTTGGGAATGTGAAAGCAAACTATGAAACAGTTCAGGAATGAGTAGGGACACAGACACAGTATCAAACACAGAACCATCATACTGCTTAATCCTAGGGAGGGGCCCTCCGCAGCTGACCATTCGCAGTCTCACCCCAGGTCCCGAACAGTCAATCGAGGGGATGGACAAGCCAAATGCTTGCACCACCAACTATTATCAACCTCCTGGTGGGCCCAGGGGCCCAGGCAAGGTGCCAGGGTCTAAGCCACATTGGCCTGGTGCAAGGCAAGCACCATACCGAACACATTACCTCTCCAAACGGCCAGCAGCAGTCTGCCATTACACAAACTCAACTCCCCCGGTTCTCCTTGCTTACGCCATCAGTACTGGGAGATGCTGCCACAGGCATCATGGAACCAAGCATCTACAAACTTGAGGTGCTACACCAGCAGGTACACGTCTTTGGATAATTGATTCACTGAACACCAGATTATTTGGCAAAACAATTAGGAGTTTCGATGACCCAAAGGTCATGCAGGAACATACTCTCATTGTCCCCTTAGTGATAATTCTTCAATTTAGTGGCAAAATCAAACTATAAGTAAATTAGTATCCAAAGTAATTGAACAGCTGTGTGTTTTGATGATGATTAATATGTACTATATAAAAGAGGCTTCGGGTCCCTCTTGTTCTCAGTCACAAAAGGCAGAGCAGACACTTGGCTGATGGAATGCCCCTTCTGGGTCCCTCAAGGAAGCCCATTGTTCAGTTTCGAGGGAAAAATACTCTGCGACCATTAGAGATCACGGCTTTGTTTTCTGCTGGTGGAACAAAAGTCAAAGATCTCCAAGCACCTCAGAAGAGCTGACTTAGTGCCTTTTACCTGTGGTCATATTCAGAACAGATCACCTCAGCTTTGTGGGCCAACTGAGCCTCAGCTAGAGGGCTTCCGAGACTGCTTCACCACAGCCCAGTCTTAATCTCTCTTCCGGATCAGTGACTGTGGACCAGCATTTCAATCACCGAACCAGACTCTCTGGGCAAGCTGTCGGGATGACTAATCCGTATACATTCACACCCACATCCACACTCTACCTCGGTCTTTACTTCCTTCGCAATTAACTTGGTTTGGGATTTTTTTTTTTTTAGTTTAGGGTATGTTTGCATGGATACTGACATTCATGGTTTCCATGTCCACCATTAGCTGACCTTTGCACACTGACACGGCCAGCCCCCCTCCAAGAGTCCTTACTTCTGGCCGACCTCCTCGCTCCCTCCCCACTCTCTCTGGCCCGGATTCTGGATTCTGCACTGCACTGCACGGCACTTGTTATCAAGTGATGCTGTCCATACTCTTCCCTTGCCTCTCTGTATGCCAGGGGTGCGTGAGACTGTCTGGCACCTGTCCTTCTGTCTCTGGCTTCTTTAACCCAGCTTACTGACCTCCAGTTCCATCCAACTTGCAGCAAACCGCATGATCTCTTTTTTTCTTGTGGTTATCTAGTACTTCTTTATCCACAAGGCATGAAACTTTCTGACCACTAATCAAAGAAGACCTGCACAGTGTTGGCTTCAAAATGAGCTGGCAAAACGCAAATGCACTAGCTTGGCAAAGACCGCTGACCCCCACAACAAGCCACGGCGCCTCTGGGACAAAGAGGAAATATCTGTTTGATGAACAAAACCACACGTACAGGTGTGGATGATCAGACGCGGGGGTGATTTCAAGAACTCTATTCCATTGCTGAAGAAGGGCACACTTAGTCTTGGAATGATGAGGAGTATCACAGTACTCTGGTATAATGAAACAAAAAGGTGATTTCATCCATAAAAGACTCCATTTTTAAATTCAGAGTATTATTAATTTAAACCTACTGACATGGTGAAATGCATGAAACTGCGATATGTTTTCAGCTTTGGTTTAGTTGCTAAATTTGTCAAACCAAATCTGAGGTTCCCAACAAATACAACACGCTGGTTTTACAGGAAAGGCTCGATGACCCTTGACCCCAGACTATCAGGAAGAAAAAAGAGAAAATGAAAGAAATCGGGGAGGAAAATAAGAAGAGACAGATGGGAAGCAACCGGAGACATTAGTGAAGGGGACTGGGGGACTCGGTGGTGCAGAGAGGTCACACAGCTGTGTAACCCAACCACCGGAACCAGAGATCCGACAACCAATCTGAAAAACAAGTCTGACAAGTGGGCCCGGGATACGGGGGCCCTGGTGGAGGGATTGGTGTCGGAATATCATATACCTAAAGCTCAACTTTATCGATAACTTTGTCAATCATGATTCTTCAACTAAATAAAAAAAATTCAAAATGCAGATCAAGGAGGCAGGCCAGGGGCAGAGGGGCCCTGGGAAGGCTGGAGGGGCTCGTGGACACTGCTGGAAAAGTGTGTGTCTGAACCCAACTATGACAAACTTTGTAAATCTGGAGCTCTAATAACATTTTCAAAATATCTAAAGGGCACTGAGCTCAGAGATCCAGACTGAAGCTTCAGCTAAGGAAGCATGGCTTGAACACGGGTTCTTCCTCTGTAGCTCTGACCTATAACATGGGTCCCACATATAACCTTCATCTGGAAGTTGTTCCTATGATCTGAAGTTGCAGTGAGGATTAAATAAAACATTCTGTAAAAAGTGTACACAGCAATTTCTGGTGCAAACTAAATAAATGTCATCACCACTATACATTCATTATCCTCTTTATCTTAGTCATTTTCTTACCTATCTATTTCCTCATTGAATCATCTTATTCATGAAGCTTTATTGACTTTTCTAAGTACGACTCTTCTAAGTACAAATTCTACATGTAGCACAGTACAAACAAAACAATGTAAGTTATTATTACTTTAAATTTCTAAGAGATCTAATTCCCCACTTGTCTTTTACAAGCACATTCTTTTATTTTTTATTTCTCGATGCTTTGGGAAGGTTTCCACAGTGCCACTTCTATGCTGTCACCGTACTTTGTACTGAACGCTACCAAGTCAAGCTGTGGCAGCCCACCAATAACGCGTTACATCTCTGGACGAGATCTACCTCTACGAGAACTCTAGTGAGGTCCAAACACTCTTGGGGCTGTTGCCACCACAGTGGGCCGGGACCTGCCCTTGCATGTGGCCGCCCTGAGTTTGATCCCCAGTCTAGTCCCCAGGGCCAGCCGGGAGTGACCCCTGAGTGCAACACCAGGAGGAAGCCCTGCGCATCACTGGGTGTGGCCCCAAACAAAAGCAAACACAGTAAAACCTCCCAACACACAGCGATGTGCTGAAATGTCCAATGACCTTTTCAAACGCAGATACATGTCTAATGTATCACAGGTTACCATGACATATCCTATATGGCAGCACATACTAAAACCATTAAGAATAACATGTAATAAAGATACCTGAGTAATCTGGAAAATGGAGCATTTCTATAGATCTGAGCCTGGATAACCTCTTCCCTGTAGGATTAAATGTCATTAATCCCAGAGAGTTTCCCCTTCAGGATTTCTGTATTCTAAAGAATTTTCTGGAAGTAAAATTTTCCTATATTATTTATAAATATTTTTTTCTCCTTTCATTTGGAAATAAGTTAAGTTTTGGTTCTGTGGAATGCTGTAAAGTGATGCTGTTTTAAATGCACACTTTATTTCTGTCACAAATGGACTCTGGAATTACTTTTCCAGTGAGAAAGGTACAAGTTTACATTTGGTACAAAATGATGTCAAGGTAAGCATTATTTTCTAATAATAAATATATGTTATATTGAAAGCATATATTTCATATACGGCTGTCTCATTTGCCAAGGCGTCAAAAATCAGATGGGCCGGACATGTAATGCGATTCAGAGACGACCACTGGACTAGAGCTGTTACCAACTGGATTCCATGGGATATCCAAAGACCACATGACCGCCCACCAACGAGATGGTCAGACTTCTTCGTCAAAACCCTGAATGAACAGTTTGAGGCTCTTCCTGTTCCTGGAGCAAGCAGATATCATTGGGCTACACTAGCATGCGACGGAGACAAATGGAGATGTTACTGTCGCCCGTTTGAGGAATTCAAAGATCAATGGGATGACAATAGTAAGTGACAAGTGATACTGAAAGCAATAATCAATTTACAAATCATACAATTTTCCCTCAAACTTTCATATCAAAGTTTATTAACTGTACCATTTTATCTTGAATTCTCAAGGAACCTAAAGAGAGTTGAGTGTTCAACAATAAGCAAAAATAACAGAAACTCAATGTTTCATTCTTCAATTCTTCAAATCTTGAGAAGGTGCTACATAGTACATAATTTACCATTTAAGTAAATAAAGCAAATATCAAAGCAGTCATATTCTTCATTATAAAATGTAGTGAGTGGCTAGTATCAGGAAGATTTTTGTTGAAGAAAATGGTAGCTGAAATCTGAAATCTAATTACAATATATTTTTAATGTACTTCCATAACAACCCCCCTCTGAGAAGTACAGTCAAATCTACATCTGTATTTCAATTCTTAAACTAGTTTTTGTCACATGTAACAGCAGAACTGACCCCTGTGTTATATTTATGTGGGGGGGGGCATACACAGTGCTCAGGGCTTACTCCTGGCTCTGTGCTCAGGGATCACTACTGGTGTGCTTAGGGGACCAAATGGGATTCAGGGGTGAATTTCAGGCGGATCATATACCAAGCAAGCGCCCTGCCCCTGCTCTGTATCTCTAGCTCCCACTGCAGTTACTATGAAACAATAATCACAGATTTCCCAGAGGCAATGTCTGAGAGAATATTTCTAATTGTCTCCAAGTAAATTTTGCAATTGTATCACATCTACAAGCACTAGAATAAGGTAAGAGAGTGCTATAAATCTTGAAATAACTTAGGAAAATAATGACTTGCATGTGAGCAGTTTAAAACAAAAAGAAACAACAACGAAAAAAATACCTCTTCACAAAACTGTCTCATTTGACCTCTACTAGACCTTATAGAAGAGCAAAGCCACGTGCATCAACCTCCAATTTATACACTGTGCTTCAAGAAACTCGAAAACCTATGCCCAACTCACACCACAGCATTTATAGAGCAGAGCTGAAACTTTTTAGACCTCTAACTCTTAATAGTATGCATGATTCACTTAATTTAAATTTGGAAAATCTAAATAGTTTACATGCTCAATATCTATACTTGCCCACTAAAAATCAGATTTGCTCCCCTTGTTTATAAATCTTGTCTATTGCTCCTAGAAAACTGGAACATACTAGATTAATTATGCTTGCTAATTATATCCATATCTTTGTATTTTATTATTCTAACCTTCATTTGGCTATATAAACTTTTCATGGAGATTATTTGGAAGATTCATGTAGAGTTCATTTGTTTCAAAATAAGGGGTCGACCATACTTGACTCATAGTGGGTGTTCAAGAAATTATCTTTTAATTGACCAGCTGGCATAATAAGTAGTTTGTAAATTGCATTATTAATTGAATATAAATAGTATATTCAGAAAATTATTTCACACTTTCTGTCCTAGAAATGGTTGACAAATTCATTCTAATGAAAGGCAGATAGAGTGCAGTGAATAGAGGCTTTCACAGATGCATTACAGCCCATGAAAATAACCCAGACACAGACTAAATTAGCCTCTGGTATGCTGGCAGCCTGCTCAGCATGGCGTATGAATGCCCCTTTCATGATTCAGAAACATTTTGACATCTAAAATAACATTAACTCAAGTTATCTGTGATGTATGAAATTATAATATATCATGACAGAGTAGTTCGATTGAACGCAGAAGTAGTTGGAAAAGCAAATTCAGTAAGATACAGAGTCTGTTTCCTCTCAATGTAGAGAATCTAAGTAAAACAATCTGAATTTTTATGACATCTTTTTTAAACTATCAATTTCAATTTCAAAACAGTTTAAAATATTTCAAAATTATAGACAAGCCATGCAAATTCAGATGCTTTTATGATACTAGTAAATAGTTTCATAAAAGATGACTTGAATGCATGGAAATAAAAAAGCTAAAAATACTTTGGTTCAGGACAAAACAGCTTCACAAGACATTACGTTGAAAAGCAGACTGGTTCTATGGCTGCTATTGTTTGTTTATGACCTTTCATTAAACCCATTGGCTTTTACACGTGGACACCTACGAACTAGTTATGATCTGTAGATTTTAGGATGCAGTCATAGTCATAGTCTTCACTTGTCGGAGATATTCTTAAAAAATATGTAAGTCTAAGGACCTAAATCACAACTGTCACTGTCACTGTCATCCCGTTGCTCATCGATTTGTTCGAGCAGGCACCAGTAACGTCTCTCATTGAGAGACTTATTGTTACTGTTTTTGGCATATCCAATATGCATGGGTACCTTGCCAGGCTCTGCCAAGCGGGCTCAATACTCTCGGTAGCTTGCCGGGCTCTCCAAGAGGGGCGGAGCAATTGAACTTGGGTCAGCCAAGTGAAAGGCGAACGCCCAACCGCTCTGCTATCACTCCAGCCCTAAATTACAACTACCCAATACAAATATAGTAAAAACTTCTAAGCTGAGCCAAAGAAGCAGGTAGGACATTCATCTTGCATGAGGCCATAAAGTCCCCAGAGCACAGGGACAGGAGTGACCCCTGAACAGAGGGCCAGGAGTAAGTCTTACGTGGCCAGAGGTAGCCCCCCAAAACCAAGACTCACAAATCTCATAATCAACTTACATTTTGCTGTGCACATGTTAGAAAATATTTTAAAAAATTATTCTATCTTATTTTAATTACCAAAATAATTTTGTTATTCGTGTTCCAGAAGAGAATGAGATCACAGGACACAACATCAAGGTCAGGATGGAGCCAACATATAAGAATATATTTCAAATTCCTCTCATCAATTAAGCGAGTGCAGTTCAGAGTTGAACTGTTGTTTTTTTTTTTTTTTTCATTTATCATGCACCACATATTGCTGCTGGATACTGGAAACAGACATAGTGAGTTCGAGTTAAGAAGAGTTCTGAAGTATAAAAATCCTTTGTATTTCAAAGACAACATATAAAAAGGGCAGAATGGGTTATCAATACTTCTCTAATACTGAATACATTGTAAAATCAACATATGTTGACTATCAGATTGCATAGTTATAGCATAAAATCTTATTTTACTTATTAGCCTGCATTTCCATGCAGGTACTAGAATTATTTTATTTCTTTGTTTTATGGGTCATACCCAGCAATGTTCAGGGCCCAATTCTGGCTCTGCACTTTGGGGTCACCACTGGTGGGATTGGGGAAACCCTAGGTGGGGGTGGGTGTCAAACTTGGATCAGCTGCACGCCGGGCAGATGCCCTCCCCCCTTCCTCTCTCCAGCACCTAGCTGCCAGAAGTTTCAAACGTGGCCATATGACTCTTTGAGTATATCCCAAGGTGCTTTGGTTTCATTCTGTATTTACTCTGGACAGGATTTCTGATAGTCACACAACCCCTGCTCCCCAGTTGCTGACCAGAAAAGAGCTGATTTGTGGCCAGTCATAGTGAATTTATGGCCAGGGTCCTCTACCCGTCTGGCTTTTGCACACAGAGTGATGGAGTCCACGGCCCACGTGACATGGAGGATTTATCTGTACTCACTCACAACGAGCTGCTGGCCTGTTCCGTTAGCCTTTCACAGTTATGCTCGGGAACTTTCTTTGCACTTTTCACTCTTCCGGTGTTGCAAAAGTTGCATCCTGAACCGCCCGCCCCTGTGGGCGCCCCCTGGCAGGAACTGCATGCAGTCTGACACTCCACACAGCAGGGGAGGGCCCTCAGAAAAACACCTCGAGAATGAACACAGGAAGGAAATAACCGCCCTGGTGTCAGCACGAGGATGGCGTTCAAAATACAGATTCAGGTCACAATCGTCCTTCATTTTCTTACGAGTCAGGCGACTGTACCTGTGTTTGCACGTGTACCCGGGTGTGACACGGGCAGCACAGACTCCGCTGCTGGAAATGGCGAAAGGCTGCGGGTCCTCTCCATACTCCTCAGCCACGTGCTCGTGGGCAAGGCCAAGGGGACGTCCACAAGAGGTGTCGAGAGAGGCTGACACACTGAGAGCACACGCTAGAATCTGGGTGTGTGCACACACACTTCAGTGCTGGAGGAAACTCCAGTGTGAAGAGGTTAGTAAATAACACGGAACATCAGGATCTTAAGAACCTTCGCGCCCACGTGCCCAACCACAGGAGGCCTCACCCCAACCCCGGGCGGGCGGAGACGGGGGTGTCTGCCCTTATTGACGAAGGGTCACAGCCACACGACAGGCCCTTTATCCTCTGTGAAGTTCCTGGCATCGAATTGAGGCACAGGAAGTTTCCTCGAGAAACCCGCATCACGCCCTCCCCGTGGGAAGGGCCTTGCCAACCGCCCGGGCTCTGATGCCGCTCGCTCTGACACGGGCAGATAACAAGGAGCAGATTTCCAGCCCGCCTGCAACAGTCATGTGTCTCCAAGGGCCCCATGGAGGGAACCCTGAGAATACAAAGTAGTCAAACCTCATTAAAATAGACCATTTAATAATACCATTTACAAGCACAGACTTTCAACAGGAAACATAAAAAGGACAGAGTTGCTGGGAACGGCTTCCTAGTGGGGGTCTATCAGCTCCAATCTCTCCTTTCGTAGAGTTGATAAGGTTGTGTGTTGACTGAAATGGAAAACAGCTAATGTAATCCACCTTTTTAAAGGTTAATCTTGCTTGAAGTCAAGAAGTTGAATGGCAATTTATGTAAACACTGACTTTAACACCCCATGTGGTATCTATGTGTATTTCCAATGCATGAGATAACACACTCTTCAATTTTAACAAATAATTATTTCCTAATTATTAATTCTGGTACAGTTCTAAAAGATTGAAGCCGGGTTATTAATGAAATAATATCTTTAGTTTCTAAGAATCATTTGCCTGTGGTCAGTTATAAATTAAAGAGACACACCCTCGAAAATACAATGTTCTATGTATTTGCTTTTATTTTTCTTCTTTGTAGTTTCTGGGTCAGAGCAGTCATTGCTCAGGGTTAATTTCTCACTCTAGACTTGGGGCTTGGTGACCATATGTGGTGCTGGACATGGAACCTGCGTTGGCTGCGTGCAAGGCAAGGGCCCTTCCCACCGTATTCCAGGCCTCCACTTGCTTTTCTAAGACAAGAAATTCACAAGTGTTGGTGGAGATCAGCAGGTAAAAAAATTTTATAACATTTATCAATTAAGTCATGGTAATAATAATAGGCACAGCGTCAGTACATGGCTTGAATTCTTCATTGGTGCCATGACTAATATCTACCATCTTTGATTCATTTTTTACTCTTTTTCATAAAGAAATCTTAACTGTTTGAATTACTGGCATTGCGTTACTAGTGAGAGCTTACTACAGACCCAGGGCTGGGCCCTCGTGCCTGGCCTTACATCTTGGCCGATTCTTGCACAGATGAAGAATCCAAGAACAAACCCCAGTAGTTTTCTCAATATCAGGTGACAATACCACGAGGTGCTGTAGAGAAAATGGAATGATTTCCTGCCTGAATACAGAACCTGGGCATTTCCACAGAGGCAAGTGGTTTAGGATGAATGTGAAGAAGGCGGCCTGGTGGGCACGAGGGAACCTGAGGGCTTTGTGGAGGGAGGTCGACACTGGTGGTCGGTTGGTGCCGGAACGCTGTTTGTCTGGTGCTTAACTGTGAATGACTCTAGAAATCACGGTGCCTCAATAAAATCAGTTGCATGCATGAATTTTTATGGGCCTGTTAACAGTGGACCGAATATTACCCTAAAAGCTGCCTGAGGAGGCCAGAAGCAAACCCTTCCTGCTAGTAGGAAATAATGTTAATGGTGACAGACACTTTTCCTAGTCTAAGTCCTTCTTACCAGACTCTACAAGATAAAGAATCACAGATGTGGTTGCAAACCTGATAAAACTTTATCAAAATGTTCACGTGGGCTCATGATCTGCACAGCTCCTAAGAGTGAAGTCTCAGACACACGTTGCTCCAACGCCGCGCTCACAGCCGAGTGCCAGCACAGCCCCCCCACACGCCAAGCTCTCCCGTGACCCATTCTCCACCACACCTCCCGGAAACTCAGCTCTGGAGACCGATTCTCGGTGCCTCATGCAGCTGGCCCGTTGTTACTCCCTCACTCTATTACTTTATATACTAAACATAAGTAAGATTGTTCCATGTCCGTCTCCCCCTGACCGCCGCCCCTCAGCCAGCAGGGGCTCTGAGCTCAGGAATATCCTCCCGCTCTTTCCACACAAGAGCAAGTTCTATTGTTTCATCTTTTTTTTTTAAAGTCGTGTTCACTCTACATATGCCACTGTTGCTCTACCCACCCTTCTGTTTGTGTTATTCATAAATGAGTGCTGAGGTGGCTTTTCCTGGCATGATGACACTAAAGATTTTTTACTGTTTGAAACAGCATGTTGGGTAAACTGAGGAATGATTTTCATGGGCAAAGGTTTGGACTGAATGTGTACAGTAACCAGACAGCATCTGCACCAAAGGTAGATGAGAGTCCCTTTTCCCCTGACGTCACTGGTTGCTTCTACTCCTTCTCTTGGGTGCCAACCTCCCTGGTGCAGGAGCTCACTGTTGCTCTGATCTATGTTTTTAATGCTCAGACCCTTACTTCCATCACTAACACTACTAATTTCCATATTCATTCTCACGGAGACAACAGGCATCTTCATACAGAAAAGAAGCACCCGGAGAGCTAGAGAGATAGTAACCATTGACCAACAGTTTCTAACGGTTTCTAATCTCTAAGCCCCGTCTCTGAAATCATGTCCTAAATCTAAACAGAGAAGAAATAAGCCTACGAGGAATAGTACAAAAAATTTAAAAGTCATAAAAATCTTACTCAAAATGTTAATACTATTTAAAAAAAAGTTCGCTAATGCGTTTTCCTGATTTTACAAGGAAACAGCCTCTGAGTCAGACAAGTACCAGGACAAGCCTCTGCAGTCTCCTGTCTCACAACAAGCAGAAAGATCTGCAGTGGATTTCCCTTACCCCCTGAGTGTGAAGGCAACCCATAGGTCTTCCAGGAACTTACCATTATACTAGCATTTAGAATCTCTCTACCTTTTTAGATACGCATAGGTAACATACAAACACACATATATTTACACACACCGGTATATTCTCTGATATGCTTCATGTAACACAAAAGGATACAAAAAGAGGGAAAACAAGTTCCAGCTATGATTATTGGTTAAGGTAAGGCAAAGATTGAGCTTCTGTCGCATTTCTGACTCAACTGCTGATTGAACAGATCACAGGTGAACTAGGAAGGAAGGAATCTGAAGTGTCTCATGGTAAAACAGCTCAGCATCTCACACAGACGCGCTCCTCTGCCTCTCGATGAAGCCCACATTCCCTTTGTGAATACATCTTCCTGCAAACCCTGGGCCCCACGCTCTAAGCCTTATCATCGGGCTGCATTCCTGCCTTTCCCTGTGATATTCTCAGACTGGAACCTCATAATTTAGTTTCAACACGAACCGGAAGAATCCTCCAATGGGATCCCCGAGAACAGTACTGTGTCTCCAAAAAACAGAACCCAGTCTAACAGGGATCGTGGTTTGCTATCTCCATTGTCAAATTTCAAATGCTGTATCTGTCCCACCTGTACATCCTCACATTCACTAAGCATCTACTAGATGCCCAACCAGCAGACTGTTTAAGGAGAACTGTACATGAGACAAGCTGGAAAAGGAAGATGTGCGTTTATCAAGAGAGATCGTAGTAGGGCTATTCGTTGAGAAATTACAAAGACAAATGGAGACAAAATTTAATTTCCTAAACCTGTATCGACAATACAGACAGAACTAGGGAGTATTGATGTCCTGCATTAAGCCAAAAGGAACTTTGGAAACTCATTACCATTTAATAATTTTAGAACAGCTGACATGAACTTTGGATAAACTGAAATGGACAGAATCATCAATGAAAGGCTTCTAGAGCATAACACATGTTCTTAATTTTTCTGCAACTCCCTTTCTCTGTCACAGGTTAGCTTAACAGACAAAAATCTAAGAAAATGATGGCAGAGAAATTTAAGTCAGTCACGAGTGAATCCTGCCTGGCTCTAAGACACGAGATGTCAAGTGTAATTAGACAGTGAAATAAACCAGAGCTGGCACTAGAAAATAGGCAAGCATTGATTTTCTTTTCACTTTTTATTTATTAAAATGCTACCGAGTAAGCAGATAAACTTTTTTGGCTCCATATTTATGGCCATATCCCTTTTCTTTTTTAAAAAAGTGGGAGAAAGCAAGAGCCTTCAGAGTGAATGGAAAGTCTGCTGTCAGTGACATTTCCCTTAGGTAGTTCTTAGTCAGTTACAGTGGGCACCTCTTTTATTTTTCGAACAGGTTATGTCTTGATAAAAATAGTTCCCTCAAAATCATGAATAAATGTGAAGGGTAAGGAAATGCATGATGCTTTTAAAAATGATGCAAGGAAGGCAGACTTAATTTTGGTCATCACCATTTAATGGACCTCTAGTTATAAAAGCAAAGAAATAGAAACACTTAATATTTCTGATGTAATATAAGAAATAAAGAGTAGAATTGGGAAAGATGGAGCACTTTGCTGACACTAAAGAGTCAAAGAAGGAACATGATCTCCAGTTGGCGGGAAGTCCGGCCCTGTTTTCAGAGTTCATCTTTTAATGCCTGTGAATTCAGGAATGTTAGATACCTTTTATTTTTCATTTGAGAAATGGGGATATTTTAATCACACACTTCAAAAAAAGTTATGTAGATTAAATGACAGCATATAGAAGGTCTTGGGGGTAGGGTCTGTGCCTGGGTGAGTGTTTGTCACAATAATGGCTTTTCCCAGAAGGCAGCAGACTCGGAACCTCATGGCCGCACACAGAGGACCCTGGAAGAGCAACGAGTCAACTTCAAACATTCATCCATTACAACATCTGTTCCCTTCTAACACACGCGCACACACACACACACACACACACACACACACACACACTCAGGCACAATAATCTATACTAACATTTAACAATTTATAAATACCATAGTCTCAGCTAGCAAAGATGTTCGTGACGCAGGTATTTCTAATTTCTAGATTATAATGCAACCGGTCCCAGAATGCAGACAGCTACATTGTTTCCTATCAATTACCTACTTAATACAATGTCTCCTGAAACCATTCTCTAAAACAGGTAACAATCTTATCATATAATTGTGCAAACCCCCAAACACCATGCCTGTCGTTTAATGTGAATTTCCTGGAGCTCCCGAAAAGAAATTGCTATTGACTGCTTCCATTAGGAAACTATTGACCCTTCTCCACTAGACCATCCGGAGGAGAAACTCACTAAATATGCCAATATTTCATCTTTAGAATATCAAGGTGCAACTGGCACACTGAAGGATATGGCTTATTTAATCCAAAATTAAAATTTTATAGGCTACATTACCTAAAGCAAATTGCTTAATATATTTAGAAGAACAGCTGCTTTCTAAATCTTTGACATCAATGTAGCTGAGGCTGAAATTAGGTGAATCCAGGAAAACAGGTGCTGAGTAGCATCTCCACGAGATTTCCAGAGATGTCTCACTGTCCTCCGTCCCCAAACACATCACAGAGGGAATTTCAGAGGGAGAAGCTCCTTCTCTCTCAGGTCCCACTGACTCCAGGGAGAGAGAGAGAGGACTCCGCCCACTCACGTAGGCTGCAGGCCTGAGAACTACTCAACTAGTCAAAAAAGATTTGCAAGGTTTTGTGCAATATATTTTTATGAAATAGCTGTGTTCATTTAACATTCAAAAATGTTAACATCAAAGGCACGGTAGAATGGAAAAGAAGTTTCAGAATGTCCCCTTAACACCAAGTCAGAGCAATGTGCGGCTGGTGATGTGTGAGCACAGGAATCCCAGCGGCTCTGCTTCTGATACACGCTCAGAGAACAGGAGCGTGAGTGAAGAGCACGTGAGAGTCCAGCACAGCAGGTGGACCCACGCCACGGACCACGGACCACGGACCACTCCAGAGGGAGAGACGGTGAGTTATATGACGATGGGCTGGTGGGACAGCAGGATCCTGCTGGCACGGCCCCCGACACTTAAGCAGAAGTCGAATCCCACAAAACCAGGTACAGCCTGTGACGCAGGCGGCAGGGACTGGGGGGCACGCCTGCCTGGCCGGCCACGGTGTCTCCAGGCTCACACACTCAGCCCCTGTGCACTGACAACCGCACTCCTACCTGGGTGCTCCTGGCAAACAGAAAAGGTCTCACAAGGCTCCATACTGAAAGCGTATTCAAAGCGCCACACCAGACAGCTACTCACAGTCAAGTTTGCGGCATCCAGCATGACGACAGCAGGATGAGCACTGCACAGCCAGACCAACGCCGGATTTTAAAGAAAGCCCCTTTGAGTTCAGAGATTAACCAAGAGGAATCACTGCTTTATGTCATTTACTAGTAAGGCTCACAATAGATTAATTTAATTGCGACTCAAGATGGACTTTCATATAGCACTGTCACAATGTCCTCCCATTGTTCATCGATTTGCTCGAGCGGGCACCAGTAACGTCTCCATCGTGAGACTTGTTGTTACTGTTATTGGCATATCAAATACACCACAGAGACGTTTCCAGGCTCTGCTGTGCAGGTGGGATACTCTCGGTAGCTTGCCGGGCTCTCTGAGAGGGACAGAGGAATCGAGGAATCGAACCCAGGATGGCCGCATGAAAGGCAAACGCCCTACCCACTGTGCTATAGCTCCAGTCCAGACTTCATATATTCTCCAAAATACGTTTTAAACCAACAGGAACCACTGGAAGAGTATTTATATCGGTTGGGCCGAGAGACAGTGCAGCGGGGAAGGCCTTCCACTTGCCTGACCAGGGTTCCGTCCCCAGCACAACACGTGGGCACTGCCAGGAGGGCAGAATATGGGTAAGTCCGGGCACTGCCAGGAGGGCAGAATATGGGTAAGTCCGGGCACTGCCAGGAGCGATCCCCGAGTGCAGGGTATGGGTAAGTCCTGGGCACTGCCAGGAGTGACCCCCAAGCTTAAAACTTGGTTCTATGTTTTTATATTTTCTAATTCATTTAAAATATCACCATTAAAGAACTAAATCTCATATATATGCATATGAAAATGATTTTCTCCATGTCTTGTTGACATGTAAGGAAATTTATACTTTTTCAGTAGGAAATAGGCTATTTGATTTTAACATTTCCCATATTGCATGTGAACAAGTAGATATATAAGCCCTAATAGAATATTTTTGTTGGTTCAAATTGGGGTCAGCCTGAGAAACACCAATCAAATGGAATAATTATAATTTTCTTTTATTGTACAGTAGGGTTTTATATTTTTATTATGACAGAAACAAGTTGTAATTATATTATTCTGAATTATATTCTAATATTTTGACAGTAGATCAAATAAGGAAGTGCACAGAGGTTGCAATATGTAGGTTTTTCCTTATTTATTTTCAGTGTACTTTAGGATAAAGTAGCATATTGCCATTAATATCTCATGCGTCTATTTTTAAAATATTGCTCAAAATTAAAATTTGTTCATATATTATTGATAAAGGACTACAAGAGACCAAGGGTGACCCAAGTACTCTAGGAAACTATTTTACTCTCCTGCGTTTACTTTGGGACCTTGAGTTAAATTCCGTGAAAAGCTGGTATCATCCTCTGCTATGAAGCCCCACCTCAGAGCTATTTAACGGTCTGTATCCTCCAACCATCCCAGTAAACTTTGGGGGAAACAGTCCCTTTCTGGACTATACTGTGGAATGTGAAAGCACTGAAGAGAAAGAAAATGAGCAGTGACAGGAAAAGAGCAGGTACGAATCCTTTATTTGGGCTGGGGGGGGGGGGGGCGGCAGGGAGAAGGTATTTTATACTCTAATTTTAAAATCACATCTTTGCATTTTCAACTTTATAATGAACTACAGGCAATTACTTCCCATCAACGTGGATAAAAAGAGCTGCCCAACTGTTCAACATTTGCTCTACTAATTGAATAATCAATTATTCAAATAAATGATTCTCCCTATCAAACAAACTCCAGGAGAAACTCCGGCATTGTTCCAGCCCCAGATAGTACACAGTGTTCGTAATAAGAGACCAAAACCAGACAGAATTTTACATTGTTAGGAGAAAAGCCCTCTAATTGAGCAGAGATTTATGAGAACTGAAACTGCTCCGGCATCTCACGGATTCTGATCTTTCCTGAGACGGCTAATCTCACCTCTCCTCGTCTAATTTGCTGATTAATTCATTGGCAAGTATCACCGTGGTCCTTAAGAACATGCACTTTGTTAGGTAATGGGTTTTAATGATTTGTCTAAATGCACTCCTTCCACGCCAGCAAAGAAAGACCTCTTCCTAAGTTATCTGAGCCCCAGAGGGACCCTGTGGACTGGGGCTGAGGTGGGGGGGATTCTCGGCTGACAGATGGCAGATGTGCTCAGCATTCACGCCCTACATTTAGATGGATTAATAGTAGCTGAAAGTCGTTCTGTGAATTTCTTCTTCTAGAGGCAAAATAACTTTGTGCAAGCCTCGGACGGTGTGTGTAAGCAGACACCTACCACCACAGCCCATGATACCCAGGGATTCCTTCTGATTAAATAGCAAACTTAAAAATAAACGGTGCATCCAAGGAAGAATTCCTGACCATGGGCAGGTTTTCCTTTCCTTGTTTTTAGTATGCAGAAAGCTTCTGGGATGGTTTTCATTCATGACTGACCTTACATGGAACCCTGTTTTTTTTTTTTTCCACGACTTTTGCTAAAGGCTCCTTCGTGGATTAATAGCTATGTAGAGTGACTTAACTTTTTATCTCTTATAACTCATAGGCATATAAATTGGGATTCGGATTCATTCAGATTGAGCACTTCACATAACATGTGAGTAGTGAATGAAAATGAAACCCATGTCCAGAATATGCACTAAGAGTCAAAATCTTAGGGAGAGATGAGATCTACAATGAAAGACACATTCACAAGACCAGGGAAAATCCATCTAAAATGGATTTTCTAAAAAACATCAGGCTAAAAATATGAAAAGCTCTAAAATTTATTTGCTTTCACCCATCCTAAGTCTAATATGACCAGCAATCATTTCAGGAACAAAGAATAAAAGTAAAACTTTTTACATTTTCAAACATGGCTTGTGTAAAGTCTAGATATAGTTTTCTATACATAATTTATAAGAAATAGGCAATTATTTAACAAATAAATTATGCTAGGCCATTTGGAAGCAAGCACCTGGTATTAAAACTCTAATTAAATTGTATTAAATACTGAACATTTACATGAGCAATTTCCTGTAGATACCAAACAAATTATTTTTGAGTGATTTAAGGTTCCTCTGAAGTTGTGTGTCAGATTTCTAGAGAAAACACAACATTTTCTTCAAAACTTAGAAACTTCACTAAGACGTTATTAGTAATTTAAGATTTCCCTCATTATTGGCCCTGCTACACATGATTGAAAACCTACTGGCAAACCAGAGAGGAAAACAACAGAGGCAAGAAGTGGAGAGACAATAAATAGTCTGATCAATAATAAATAGGGTACTAAGGAAAGCCCAGGGGACCCGCGCCTCCAAGTTCACTCCAGTCTTACAGTACTTTACATTTCAAATCATATCTCACAGAACAAGTGATAGGATTACACTGCTAAATCCATAAGCATTGATTTTTGTCTCAGTCGCAGATGCATGCTGTGCACTCTTGGAAAATTTGCTAAGATCGGTTTATGCCACAGCGCGGCTACACCACACCAACACTGCTTCGATGAACTCACTGAGTCTGTAATAAGCAATTATCTAAGCTTTGAAAAACATGAGCATTAAATTACGGAGAACTTCGCCGACATGCCCGTGGATCTCTGCTCTCGGCACCATTTTTCATTCCTGGAGACTTGGCCGTCCCCCCAGCGGAGACCTGCTTTCTGGAGAGCGCGGACACATGTGCTCCCTGGCAGAGTGTCCGAGGCCGGTCCCCAGCGGGCCCTGAGTGCCTGCCTTCCGGTCAGAGACAGAAGCAGCGCGCAAATGGGCTATTATTTTCACCGCGGTTGACCCCACTGCTGGTGGAATTTAGGATTTTGTTTCACATGACTTGGTTTCCCATCCTGGGGAGAAGGGCCCGGCCCTCATCGGAGTCACAAGGACGAGGCGTTTCTGCAACAGGAGAGGAGGTCTCAGCACAGGGGGCCCGGCCCTGGGAACTATAAGGAGGTGGCACCGCCCAGGCGGTCTTTAGCTGGTCACCAACCCAGATGTGTGCAGTAGCATGGGCATAGCCCTCAGGATCGGTCTCTCCAGGCCGCAGCTAATGGCCTGACGACGTGTGCTGTGGCCACACGGGCTCGTTACGTGCCCTTCCCTGGTGGGGAGCCTCCTGAAACAGCCTCTGAAAATTTCTGCACTGAGAATTCTTATTCCTTTATTTCCAGGGCTCTGCGCTGACATTAACGCTGATGAAAAGCAATCTTGTTCTGTGCCATTTTCTCATAATCCAATTTTTATTCCAGCTATTATCTCATTCCTAGTTTCTGTCCCTGTGCGTTAAGTGCATCTCTAAAATCATCTTGATTTTAATGTTTAAAATAATATGGAACCGATCTAGTTATAGCAAAATAAAATCAATGTTATCATTTTACGTCTTTACATGTCATTAACAAGGCTCTTGTTGAAGAATTTTTAATATGGTACATAACTTATGACATAAGTTAAATTACAAATATATTTATAACATAAATGTAAGTACTAGTTTTAGGTAAAATTACATATTAATACATGCTTATCATTGATATTATATTATTATATAACAATTTTTAACATAGCCTAAAACTTTTACTCATTCACGAAAACAACACAACAGCAAGCAGTAAACTACAATCTCCAGATTTATTACGATGCTATTTTTAAAAACCTTTCTGTGTAGGACAAGCAGCTCTTGTTAGTGTGCATGTGAATTTTCTCGTGTAAAAACACATTAGTTTTTCAAAATTAATTGCATGATCATTTCTAATTTCTATGATTAAGTATTTAGCTTCAGATTTTGCATGTAGCTAATAGCTCTGAGCCCACTTTAATTAACTTAACCTCATTAAAGAAAGGCTCGATCTCCAGAGGATCACATGACAAATGAAATGTGAAAGTTCAGATTTTGTTCAATTTTATCTTACCAATTTTAAACCTTAACAATGTTAATATTCATTGTGAAGTGTATAATTCAGACTATACAGAATTTGGCTCAGAAGACAAGAAAGATGACAAAATCTCTAGGATTGAAATTAGTATCCTTGTCCCTAATACTTGGAAGACTTAGAAAATGCATCCACAATGAGAATTTTCTTTTAGAATCATGTTTCAAAATCTTTTGTTTCTCACTGCATTATTAGCAATGAAAAACAACTTAAATTTTTTAACAGGTACAGAAGACGTATGCTTAGCTTCTGAGTATGAATGCTAATCATTATTGAAGCACTGTATGCCTCTAAGAAAGCTACTTTGAAGAGCTATATCATAAAGCGAGATGTGTTGATTGTATATTTTCAAGAAATTATTCATGAAAGTACTGAATGGCTTGAAGTTCACAGCAGCTCTGTTGTGAAATGAAAATGTATGTGCATAGTGCTTTATTGAGAAGAGGAAATAGCAAGACCTACTTACTATTTCTATTCTTAGAGATTATTTTTTCATTTCCAGTAAACATGCCTGTTCTAATTTTGTCACGCAGAAGATCTACACACCATGACTACACAACCATGGATCCCTGCCTTGAACATGGCAAGCTTGAGTCCTGTTCATTTTATAAAATAAATAAATAAAATTTGGAAAAACTCCTAAATTTCAGAAATTAGTGTCAAATTAAAGGATAACAACTAGTCAGTAGCTTATTTCTACTTTTCATAATTTTACTGTCAATGTTAGAGATTGGAAATATTACATGCACACCTATCCAGCTGCCAAACAGCCAGTTAAGGGCCTAGATATTTTAAAAGTAGCACTTAAGATATAAAATATAAGTTTACAAGCTTGTTAAGGCATTTGGAGGATGGCTGCACATGGTGCGACTGTGGTATCAGTCTCAGCTATGCCACTGAAGTGTAGGTTTAAGTGTGACTCTGAGGGCACAGTGGTGGACACGGAGAAAGCAGAGAGCACAGACTCACGGGTCACTGAAGCAGCCACTCTCTCCGGGCCTTCTACCCAACGGGCAAGGTTTCTCGTCGAGAGTGGCCTACTGGAAGGGCCATTTGGACACAGGACACGGGCTAACGGCTCCTCCACCCGCTACCTCTCGTCTGCAACGATACATCCAGGCTCTGTAATTGCTGACCCTACACACTGGGGAACCCTAATTAAGGAGAATTTGATTTCATGCCCATACATTTCTACAAGGACTGGAGTGATAGCACAGCGGGTAGAGCATTTGCCTTGCACGTGGCCAACACGGGTTCGGTTCCTCCGTCCCTCTCAGAGAGCCCAGCAAGCTACCATGAGTATCCCACCCGCACGGCAGAGCCTGGCAAGTTACCCGTGGTGTATTCAATATGCCAAAAACAGTAACAACAAGTCTCACAATGGAGACGTTACTGATGCCCCCTCAAGCAAATCGATGAACAATGGACGACAGTGCTAGGACAGTGTGACAGTGCTACACTTTTACAGGAATATTCTGTTTACAGGGACGTGAGCTAAGGCAGCAGGTGAGGTGCTTGCTGGAGGGAGGCCACCCCGCACGGGTCCACGGGTCCCTGGCACTGCGTACTTCTCCCCACCACACCAGGAGTGACCTTTGAGGGCAGA
Organism: Sorex araneus; assembly: GCF_027595985.1. Lineage (NCBI taxonomy): Eukaryota > Metazoa > Chordata > Mammalia > Eulipotyphla > Soricidae > Sorex > Sorex araneus. The sequence goes on from NC_073306.1 coordinate 215,369,936, forward strand.
GTGCAATAAGCCCAGAGTACCACTGATATGGGGGAAATAAAATCACTTGTTGTATAGTGAGAAAACAGAACTAAAAGTATGAAAATAGGACTTTGCAAAAACATTCGCAAAAGCACCGTCTTCCCTTAGCAAGTCGGGGTGGCCAACATCCCCACTGCCCCCTTGCAGTTGCTCCTTTCCGTCGGTTGCCGACCCTTGGACCTCCTCTCCCTGAGAGAAAGGCGTCGTGTCTAGCACTGAGCACCCTGTCAGGTCTCAGTTCTCCAGGCTGCGACTGGGCTCGCCAGCCTGATGCTACAGTGCTCTCCTGCTCTGTGCCGCTCTCTGAGCTTCTTCCATTCCGCTTCTCTCGGGCTCGTTCCTCTGAAGCACAGGCACTTGGTTCTGCTCTCGCCAGCACTCAGGCACGGTTCTGGTCAGTGCAGCCCCTCTCGTGGCTCGCGTGTCTGGTTTCCCAGCGGATGGGAACACGGATTTGGCTTCACGGGCATCTCTGGCTTTCCCTGCCTCAGTGGACTATCTCCCGGCCGCACTGCCTCTGGCCCCTCTCGCTGTTCCCGACAGACCGGAGAGCTCGGACCTGACATCTTTTATTCTCCCCAAAATCCAAGAACGGGTGATCAACTTCGCATGTGTTGCCTAGCAGAAACACACACACATACACACACACACACACACACACACACACACACACACACCTCACACTGATAAAATGGCCTTCCAAGTTCGGGAAGGGAAAAGGCCTGTCTCTCCCTCCGGCCTGTGACTGCCCTGGCCGCCTGGCCGATGGTGTCAGGGTGTCAGGAGGCTTCCGCAGGGACACAGAATGTTCTTGCTCTCGAGCTCCTTTTTGCCCGGAGTCACGGACGCCGTCTGGAACACTGGATTCTCAGAAGCTCGCAGAGAGAGGACTCAAGCTGTATTGTGTAATTTGGCATAAGTTGATCTTCTGGGAACAGATAAGAGCTCAGCTTTTAATCACGCTTATTAATGGATGAATCGCCTGCCACTCACAAGGAGGACTGACCGATTCCCTGATTTGGGGAAACAGAGGCCCCAGGCAGAGCCCTGTTCTCGGCCAGTTCCCGCTTTGGGCAATGAGGTCAGCAGCCCTGCGGTCACCTGAGTCCATCTGCCTGTCCTACTCTGCCACCGTTTCATCAGTGCGTGGCTAAGCGGAAAGCTGGAAGCGAGCGACTTTCTCAGGGAGCACTGCTCCTGATGGGTCGGCTGCCAAACGCTCCATTGTCCAGATTACACTGCTACTGCGGATTTCCTGCTACGAGACAATTGGCTGTAGCATTGGGTGATCGTTCTCTTGGGCTGTGTCAGTTTGCGGGTATACAACTCTGGTTAACTCACTGCAGGTGCACAGCAGTGTCCACTGCTCTCTCCAGGGCCCACTCACCACTGGGAGAAGGCCCCGTAGCAGAGGCTCTGGACAGCAGTGCCCCCCTAAGAAAGAACAAGGCCTTTGAGGTCAGGGCCTGGTGCACTGTGAATGTGAATAATGGAAATAGCTAGTGAATAATGGAAGTTAATAATGGAAATAGCTAGTGAAAAGGAGAGGAGCGTTTAAATAAAGGAGGCAAGCAAGCAGCACCTAATGTTTTACACTAGCAAGATAAATTAAATATAAGGGATACATCCTATGATATTTTACACACACACATACACACATACAGAGAGAGAGAGGAGAGAGAGAGAGACAGAAAGACAGAGAGAGAGAGAGAGAGAGAGAGAGAGAGAGAGAGAGAGGACAAGACATCTTTTCCAAGCTGACAAACAGTTCTAACCAATCAAGAACTCCAAATTATATGTGCATGGGCTTTTATTTTTGTTACTTGTTATAATATGAAAAAGTAGTGAGACCTTAAGAACAAACCTTTTATTATTTATTTTGAGGTGTGACTTCACGTTTCAATCCCCTTAAAAACCATTCCTACAATAGCCTTCAAGATATCTGCTTTTGTGTGTTAGGAGTCAATGATCACTTTACCTATTCAAAACACTGGAAGTTAATGACAGTCTGTTTACCTTTTCTAACTGCTTGCTTATATAAATATCAAAAAACAAAATACCAAGGAGATCTCTGTGATTAGAGGAACACCAGGCAGATCTCTCCTCATTAAGAGTGAGTTGAGTACTAGGCCTAACTTAATCATTACATTCAAGAGAGGACCAACAATCGATTCTAATACTGCATTTTTTATAATATTGACATCCATATCTGCTAACTTAATTGAAGCACACTAGTTTTAATATGAGCCTTGCAATTTCTAATAAGCTGACACATGGACATTCTCATTACATTGGCAAATAACTATCACAGAATTCTCTCATCTTAATTCTCAATAAAACACAATGGCTTCATCTTCACATAAGGGAATTAAAATGTGCCTCTCCAATTCCATGAGGGCTACATGATTTAAAAGCATTATTTTAGTAGATAAAACACTTTTGTAAATACTATTAACTAGTTTGCTTCAGAGTCATTTGTAAAACTAGTCATATTTTAACTACTAGTAGTAGAGTGGTAGAGATTTAGTCTAAAAGAAAAAACAAGAGCAGTAGCTTCAAAACCAATTAACTTATTATACACTAAGAAAGGAGTGACGGAGCCAGAGCCAGAGCACAGAGGTAGGCAGCACGCCTGCACACAGCCATGCTGGCTTGCTCCGTGGCACCCCGGAGGGTCTCCTGAGCCCCTGAGAGGTGACCCCCCTGCCCCCGAGCGCAGAGCCAGGAGTAAGCTCTGACACAGCTGGGTGTGGCCCAAACACACACAGACACACACAGACACACACAAGTTTCAAATATACGTTATATATTATAAGTATCCAAAATATATATTTCAAAAATCCCCATGCAATGGTATGGTTAAGGAGACACGGGACTTTTATCCCAAGTAAACCTACCTCTGCCTACACTCTCAACTCAGTTGTATGCCGGGAGCTTTTCTTGGCTAACTATTACACATTAGTTTCTGGGCTTGGTTTAAAGTAAGGTTCCAGGTGCTGTCACAGCCCCCAGAGAGCTCCAGCGTGACCGAGAAGGCAGAGACGACACACAGGGGTAACAGACGCAGCCCGACAGCGAAGGGGACAGACTGCGCCTGCAGGAGAGGGGGCTGGCGGCCACTGTGTGCCAGCAACGTCTTCCAAAGAGACGGGGGTCAGCGGTCAGGTGGGGGAGGCCCATCTGCAGCCCTGACAGGAGGCGGGCCAGCAGGTCCATCTGCAGAGGGCCTGGCGGGGCCCGGGGGCTGGGGTCAGGCTGCAGGGGTGTGTGCGGGACGGAGGCTGGGAAGGCCAGTCTCCAGCAAGTGGAGCTCAGAGACTCAATGACTTCTGGGGGTAGCGGCGGAGACCTACCGGGGGCCAGGCTTGCCTTGGGCGTGGTTTTCCAACTTTGCCCCATCCTGGAGATGCCCCCTGAGCACTGCTAGAAGGGAACACTGGACACAGGACCAGGTGGAAGCTCGGGGGACTGCTCTGTCCCCCTCCGTGACGCCTTTTTAAGGGAGAGTCTCTGTCTCCAGTAAGAATGATTCCCCGGGCGGCTGAGTGGCAGAACTGGGAAGCAAAGGAGACGAGGAAGAGGAAGGCAGCAGACATTGGGAATCCGGCGAGAGACTCAGGTCCAGCCACTCGGTGTGGACTGGGGTCAGCAGGAAGGGGAGATCCCGAAAGACTGAATCAAGGAGCCGGTGTTTCCGATAGGATCTGGGGGCCGAGGGAGAAACTGCAGAGCACAGTACAGGAGGCGCACACCGCCCCAGGGAGCAGGGAGCACGCCTTTCCTGCCGCAGACACAGGGCTGACCCCCGCACCCCGTGCAGTGCAGACCCCTGCACCTGCAGGGGTGACCGTTGAGCGGGATCACGGAGCCGGGACTAAGCCCCGAGCACCACTGGGGACGGCCCGGGACTAACAGAGCAAGGGAGTGCAGTGCAGGGTCTAAGCTGTCCCCACAGGAGGAAGCGCTTGGGTCCCACGCAGAGAGCCCCACCTTGACCCCACAGAGAGCCCCGCCTTGACCCCACAGGAGGAAGCACTTGCGTCCCACACAGAGACCCCGCCTTGACCCCCGAGGCACTGCCAGGGGCACTAAGCCAGGAGTGGCCCCTGGGCAACAGATGTGAAAACAACCCAAAACCCAAATTAAGCCCGTGTGTGGATTTGCAGGCTGGTGCTATGAACAGAGCAGGCAAGGGATGGGAGAAGGGGCTGGTTTGCTCAGGGGCGCGGGGGTATAAAGAGGAAAAAGGACCCTCCAAATGGTGATCCTTCGAAAGTCACTCCGGAGATTCTCACCTCATCTGACGCGGGAAATCGAGGAAGAAAACTGTGGCTCGGGCCCCGGAGGCTGCGGACGGCCCGGGCCAGCCAGGCAGGCCGAAGGGCCCCCTCGGTACCCGCAGTGATGCTTGGGGTCCTCGGGGCCAGGGAATGATCTAGTGCCACCCACGTGCGAGTCCGGGGCCAGCCCTGGGTGCGTCTCTGGCCCTTGGGAGGATTATTAAGCAGCCGGAGAATATTAAGCTCTCCGAGAACGTGTGCACGGTCCCTGCACAGAGAAGCTTCTGGAACACGCCTGCAGGCGCGGCCTGGAAGATTCCAGCAAGGGAATCGCTCAATCTCGATACAGCACTGCTTCCTCGGGCAGGGCTCCTGCTCCCCAGTGCTCGGGGGAGCCTGGCTAAAGGAAAGTCTCCGTGATCACCAAAACTCCACTTTACTTCAGAGCTGCTCGGAAACGTAACAGTGCCGTTCATTGATCGCCCTGCGATCTATAAAACACCGTAGATCTCAATGCAAAGAATTATAGAACACACACTGCTATAGAGACCAAGTTCATTTTACTCGTCAATTCTTTCAATTTTCATTCAAATTAAATTTTACCTTTGCTAAACAAGAACTAAAGCCCACACTCTCCCAGTGATGCTTCAGTGAACTACAGCACCTGGCAAGAACAGGGTCCCTCCGCCTTCCTAAAATGATGCGTTTATCATTCTAGGGTCTTACAATTAATTTTAAAAAGTACATACATGATGATTCTGATGATACAGACCTGAAACCTATAGGTTCTATTTGATATTCTCAATAATGAAATATTTTAAATAGATTAAAATTTCATTTAAAAATGTCATAAGTCTCCATCATTATGAAGTACATGAACCTCTGATTAAAGGAGAAAACAATAATCACACTTATACTGCATTATAAATAGTATTATAAATATTATACTGTACAATAAATAGATATACTGTACTATAAATAAATATTTTTCCCTTGCAAAAATAGGGAAAGAATCATTGTGTTCTGTTGTTTTTGGCTATTTGTTGCTCTGCTGTCTTTAATATTTTTCTGAGCCATGTCCAGAATTTGTTAGCCTTATTTTATTAATGACCAGAGAAAAATCACCAGATTTCATTAACATGAGAACTATAGCATTATCTAAATCCTTGGAAGTTGCTACATCTGATTTATAAAGTTGAAATATTAAAGAATCTCAGTACTTTTTTAAACAACACTGAACATTCTGTTTTCACCACATAAACTATTACTGCTATTACTGCTGCAGTCCACTCTGAAACTAGCCATGATCATTTATGACCGTCCATTACTGGTAGCTTCAGAATCTGCCTGTTTCTCACGACCTCACGCTTACGTTCTTACAGCTGATGTCCAACTGCTCTCCTGGACACCACCCTGGTGCCAGATGAGCGTCCTGCCTAGGTTGGTGGTTAAGCAGTCCGTCCCAAATTTTTCAAACTCACCTTTCTATTCTACATTGAATTTTAAAAATATATGATAGTTCAACATTTTAGTTAATGAACATTGTTTTGTTTGCTTGTTTGGGGGCCACGCCTGATGCTTAGGGCTTACTCCTGGCTCTGTGCTCAGAGATATTTCCTGGTGGGGCTCAGGGGACATGTATGTGCTGCCTCAATCGAACCCAGGTCAACTGCATGCAAGGCAAATGCCCTTCCTGCTACACTATCTCTCTGGGTCTGAATGAATACATTTTTTAATGGAAGTGCAGTGATTTTGGAGATGTTTGTTGTTGAGTTTATGCATCCAGTGTTCCAGCAGTGATGACTTCCCTGCCTGAGTCCCCAGTCCCTCCCACACCGGAGACCCCCTCACGGCACCTGTGTAAGCTTGTTGTCTGCTGGGTCGCTACAGGGGTGCCGGGACTCTGTCCCTGCCCGGCTATTTTTGTTTTATTTTGTTTTGCTTACTCCTCAATTTCTCACCTTCCCTCTCTTCCCTTCCCTATACTCCAGAGCACTGTGAGGCAGGCGTGGGGGAAGCAGAGCAGTAGGCACTTGCCTTACATGAGTCCGACCCTGTTTGATTCCTGGCACCACTCATGGGCCCTTAGGTCCCACCAGGGGTGATCCCTGAGCACAGAGCCAGGAGCAAGCCCGGAACTTGTTTTTGAATGGCTGGTTGCATCCAACAAGGTCAACAGATACATTGTTTCTAAAGTCCGGAACAGCAGTGCTGGCTGTGAGGAGGAAGGACCCCTGATCCCTTGGTGGGAATGTCACACAGTCCATCCTCTATGGAAAGCAAAGCAAGCAGCAGTGGAGCTCCATATGGCCCCAAAATACCACGTCTTGGCATCTTCCCCCCAAGAAGATAGACGTACACTGATGTGCATTTAGCATTTACTAGAATAGTCTGGGTGTGGGGCCGGAGAAAGAGAGCACAGTGCGTAGGGCACTTGCCCTGCACATGGCTGATCTAGGTTCGATCCCTGGCATCCCATATGTTACCTCAAGCCAGCCCGGAATTATTCCTGAGTGCAGAGCCAGGAGCAACCCCTGAGCATCACCGGGCATGGCTCCAAAATGCAACAAAAACACACAAAAATGATACCCAGGATAGGGAAACAACGCAAATGCCTGAATATGGATGAATGGATAATGTGTATAGTTACACAAAGAATACTACATATCTCTCAGGACCAAGTCATGCCATGTTCCATGTGGGTGTAACTGAAAGGCGTCATCCCGGGTAAAGTGAATCAGAAGGAAAGGGGAAGGTTACAGAACGATCTCTCTCAGACTCAGGAGTCACACAGTAAGGGAGCAGCAAGGAGCCAAGGGAAGCGGGCCGGTGTTCGTGCGGGGGGTGGGGGGACGTGTTCCAGGGAAGGGCCGTGGGGTGCCATGGAGGGGAGCCTGTGCGGGTGGGGGTTTCTAGGGAAGGGCCATGGGGTGCCATGGAGGGGAGGCTGTGCGGGCGGGGGTTTCCAGGGAAGGGCCTTGGGGTGCCGAGGCGGGACAGTGCTGGAATGTATAAGCACGAGTCCATCATCGACAGGACTGTAAATCACAGCACAGTAAAGACAAAACGAAGAACACTGATGAACGACGGAACAGAAACAAAGAGCCTGACTCATAAATACTATACTTGGGGGACATGAAGGTAAGTTTGAGGCCGGGTCCCACCTGGCAGTGCTCAGGGGCCCCTCCTGGCAGAGCTGCTCGACCAGCTGTGCTGCCAGGGTTGACGCGGGCACCACACCTGATTCCGTCTCTGCAGCCCGGAGACGGTACTGACACGGGGTTACGGAGACGGCGCCAGAGGCAGGGTCACCCCGACCCCAGCATCACGCAGGTCTCCAACACCAAAGGACGGCCGGTTTGGCCCCAGAAATACCCAAGCAAAATAATGATAATATTTCAATGGCTTTTATATGTGTAAAATAAAACTTTTAATCATATAAATTAAATATCTTGGGTAATATACAGCCATATATCAAAATAAAAATCCTCCTATTCTCACTTGCACCACTTTTAACCTAGTTCTGCTTGATAAATATGAAACACAAGTGCTCTGAAATCCTATCTGAATAACAAGCTAGAAGTAAATATCATTACTTTTTAAAGTAACAGCAATAATGACTGAACTACAGGTCATGTGAAGGCCAGTGATAAAGGGTCTTGGGCATTTTGGTGGTGAAGAGCAGTAACTGTCTACATCAGTACCATATACTTTGGCACCGATGAACCATCTAACCCATTCTTTAATACAATTACAGCATTAAAATATCAATGAATAAAAACAATATCAAGTGTATACATTTTTTTTTTGTTTCTATCATTACTTTCCTGGGTATGAACTTTGGTAATCAGCCCTATCTAAAAGCAAATAACTGTCTAAGTTAATGCGTCTTAACCATCAGTTTAGTGTAGGTTTTACATTAATTTGCAGATACCTTTTCCTAAAATATTATTATTTGTAAGAACCTAATTTTCGTAAGGCATTATTTTGCTTGCTGAAAACAATCACCTAATTTTCCCCAAACTATAAGAATGTTTTCAAACTATGTTTTCAAGACAACTAGGCAGAGAAGCAAAGCCTGGATGAATTCTGTTTAAGAGACAGTCTACATTTTCTCTAGCAGGATATTACTCATACTCGGTGACTAAACACATTTGCCTTTACATTGAAAACGACCTACCAAAGATGATCTATCTTTATGCAAACACTATGAACCTAACACATGTCACGTTAATAATAAGAAAAGAAAAAAATCAGAGAAATGGAGTCCCAGAAAATGAAGAATGATATATACTAAAAACAACCAACGGCAATAATAGGACAGCAAAAAGGACAGTAATTCAGCACCACATTAAACCAGCAAACATATTCTGCGCTGTTTGTCTTTGCCTAATTTCTAGAGCATAAAACCAAACCTTGGGGAGAAGTCTGGTCGATTATTCACTGGATCATTAAAGAGAAGTTATAGCCAGTTTGGAACAGGTAGGAACAGCAAACTCACAGTGACAAATATGAACCACATGTTTTTTCTGTTGTCTGACTTTTGCACATGATGTAGAAATTACCGAAACAGGTAGTGGACAGAGTCTAGGCCCTGAGGTCCAGACTCCGAGTCTTGGCCCTGACAGTAGCTCTCCCGAGGCACCACTAGGTGTGTCCGAGTGCCCACAGCTCAGGCTGAGAGAGGCCGGGGGCTGCCTTGAACCCCTGAGAACTCCAGGGTGGCCCCCCAAAACTGAAAACTACAAAGCAAGCAAGAAAGTTGGAGATGCAGCTTAGCCTCTGCTTCCCAGGCTTACGTGGAGGATGAAATTACTCCACGAGACGCAGCGATGGCTTTTCCATTCTCTGCCTTGGCAGGGGCAGAACGTGTGATGCTGTTTTTACTTCCTGCAGTCTTGCTTCCATACGGACACCGTATTATGCACAGGACTGAGAACATCCTCATTCAGAACATGCTCCATTCCACAGGGACTATTCCTCTCTCTTCCAGAGTGTAGACACCGGGCGTCGCATCATGAACCAACTGTGCGGCTTGATCTGCTGCAGGTGGTGGAGCAACTGAACAAAGCAGGAGATCTGACAGACTCCCGCTCTCAGCCTCTTCGCTGTTAGAAAAAGTAGTAATCGATAACCTGCACATCACATGCAGAAGTGTTTTCTAGAATCTTCCAGCTAAAGACCATTATGCAATTGAGCATTCTTTCTAAAATTTTCAGCCTGGAACACGAAATGCTTTAAAAAGCTACCTTAAATATGTTACATAACTGTCCCAGCTGGAAACTTGATATCTGATAAGTTACTATCCAAACACACATCCTGAACTCTACCAGAGCAACCAAGGGAAAAAACTTGTTATACTAGAAATATTTATAAAAGGTTTTAGAGTTTTAAAAAAAGCGCATAAAACATTCAGAACAGTTAGAAAGGAGATCTGGTCAATTCAATTACTAACAAGCATAGTTAAGATAATTTCCTAATATTTATATTCCTATCAGTTCTAATAATGTATACCTTACTGCTCAGAATGAAAAAGAATATCTAAGTAAATGCTACTAGAGACATGTGAAACTGAAGACAAAATGAAGTGCTCTCAGTGAAATTAGACAAACATGTGGAGGCATTTATTCTGTATCTTTTTAACTCCAGGTAACTAGTGATAAGTTAAAGAAACAGTATCACACATTTTCTTTTTTTTAAAAAAAAATTTTAAATTTTATTGAATCACCATGAGATAGTTACAAGCTTTCATGTTTGGGTTACAATCCCACAATGCTCAAACACCCATCCCTCCACCAGTGCACATTCCCCACCACCAATATCCCAGGTATACCCCCCCCTTTCCCCACCCTCCCCCTGCCTCCATGGCAGACAATATTCCCCATACTCTCTCTCTACTTTGGGGCATTATGGCTTGCAACACAGACACTGAGAGGCCATCATGTTTGGTCCATTATCTACTTTCGGCATGCATCTCCCATCCCGACTGGTTCCTCCAGCCATCATTTTCTTAGTGATCCCTTCTCTATTCCATCTGCCTTCTCCCCTCTGCTCATGAAGCAGGCTTCCAGGTATGGGGCAATCCCCCTGGTCCTTGAATCTACTGTCCTTGGGTGTCAGCCTCATGTGATGCTGCCCTACACTCCACTCTGGCACCTATATGTGGCTAATGAACATTTGGAATTTGGCTAACCTAAATGACAAATTGAAGTTCAAGATTTAACTGATATTAGTTGATTTATTTAATCTTAACTGATACTTAATTTAGTTACTGGGGTGCTTTTAAATGTAATAATCGAGCATATAAATGTATATTGTCAAATGAAAATTTTGTGGACTCAATACAGGACATATACCTCCCATCTCCTCCAAATCAACATCCATAATTAACCGATTAAAATAAGAGGAAAACTTGAGAGACACTCTGGTAAGTGTATCTTGACCGGATAAATACAGACGTAAGTGGACACTTGGCGTGGCTAGTGTCCAGTCCGAACTCCCCAGGCCCTCTGGACAAGGCCACCCGAAGCTGTCCATCACTTCCCAGATGGCCACAGGGGGCTGAAGGTTCTCCCAGGGCCTCTCCCTACGCCCACGCCAGGAGACTCAGGAGTTCTGGAGCCAGTGCTCTGACAGTCTCCCCACCCCCCTCCCGATCCCTCACGTGCCTGACGCTCAGCATCCCGGCGACAGCCTCGAAAGCACTTTGCTGCAGAGATTTCAGAGACATGAGGGGACAAATGTTCTCCAAACTGACACATATTTAGACTTGGGGGAGCCTGGGAGTCCAACTAATCTAAATCACTTCCCAGCATATTGTATTGATTGTCACTTCCTGACAATCACAAAAGTTACGCTGAACAATTTCCATATATTACACCATTTAAAAGAGACTGCTAGACAGGGACTGTCATTTACTTCTAGTATATATTACACACTTTCCTTTTCTTCCACTGGTAACACCACAGATTTCAGATGCAAATTCTTACATTCACCGATAACATGTATGAAATAAATATACAAACTACTGTGATAACTTCTTATTACATCTTTAATTTCACTAGCTATCAGGTTAGACAGACTATAAGGCAAGTCATTTTCTTTTCATGAGGAAAAATTAATGCTTTTTAAAAATAGTCAATGTTTGTTTAATGTACGTTGAAAATAAGTATTTTTTAATTACATTTTATTGAACATTGAATTATTACAACTAAGTTTCAGGTATGGTGAGACTTGTTGTTACTGTTTTTGGCATTTCGAATACGCCATGGGGAGCTTGCCAGGCTCTGCCGTGCAGGCGGGATGCTCTCAGTAGCTTGCCAGGCTCTCCCTGAGAGGGAGGGAGGAATCGAACACGGGTCGGCCATGTGCAAGGCAAACGCCTACCCTCTGTGCTATCGCTCCAGCTGAAAATAAGTATTTTTACAGAAATTTATTTTTGAGGCATAAAGAAATAACAGCTTTCAATTTTACACAATTTTTTACCAAAGAAGACACTTCTATAAAATGGACTCACTGGTAAGAAATTGCATAGCTAAACCCAACACTGTTTGTGAGTCTACTGAAAAATCATTACAGATCTGGTAATACTGATAATACTTTTAGTCTAGGAATAACAACCAGTTAAATGTCTAATGTAAATAATCTAAAACAAATCTGGGCATGATTTCAGTCATTGTCAGAGCTCTTTCCAGGAGAGCTTGAATTATCTAAACTCTTTCCAAAAGACTAGTTTGCTAAAGAAATCTTATTACTGTGATTGAACATGTCCCAAATTTGAAAAAAAAAATAGGACAATTTTAATCTATCAGAGGTTTTGTAAACCTCTTCGGCAAAACACATTATTGGTTTTGAAGGCCTGGTGCCATATTGATTCAGCTGTGACTATCTAAAAGTAAAAGTCTCCCAAGGGACAACACATAAGATCTTCACGTCTCACGTTTCCCCAGGGAAACTCCCTCGGATCAGCGGGCGGAGTATTAGATGTCCAAATGCACCCTTTAACCTGGAAACAAAAGAGAAGGGGAACAGAAGGGTCTCTACCCCTGGGAAGACACAGTAAGTCACTGGCTTAGATTTATCATGTCTCTTCTCTCTCATGTTGCTTCATGATAAAATGCAAAGTGGCAGTAAAGAGACGGAGGGTTCTGAATGCTCTGAAGGCAGCGAGAAGTCGGGCCTGTTGACTCCAATCCCACCTGCCCCATCACGTTAGCAATTACTTTGCAGATGTCAGAGGACAAAAAAACTGTTGAGTGAATGAAGCAAATTGAATTTCCCCAGATGCAACTTGAGTGATCTGATCATAGTAGCTCATTACTCCGCGTTGTTGGAAAAATCAAGAGGGGTGGGAGGAGATTGGGACTAGAAGGAAGTGGCTTCTGTTCAAAGTGACCCCCAAGCACAGAATGCAGGAGGAACAATACCCTCACTCAATACCCATGGGGCACTTTCTAACTTGGAATCAGCCCGAATGGTATTCTGCATTTGATGAGGAAGCTCCACTAAGTATCACAAACATTTCCAAGTATTTAATTTTGGTGGCTTCTAAATATTGAATGAGAATATAATTTCTGTGTTCTAATTATCCACTGCACCCCTGAAATAAAGCGTGATTGCAATTTTCCAGATTTTATGAGGAGAAATTCAGCACATGGATATTTCATGGTGACATTATTAATTTTAAATAAAAACCTTGAAAATGGCATCTTTTATTATGTTATTAGACCCAGTGATCTGTAAATTACAGCTGCTTACTAGGATAGAATTCAAAACGTAATCCCCATACACCTGATTTTTCTAAGAGAGTTTAACAGATGACTTTTTGAGACATCGACCCTAGAGAAGTATTTGAATGCTACTTGGATTACTGTTCTAATAATGGCCCTCAGTTTGGAAAGCTTGTTCTCTGACAGCCTCACTAAGAAACAGAAGGACAAGTGAAGGGGTATGACCACCTTGCTGGAGACATCTTATAAGCCAACCTATGCCGAGGGCTGTTTATTTATTACTGTTGGTGGTACTTTTGATATGCCAAAACTCACACAGATACTGGAAAGTCAGTCTACTATTTTCTGCAGTACCGCGACTCTACTTGTTTCATCGGACATTGGAGTACTTAGCTAACATGGACTGAACTCAGTACCTAGCTGCTACCAAACTATCTGAGACTTCAGTATATTTCTGAAGCTATAATTTGCAAAAACATCTTCGATCGGAATTTTTTAACTGAAAAAAATGATGTAAACTGCAGTAAATAAACAGTTCACTTTAAAAGCAAAATAAATAAGTAAAGTAACATTTTCCTGTGGTTTTGGAAGACTGGAGGATAAGTGGGCTGGGCAGTTCAATGCTGGGACAAATCCGTCCCCACAGATCTCCACATAAATCTGCAGAGATGACAAGAATAACTCTTAACCCCGGGGGAGCTTGTGCTTCAGATATATTTTGTTGCATCGGTTATAACCTGAGGTTATTTTCTCTTTTGTTAGTGTTATTCTGCCATTTGCTCGAGGGGACTTAAGCAAGATGCCCTTTATAATGCAATTGGGCAGCCCTGGGAGAATTAATGAATAAAAAGAGTGTCGACTGTGGGAAAGTGTCCCCCTAACTTAAAAGCCCAAAGTCGGGATATTCCTGGGCAAAACAGTTTAGGACTTAGACTACAAAAAGCTTGCAAAGGTACACCCAAGAAAGAACAGAATACATCAGGGCAAGCAAGGGGCAGTTTCGGATCTCTCCGATGCCTAGGGTCTGCTGTCAGTGTGAAAGGTCACGCCCTGATGTCCCCGTCAGTGAACTCTGCCTCTGTGGTGAGAGTCACACCACAGAGGTTCATACTGAGTAACTGACGAGCCACCGGTGGCTGCCCAGGTGACCCCGAAGCTTTGACAGTCCTTGTTTGTTTGCCTCCTGAGGAGTTTGTCCCATTCTCTGCGACTGACCCCAATTGGACGATGGCTGAAGGTGAAAATCCAACTGGTATTAAAGAGACAGACGAAAACATAAGCTAAAATAAAATGACAGGACTTTCTTTGATGCTGACACCTCAGGCAACAGGCTGTAAAATGGTTTTATTAAAACAATAGCGAAGTCAGACTCAGCAGAGAACAGATCCAGACACCAGAGCAAAACTCACTCAGGTTGCTTAAGAAGTCAACAAGAATTCACTCGATGGTCAAGATTTGAAATGTGTCCCTATCCCCCAGACTACTGCATCTTCAGCTGTCCCCACTGCCCAGTGGGAGGTGACTGGTTTGCCCCTGGGCATGCCCTGACACTAAAAACTGGGGAACCCTAATTAAGAAGAATTTAATTTCACGCCCATACATTTTAAGAAGGGCTAGAGCCATAGCACAGCCGGTAGGGTGTTTGCCTTTCACGAGGCAACCCGGGTTTGATTCCTCCGCCCCTCTCGGAGAGCCTGGCAAGCTACCAAGAATATCCTGCCTGCTCGGCAGAGCCTGGCAAGCTACCCATGGCGCAGTTGATATGACAAAAACAGTAACAACAAGTCTCACAATGGAGATGTTACTGGTGCCCGCTCGAGCAAATCAAAGAACAAGACTACAGTGCTACAGTGCATATTAAATTTTCAACTAAGTTAGTAATGGTATGATACCTCTCGTTTACTTTTCTTTTTCTTTTTCTTTTATTTTTTATTTTCATTTTTTTGGCTTTTGGGGTCATACCCAGCGATGCCCAGGGATTGCTCCTTGGCTCTGAACGCAGGGATCACTCCTGACGGTGCTCTGGGTACCATACGGGATGCCGGGATCCAACCCAGGTCGACCACATGCAGGGCAAGTGCCCTCCCCACTGTACTATCACTCCGGCCCCTCTCATTTACCTTCATGTTCATTCCATTCCATCAATTGTATTTAAATTGCAACTTGACATGGTCATCCCACTGCTCATCCATTTGCTCGAGCGGGCACCAGTAATGTCTCTCATTGAGAGACTTATTGTTACTGTTTCTGGCATATCCAATACGCCACGGGTAGCTTGCCAGGCCCTGCTTCGAGGGCTCGATACTCTCAGTAGCTTGCAGGGCTCTCGGAGAAGGGCAGAGGAATCGAACTCGGGTTGGCCGCGTGAAAGGTGAACGCCCAACCGCTGTGCTCTCGCTCCAGCCCCAGCTCCAGCTCCAGGGCATTAGTGACGCAACTTGACATAGAAATTAAAAATATTTAGGCAACTAAAGGACTTGGTTAAATAAGCGTTAAACAAGAACTGCTTGTTTTGTTTGTTTTTATTGTTTTTGTTTTTGAAAAGTCTCAAAATTTGTACTCAGGCCCTGGGGCCCCTTGTGGGGATTCTCTGCTGACGCTTGGCTTTGAGAGCACAGTTTCTCGAGCCTTGTGGTGCCGAGGGTTCCCGAGTCATCCTGACAGTACATGGGGCACCCAGGGCTGCACCCGGCAATGGTCCGAAGCATCAAAGAAAACGAACACGCAAGGCAAACACTTTAAACCCAGTTCTCTCTCTATAATGAGAATCTGTTTTGTTACACCTTCCTAACTTTTATTAGACATTACACTCACAATTATTTTAAGTAAATATCAAATAAATTCTTCTGAAATAGAAAAACCAAACACTGGACACCCAACTCCAGGTAGAAATTTAAGCAGTTCTTTTAGTACATGAGATCGTATTTTCTGCATTCCGTGTTATTTGGACTGGAGACATGAATATTCTATCAGCAGCTACTTCTACACAGTTGCTCAGACAATGTCCACGTAGTAAAGAAGCGAGGTCCTACTGCCCTTCCAATGACCAGACCTAGACTCCGGGGCTCCGACACCTGCGGATGGACTGTGCGGAGAGTGAGTGAAGGGTGCTGGGTGAGCACTGACCCACTGTGGTCTACAGGAGCACAGAGGCATTACTGTCTCTGTTCTGTCCATCTTCATAACTCAGTGTGTCCAGCTCTACATCTGTTTATAAAATCAGCCTCTTCATTGCACCCCTGGGATGCAATTCTCCGCGATAAGAGCCAAGTGTCATTTATGTTTGATTGTTTCCTACATAAGATGCAAGTGACTAACATTTTTGGTTCCAAAAATATTTTATCACTACACATATGTAAGCTGAAGAAAATGAGATAGCTCACGATTAAAACCAGTACCTGTGTCGGCTGACTGTCTTGAGTAAAACGCCAAGAACTTAAGTGAAAGGTGTATACCACCTGATGCGGAGTTGAACCTATTCTACATTCTGTAAAGGATCAAACAAGGAACCGTCATCTTGAAAGGTTATACATCAATCTTGCCCAACTCTGGGACCAGATCTTAAAAACTTTCTATCAAATTAGTGAGAATAATGGCTGTAATTCAGAAGCCTAGCTTCATTCAATCACCCATTACTCATTCTTTCAACAATAATTTGCCTGTCAGCTAAACACGAGGGAATAAATCCCACCATAGCAGGGATATTTTGCTATTGAGTCTCTGCATCTTTCCAAACTATTTCTGGTTAACTAAAACTGTCCATCTGAAAATAAGATAAAAGCAACAAGCAAACAAACAAAAGAAAAAAAACCTTGTATTTTAACAACTAGTTTCACCAAAGCAATGACCACAAACTTCTTGCTTCTGTTGCTAATTATATGTTTCTAGAAGACAACAAGCATCGGTTTTCAGCCAGACAAACAGGGCATCTGGACTTTGTCTTAATGAGATAAATGCCTTCGTGCCTGTGCTTTCTCACTGGAGAGGTTTGTGATGTTTAATTGGTAGCAAAACGCTTCATCATCATGTCCTCTTTCTATCAATGGTAAATTCTGTGTGGAAATGAGGCTGCCAGAGAAGTCCTTCCGAGAGAAATGTAGTTTTAGGAATAAATCAATGGATATCACAGGAAAATACCATTACTTAAGAAGAAACACTGAATGCATAGAAATAACATAGGACTATATATATGTATTTCTCCACTGAAATCTTCCCCAAAAAAGGTAAATTTACATTAAACACACCATTTATACACCAGGTATTGTAGGATAACATTGGGTTTGTCCTTTCAGCCTTGTCGCAGGAACTTAGTTTACCTTAGTGCAATGTCCTTTCTGTATGGACACAGGAAGACAGTTAATATTATGCTTTGTAACTTGGGAGCTGATTGACTCCAATAATATTTACTCCTGGGCATCTGCTTTCTCAACACAGTTGCCCTTAGTTCCTAGTACCCAAAAAATCAGGGTCCCTATGAGGGACGGAATGGACCCAGGGCAAGCTGTGAGCTACCCTGGCATCAAAATGGGCCAGGCCAAAGTGCCACAATACTCAACTATAAATTGAGAGCATGGTCATAGACAAATACTGTCATGATCCAAAAGTAACGACGAGACTAGGACCCTGCTGGGGTTAGGAAGACTAACCTGACCTGAGGACTGTGGTCTGGAATATACAGTGACTGTCCTCAGGAAGAACCAAACTTCAAGTCTGATATATCTCTTACTGTTCTCATACAGAATGACATTGCTAGAAATATTAGAAGTAGATTTACTACAACTCTTTAAGTGGATTACTAGCTGACGAAGGAAGAAAAGGACACACCCTGGATGGGATCCCTCCCTTAAGCAGATCTCCTAGTAATCTGGAGTAATCTCCTTAGATGAGATTTTTATCCTTGAGTTACTCTCCTGGAGGAGGGGTCTTACCCCTCTCTGTTGATTTGTCAATGTTCAACCCACCTCTGTGTCACCACCCTGTGTGACTGTAAGAGAAACTAAGACTGTAAGAGAAGCAGGGGAGAAGACACAGAAGCAGAGCACAAAACGAAAGAGAATCAGGGAGTCATCGGAAGCCAGAAGCAGGGGAAAGAAAGAGCACAAAGCAAGTGAGAGACAGGGTCAGAGATAGACAGAGTCAGAAGCAAGAGATAGAGTCAGAGTGAGAGAGAGAGAATCAGAGTCAGAGTCAGAGTCAGAAGCAGGGGACATTGTCAGATGTAAGGGTCAGAGTCAGAAGTGAGAGCGAGTGGGGCTCCAGAGAGAAAGATCAGGAGAAGAGAGATCAGAAGAAGAGAGACTACAGAGACAGAGTCAGAGATAGAGAGACAGAAAGAAGAGAGCACAGCGGCACACACAGAAGCAGAGCACAAGGAGGAGCCATCCCGATCTGGTCCATATACAGTGGCTCGAGAGCACCGAACACGAGCTGGGGGGGGGGGGAGAGACAGAGACAGAGACAGAGACAGAGAGACAGAGACAGACAGAGAGAGAGGAAGAGAGAGAGAGAGAGAGACACCTCAAGAGCCCAGGAACACACACACATCACCCTCCCACGTGTGAATTTATATTTTTTACAGCATTGCTAATATTTTTGGCAATATCATGAAAATGTGAATAAAAATATATCACCAGCAATGTTATGCTCCAAGAATTTAAGTTTAATTACTAAAATAAAACGAATTATCGTCTCAAAGGTATTTATTAATTTATTTGCTTTTTTTTTTTGGCCACACCCGGCGGTACTCCGGGCTTATGCCTGGCTCTGTATTCGGGCATCACCTCTGGTGGGCTCGGGATCAACCCCCAGAGAGCTGCATGTAAGGCCAGTATTGTGCTTTTGCTATACTATCTCGGTTTCCTCAAAGGTATTTAAGAATGAACGGAAGAGTCAGGTAGAGCAGTCCATGCCTGGCCTGTGTGAGGCCCCGGGTTCGAGCACCAGCGCTGCAGACCCCCTGCCCCTAGTTCTAGGGTGTAAGGGTATAACTAGTTATGTAGCTGGGCATCCCTGGCCTAAGCACTGCCGCCCCGACATAGTGCTGAGACAAAAGGAAGAGCCAATTTATAAAACTAGGGCCTGTCCTAACCATTCCCCGGAAAACCCTCCCAACCGTGTAACAGAAAAGCACGTCACTGTCTACAACAAGCAACACCCTCACTCAAGTCACTGAGGACGACAAAGGAACAACAACAGCAAAAAAAAGGCAAATTACTGAGGACGAAAATGGAAAACCAAGATCTCTTCTCCAACACCGTCTCCCAAAGGGATCAGCCACTTCCTCCCTGAAAGCTGTAGACAGACGCTGCCTGAGGGCAGACCAGAACAGCTCCTGCCCCACCACCTGCCCGGGCCAGCACTGGGCTCCCTGCTCTCCAGCCGGGCCTCCCCACTCAAACTCCTCCTGCCCCCAGTTCCCTCTCTTCCTCTTCACTGACTTCCAGGAATTATTTTTTAGATAATTGGCTTGAGAATTTTATTTTATTTTATTTTTTATTAATGAGTCACCGTGAAGGCACAGATACAGATTTCCATATTCTCGTGCTTGTGTTTCAGTCATACACAGCTTGAGTACCCTTCCCTCCACCAGTGCTCTAGGAATTCTTAAGCTGTTAAGTGACACTTCTCTGAGGGACACACCCCAATCCATGCGGGGTTCAGCCTTTTCTTAAAAACTGCTCCTTCTTGGTGCATATCTGGAAATGTAACTAAGTACTAAGGAAGAATTTCTCTTTGCTGGTTTGCTTTTAATGTTAACCTTTGCCCTCGGGTGATATCCCTTGAGCATAGGGTGTGCATCTCTATGGTTACACTTCCGTAGCACAATGTATTCGCATATGTATATTCAAAAATCATCATTTTCTAAAGCAAGAGCTTTTCTATCTTTGGGTTTGGTTTCTAAAATTACTATAGATTAAGGTAACCAACCATTCACATATGAGTGGTGAGTGGGTGCAGATGGGGAGAGAGAGGCAGAGAGAGAGAGAGAAACAGACACACACACGGACACAGACAGAGAGACAGAGAGAGACGGAGGCAGGAAGCAGAGAGAGAGAGACAGACAGACACACATAGAGACATAGACAGAGTGACAGAGAGAGACAGGGAGGCAGGAAGCAGAGAGAGACAGACAGACACACACAGAGAGACACAGACAGAGAGACAGAGAGAGACAGAGAGAGACAGGGAGGCAGGAAGCAGAGAGAGAGATAGACAGACACACACACACACAGACACAGACAGAGAGACAGAGAGAGACAGGGAGGCAGGAAGCAGAGAGAGAGAGACTAGAGTGAAGCAAACTGTTGTAGTGGGCATACACTGAGCTGGCTCCAACGAGCTGCATCCTTGCATGACCCACTTTCCTTGCAAGCAGGACTAGGCCATGGCTTGCTTCTGACTAGCAGTATATAGTGGAAGTGACGCAAGGTCTCTTCCCTGACTATGCTACCATTTGCACACCCAGAAACTGCCCCCGGCGCCGTGTAATCCCATCAGTGGCCAACAGTCAGAGACTATAAAACCAAGCTCCCAGAGCATGACATTTTATAGCCTAGTTCTCCCTCTCGGTGAACCTGGCAAGTTAGCAAGAGTTTCCTGCCCGCATGGCAGAGCCTGGCAAACTCCCCGTGGCGTATTCATATACCAAAACCAGTAACAATGATGGGTCTCATTCCCCTGACCCTGAAAGAGCCTCGAATGCGGCACCATTGGGAAGGACGAGTAGAGAGAGGCTGCTAAAATCTCAGGGCCTGGACGAATGGAGACATTACTAAGACTACTCGGGAAAATCAATGATTAACGGGATGATGATGATGATGATGATTCTTTGTGAGATGCAATCCTATTAATGTGACACGTTTGTTTAATTCCAGTTCCATATACTTGTAATTTTTTTCAGAACTTCCCAATCAACGTTATTACGTACCCTACAGGGTCCCTGTGTGCCGACCCACGAGAGCTTTAAGTGGCTTCTGCCTCCTACACATCATCGCCCAGACCCTGGGCTCCCTTTCACAGGCTGGCGGGCCTGGCACCCAGCAGGCAGGTGTGCAGAGAGAGCCGGGGCGGTGCCAACGAGACGTGTGCTTCAGTCAGGACTCTGCACAAGCACACTCTCTCAGGGCCCATTCTGTGCAGTGGGCATAATCAGCCTTTCATTTATTTACTGACTGGCGGTCCTGCCTCCGGGAAGTAAGAGTGCAGAGGGACGGCACTCCTTTGTGAGGATCCTCCTTCGGGACCTCCAGACCAGTGGGGGAAGAGAGAGCAGATCACTGCCCAAGGCTTCTGGCTTCCTACCAGTACCGGGGCGTCACAGGTGGTCTAACAACCATTGTAATATAGTCACTCACAAGCCATCTGCAGCTACAACCTCCTCCTGTAAGCACATAAATACACAGGTTTGCTATTTGTACTTACACCCTATACTTTCCTCCTGTTCACTTCAATTCTTGACACTGGTATAAGTCATTGTCTTCACTCAGCTAAATTAGTCTAAACTTGTCTGAAACCTGGTATTTTGTCAGCAGTTTCTCTGGAGTCTCTTGGTATAAAGAAGTTGATCATTTCTTCACTCTCCGTAGAGGGAAACAAACTTAAAGTCTCTTAGGAACATGTGTTCTGCCTCCTAGAAGTAATCCGAAATCTGCTAACTTCCCGTTGCTGCCTTAGATACCAGTTCTCAAAGCATCCAGTCCAGCATCTCCCGTTTACGAGTGTAAGTAGCTCCAATCTGTGTTAAGAAGGTCACTGCTTTGAGGATAGAAATAATCTGAGGCATAAAGAATGTGGTTGCTGAGTGGAAAACCGGAAGTGCGGCGAGAGGCTCCAAGAATGAAAGACACCCACACCGGTGTGACCGGGAGCAGGGGGCAGGGGAGAGGCCTTCTCAGAGCGTGGCCTTGCCCTACGCCTGCTGATTCTCCTGAGCTTCCCACGCCAGAAAGCTGGGGAGACAGCATCTGAGGGAGTTTTCTGAGCAAAACCTGTGTGGGCAGGACTGTGGGAAGCAGGTGAGGAGCAAGTGGGCAGAGTTTGAAACCAGCTTCAGGCGTCCCATCTGGGGGACGGGTTCGAGGGTTGGGGAAGGCCAGTATTTTCTCTGCAACAAGCTGCAAGGCTTCTGTGCAGGGATAACAGATGGAAAACATTAAAGAAATATTTCTTTGCATTTGCGTCACCATTCGAAGCTCTGTGATCCTTGGGGGGACACTAAATACTTCAAATACAATACTTTGGATGTGGAAACATATATCTCGTTGCTGTGATTAAAGCATGGAAACGGGTGATGCGTTCTCCAGGCCTTTCCTTGGCCCAAGTCCAGTCCCTCCCAGTCTCCTCATGTCCGTGTCTCTGCACTGCTCCTGGCGGCTCCTGGGGTGTTCGTAATGGCCCGTTCTGAGGATTTGCTTCAGGTCATAATTAGAGAAGGAAACACTGGGATGCTTCCTCAGTAGCATTTGTTGAATTATCTTTCAAGGGTCTTTCTTGTAATCAATAAGGGGATATTTCCAGCCTGCTCACAGATGGATCACTTCCAGCAGTAGAAAACTACCTCGGGGGAAGGAAACTACTTAGACTCCTGTGTGGCAAGTACATTAGACATATAGAAAACAATAATTAAATTGATGAAGAGTCAACAGACTCTAAAAGACCGGGGGCGGGGGGGGTGGAAGAAAATGTCACACAGACAGCACGCTCCTCTAATTTCCTTAAAACAGGGTTTTCTCTACACTACCCACTAGAAACACAAACTGTTAACAATTTTTAAAGCAATTTTTCACTATATTTTAACCTTCAAAAGAGTTGATGGAGGAGTCTGCTTATACTCCACATTTAAGTCATACCTAAAAAGCAAGAGGAAATGTAATATTTTTTTGCAAAACTACCCAAAAATATGTTTCCCCAACTGGTAGTTTTGAGCTCTTCTGAGCAGCTGCTGATGCTGACAACCAGACACTGAGGGTCCAAGCACACACTTTGTCTGAGGCCTGCTTCGTTTCTGATGCTGAAAGTGCAAATTTTCCACGTCCAGGTGTGCCATTAACTTCTCCTAAGCACAATAAAATCTAGGAAACCCCAGCGCCAGCCGTCATGACAGTGCTGAACAAGGAACAAAGTGGACCCAGGATTCTAGACCGAGCCCGAAACAGGCCTTTGCCTGAGTCCCTCAGCTGTACAGTGACGACTTCCATAAGTTTTCTAGAATAATTTAGTTTTCTTTACTTATTCAATGAGGGTTGGAAGGAAGTGTGAGTCTTTATGTTTGCTAAGAGGCTCTCAATGCAAAACTTCTATGGAACAAAATTAGTTTGCTCTTCTGTTTTTCAGTGGGATTTTGTAGGCGGTTATCATTAGCCACCTCATAACTTTCCCTGCTTCTGGATGCATCGAACAAAAACTCAGTGTGTGTGTGTGTGTATGCATGTATATTCAATTATCTTATAAAGTACAAAAAAGATAGAAATCCTTGAAATAAAAAAAAAAATGAGTGACTTGTTTAAACTGACACAAAGCATCATATCGAGTCGAGGTCAGCCCCGGTCAAGGCCTGCTCCCTACCTGCTGTCCTATCTCTCTGGCCTCACACCTACTAGTTTAAGTGCACAGAGAAAAAGCACAAGGAAGGCAGGTATTGAGCGATGGAACCATCTGCCCCATGGCCAAGACTCCAACCTCAGCTACTCTTGTCACACACCACGGCTTCTGCAGTGATGACTCGCTGAAGGAATTATTTTGTGTAAATGTACCTTGTTGTGCTCATTCATGATTTTACTTAAGAAAAGTCCTCAGTTAATGTTATTACCAGGTTCTTGGAAACCATGACTTTCTATGAAACAACATTTTCAAAACTGGGTCCTGGAATAATACCGTCATTCTGTTCAACAGAGGCTGGGCCTGGTGGGTGTTGTTTTCTCTTCATCAGTGCTATGATCAAGTGATACTCTCTGAGGATCTGGTATCTATTTACTACACTAGATCCCCGTATGCCACCACAGAAAATGGAAACCAGCATCAAATTCCATCAGTAAAAGGGTATCAGAAAATATAAAACAATGATTCACCATTTCATTTTGTATTTTTGCATGCCAACATCTGGGTTCTAAGGCCAATTCTATTAGTCAACAATGGTGATCAGAAATGATAACAGATGTCTTCATACTATGATGTCAAGCAAACGTTGGGTACTCTTGTCTTAATTTAATGAGAACCAAAAGACAACTCTACTTTCCCTCTTGGTAATAGTATGATTCCAGGATTCCAAGTCGAGTCTTCCCACCCGTAGACGACTTGTTTTGTAACTCTTCAGTATTAACTGCTTCACTGCTTCCCACTGCTCCCCTCCCCCCCAGAATACATCATCATTACCAGGCTGGGCAGCTACCCACCTGCCTATCCACCTGCGGGGATATTCTGCCTTACACCGTGAGTTTTAAGACAAGCCATGATACAGGTATTGTGGCAGACTTTTGGATGACCACAAAATTATCTGAAAATTCTTGCTGATTTCCAGCCAGCCAGCTCTAAGCTCACTTTTCTAAAGTGGAACCTGACAGTTTGGGCACAGTCATCTTTGGGTGTACAACTGGGGAAACTTGATTTATGGTTCAAATTTATTAGAATGTGGCAAGAAGTATATTGAAGAACCACACATAGGCCATCACTTGTCACTTCTATCAGGGCCCTTTTAAGCCATCTTACTCCGTTAACAGAGTTTATTCACTCTGCCTTTCCATATTTAATCCCCAAGTATTAATGAAAGAGTTACCCAAATTCTGAGAAAGTATAGTTCTTGCTAGGCTTTTTTAAAGTAAGTAAAATCAGGTCTTAACATTTAAGATTATTAAATAGAAGAGATTTGCATATCCTAAAAGAGCTGGGATATTTCAAAACATATTTTAGCAATTTCAATATAAAAGAAAAACATGCCTAAGAAACCTCAAATATTTCTCTTCACAATGGAATAATTCAATGTTTATAGACAACAGGCTTAAGAGCCGCAACGGTAAGCGGGCCTGCTCTGAGGGTTTCTTGGGAGAGGAGCAGCTCTCAACAGGCCTGAGTGCTCACGCTTAGCCCCGAGCCCCCGCTGCAGAGAGGACGAGCGAGGCCACACTCCCTGGAACAGAGCAGGCAGATGAAGACTGTCAGAGTGATCGACAGAAATGATGATAGATTATGAAAAGTTGAGGCTTTAGATTTTTTTTAAAAGTTCTTATCTAGAAATGTATAAACAACACAGTGTGAACTGACCACATGAAAAAGGGATAAAATGTTTCCTGAGATACGAAGGGCATTAAACAGTCATTTTTTCACATTGTTTTCTCCTCAGGAAGGAAGGAACTAAAGCGGGTGTTTTGCCAAAGCCGGGAGTAAGCGGATGAAGAGCACGTGGCATCCCAAGAGGCGGACGCCCAGGAAAATCAGGAGGCAGATGCTCGCAAGGACACGGGCGAGAGGCTCGGGCGGACAGTTGTGCGGAGCCTGGAGGGGCAAGAGAACCTGAGGGCAGGGGACGGAGGCTCCAAAGGACGGGCCAGGCCGCGAGACACAGATGACAGGGTGCGTGTGGCCCGCTGGGAGGACTCAGTAACCTTGTCCGAGCACACAGAGACCAGCTGACCAGAACTCAGACGTCTAAGGAAGGGCACAGGAAGGGCCCGGGAGAAGCGGCCACTGGCTGAACGAAGCTAAAGTTATTCAGGAAGGAAAGTTCACGTGATGACCCCGCCTAGGCCCGAGGCTGTGAACAAGCCAGTTTCCCCGAAGGAGTGTCACTGTCACAGGCATGAGAGGGAGCATGCCTCGGGGTGGGACACGGGTTAGACCAGAGCTAGTCAGATTCGAGGAGCTGGACGTCAAACGGCACATGGCCGAACAGTGCGGTCTAAGGAACAGATACTAAGAAACAGAAAACTCTTAGAATCGTTAAGACCTCTAAGAAATTCTAAGAAGTGAGAAATTGTTCAGGAATGAATACGTAGAACACAAAGGAACCAACGGGTTGGTTCAGAGGGTCGAGGGGAGCAAGGAGAGAGCTCAGAGGCCTGGCCCTCGCTCTGCCTGCAGAGGCCCAGGGTGGACGCCCAGCAGGACGGCCCTCGGGACACCCAGGACTGTGAGTATCCCCCCTCAGCCCTAGGGGCACCCAGGACTGTGAGTATCCCACCTCGGCCCTAGGGACACCAGGACTGTGAGTACCCCCCCTCGGCCCTAGGGGCACCCAGGACTGTGAGTATCCCCCCTCGGCCCTAGGGGCACCCAGGACTGTGAGTATCCCCCCTCGGCCCTAGGGGCACCCAGGACTGTGAGTATCCCCCCTCAGCACTCGGGACACCCAGGACTGTGAGTATCCCCCCTCGGCCCTAGGGGCACCCAGGACTGTGAGTATCCCCCCTCAGCCCTAGGGGCACCCAGGACTGTGAGTATCCCCCCTCGGCCCTAGGGGCACCCAGGCCTGTGAGTATCCCCCCTCGGCCCTAGGGGCACCCAGGACTGTGAGTATCCCCCCTCGGCCTTAGGGGCACCCAGGACTGTGAGTATCCCCCCTCGGCCCTAGGGGCACCCAGGACTGTGAGTATCCCCCCCTCGGCCCTAGGGGCACCCAGGACTGTGAGTATCCCCCCTCGGCCCTCGGGGCACCCAGGACTGTGAGTATCCCCCCTCAGCCCTAGGGGCACCCAGGACTGTGAGTATCCCACCTCGGCCCTAGGGACACCAGGACTGTGAGTACCCCCCCTCGGCCCTAGGGGCACCCAGGACTGTGAGTATCCCCCCTCGGCCCTAGGGGCACCCAGGACTGTGAGTATCCCCCCTCGGCCCTAGGGGCACCCAGGACTGTGAGTATCCCCCCTCGGCCCTAGGGGCACCCAGGCCTGTGAGTATCCCCCCTCGGCCCTAGGGGCACCCAGGCCTGTGAGTATCCCCCCTCGGCCCTAGGGGCACCCAGGCCTGTGAGTATCCCCCCTCGGCCCTAGGGGCACCCAGGACTGTGAGTATCCCCCCTCGGCCCTAGGGGCACCCAGGACTGTGAGCATCCCCCCTCGGCCCTAGGGGCACCCAGGACTGTGAGTACCCCCCCTCGGCCCTAGGGGCACCCAGGACTGTGAGTATATCCCCCCCCGCCCTAGGGGCACCCAGGACTGTGAGTATCCCCCCTCGGCCCTCGGGGCACCCAGGACTGTGAGTATCCCCCCTCGGCCCTAGGGGCACCCAGGCCTGTGAGTATCCCCCTTCCAAATAAAGTGAAGCTGAGAGAGATGGCTAAGGAATCCATTTCATTCATAACATGTCACAAATTTTACTACTAGGATCAAAATGTTTTCTATATTAATTAATATTTATATTAATTTTTGTAATATTATAAAATTTGTATTAATTTTATAATAATAAAAATAATAATTAATTAATCTGAAAATTTCTGCTAATATATTGAAGTAGATGCACTATGCTCTTAAAAGCACCAAAAGAAAAAATTAGCAAGGCAATCATATTTCCATAGAATACATGTGGATAAAATTCTATGTCTACAGGATACCAAGATTTTCATCCATAGTCTTCCTTCTCTATTCCTTATCAAATTCGGGCATCTGTCCATTTGCAGTAATTTTCTTGCTCTTTGAGTGTGAAGTGACTCACTCTCATATTAAAGACAGGGTGGGCTGTAAAGTCTTTTTGCATTGCTGATCTGTGTGTAAAAGCTATGAAGGGAATCTGTCTCTTTCAACAGTAAGGCATTTGTTACCCAAAAAGTAGAGTTAGTTTTAAAATGGTGTAATTTAACACAACACTTAGCGAGAAGGGAATCAGGTTTGACTATGTAACGCAAGGAGTCTCTCTGACGGAGAACACTGAGAGAGTTCTAATGCAAAATCTACCTACAGTGCTCGAGGGTATACGGGAGCCACACATAAAGGGGTGCAGTCAAAGGACCTGAGACGCCCACCCCCGGCACTTCCAGCAGGAAGAGAAGAACAAGCTTCTACATCTACAGTGAGCAGCACAGCCCCCCAACGCCGGAAGGGCGAAGACATGGCCTTCTTGACTTGACCCATGTTATACCACGTCAGCTAATGGACACAGACCAAGGAAGCCAGTGACCAGCGACTGTCCCAGGACCTTGATCCAGACGGACGCAGGGTAGTTAGAAGGAGAAGTGGGTATAACAGACACCCCCACATCTTTACACTGCTAAAATACTGTGGAATGAAACACTTCCTGTCTCATTAGTTCATAGTCACAATTATCAGGAGGTCACCTGGCAGGTGTCATTATCCTCATTCCCACACAGAGGGAAACAAACTCCCCCAAAGAAAGTCCCTCCTTTGTTCTTGTGGTAGTTTTTTGAACAAGAGAAAATACGCTTCAGAGTTCCCTCGACACAATTCTCTCTTCACTCTGTCAATGATTTCCAAACCTGTAGGTCTCAAGTAGCCCGGGGGTCAGAAATACTGTTGATGTGCAGAGGTGGAGCAAGAATGCAGTGGGCAGGGCGCTGGCCTTAGATGTGGAGGACCTGGGTTCAATCCCCAGCACCCTGACCCCCAGCTGGAGTGATCCCTGGCACTGAGCAAGGAGCATTCCCTAGAGCATAGTCAGGTGTGCCCCCAAACAAAACAAAACAAAAAGGCAAGAAAGAAATACTGGTAGAATATCTAACTCCTCAGGTCCAAATTTTACCAGCCCTGTCTCCAGTAAAATCAATAATGTAGCCATACTTTTGTATGCTTTGATTTTTTAAATGAACAGTGATATTGTTCTGATGATGCACAAAATATGCATTTATGTAAAAGCTTCTTACTGAATTCAGAACATCATCTCCCTCAACATTTAAAACTTACATGCATTTATTTTTACGACAGTTTCGGTGATTAGGCCACAACACTGACGTGTTCAGGTGTAAGGTATCGAGAGAGATAAAGCATTCTGGTGGCGAGGCGGTGGGGTAGGGGTGAGGGGGGGATGAATAGCTACACAGATCCACAGCAGGGAGGAAGGAACCACTCCAGCCAATGGCCTAACCGCACAGCCTGAGCAACTGGGAAAGGAATAAGCGGAAAACCCCAAAGGCAGCCGAGTATCAGGACAGCTTTGTTATCCTGGACTCGGAAAGGGCGACCACTCACTCTGCGGTGGTGACCGAAACCATCTGAGGTCACCAAGGGATCCGGCATGAAGTCAGGAAGGGGGCTTCGACTCAGCTCTCTTCAACGGGCACACAGGGCCTTTCTTCTGTTGTTGTTTTCTGGGGAGCCACAGCTGGCGTGCTCAGGGCTCACTCCTGAGTCTGGCGGCTGAGAGGAACACCGGGGTGCCAGGGACCGACCCAGGGGAGCCATGGGTGACGCTGGCACCTTCCTGCATACGCCATCTCTCCAGCCTGATGCGGCCCTTCTTGCCCTCCCAACAGATCAAGCCTCTAATCCACCCGCTGTTCTCAGTCCTCGTCCCCTTCAGAGCACCTGCCAGGGGCACTTCCCCGGCCTCCCGGCTTGCTCTGCACTGCCCTCTCCCCTGCTGTGGAAGCTGCCTCCACACTGATTCTCCCGTGCAGCCCCCACTGGCAAGGCGCGAGGGAGCAGCTCCACGGGGCTCAGGGGAAAGAACTTTGCAGCTGGAAGGAACTTTCGGTGCTGACATTCTCCCAGACGGCTCCCACTTCATTCCAGCGTCCCCAATGTGGGCAATGGTGCTCTCTGGGGCCACCAAAGGTCCAGGCGGTCACTAGAAGCTCAAGAACAGCGGCTGGGCACTGTCTGTGTGTGAACTTGGCAGACAGTGAAGGGGAAGAACTGAGTTGATTTTTTCCTGGAAAACTGGTGGCAAGTCCAATAACTCGGAACCTCAGCTCTAGCCTTTCAGAGACCAGATTATCACAGCGCGGGCTTTTTCCTCTCTGAAGAAGCCGTATCCTCTCCGGAACAGCGAACACTCTATTTCTTCCCCTTCACACTTCCCTAAACTTATTTTAACATAGCTGCTTTGTTCCACTAAAATTTATCACAGTGCAAGTTGAAAAACAATTATGTCAGAGAAATTGGTAAGTACCAAGGGTGATTTCGCGATGCTGATCACCTCCTCCTCTCTGTGCAAACACTTGTACCGCACTCACTTCCCTGTCTACGAGGTGGGTATTACTGCATCTACTTTGCGGACGACACAAGAGATTCTCAGGCAGGGCTGGTACCCGAAGTCACACCAGGAGGCGGTGCATAAAAATTTCTGACAACATCAACGTGTCCCTAGAATATGTCCAAAGCCACTGGAACCGCTTGGACAGTTTCTCAGACCCACCCTGGCCAGACTCCTAACAATCAGGAACAAGCAAAAACTCTCGCTAGCAGGGGCATACCTGCCTCTCCTCTCTCCTACGCATTCAGTAAAAAGACTTGAGTTGCCTGCCTGAATTCAAGCCCCCAGTACCTTGCAGTTCCTGGGAGGGGGGCACCATGAGGGGGGCAAGGCACGTTGTTCCCTAAGGTGAGTGTGTGCTGTGATTCTCTGTCTGACCCAGGGAAGGGCCGCCGCGAGAGCACCGACTCTGCACTCTGTGGGGGAAGGAGCCAGAAGAGGGTCAAGCCTCAGGCTGAAATGAGGGCAGTCGCTGCACAAGTCCGAGGTATTCACTCTGCAGTCGCTGCACAAGTCCGAGGTATTCACTCTGCAGTCGCTGCACAAGTCCGAGGTATTCACTCTGAAGTCATCACTGCACAAGTCCGAGGTATTCACTCTGCAGTCACTGCACAAGTCTGAGGTATTCACTCTGCAGTCACTGCACAAGTCCGAGGTATTCACTCTGTAGTCACTGCACAAGTCGAGGTATTCACTCTGCAGTCACTGCACAAGTCCGAGGTATTCACTCTGCAGTCACTGCACAAGTCCGAGGTATTCACTCTGCAGTCACTGCACAAGTCCGAGGTATTCACTCTGTAGTCACTGCACAAGTCGAGGTATTCACTCTGCAGTCACTGCACAAGTCCGAGGTATTCACTCTGCAGTCGCTGCACAAGTCCGAGGTATTCACTCTGCAGTCACTGCACAAGTCCGAGGTATTCACTCTGCAGTCGCTGCACAAGTCCGAGGTATTCACTCTGAAGTCACTGCACAAGTCCGAGGTATTCACTCTGCAGTCGCTGCACAAGTCCGAGGTATTCACTCTGCAGTCGCTGCACAAGTCCGAGGTATTCACTCTGCAGTCGCTGCACAAGTCCGAGGTATTCACTCTGCAGTCGCTGCACAAGTCCGAGGTATTCACTCTGCAGTCGCTGCACAAGTCCGAGGTATTCACTCTGCAGTCGCTGCACAAGTCCGAGGTATTCACTCTGAAGTCATCACTGCACAAGTCCGAGGTATTCACTCTGCAGTCACTGCACAAGTCCGAGGTATTCACTCTGCAGTCGCTGCACAAGTCGAGGTATTCACTCTGCAGTCGCTGCACAAGTCTGAGGTATTCACTCTGCAGTCGCTGCACAAGTCCGAGGTATTCACTCTGCAGTCGCTGCACAAGTCCGAGGTATTCACTCTGCAGTCGCTGCACAAGTCCGAGGTATTCACTCTGAAGTCGCTGCACAAGTCCGAGGTATTCACTCTGCAGTCGCTGCACAAGTCCGAGGTATTCACTCTGCAGTCGCTGCACAAGTCCGAGGTATTCACTCTGCAGTCGCTGCACAAGTCCGAGGTATTCACTCTGCAGTCGCTGCACAAGTCCGAGGTATTCACTCTGCAGTCGCTGCACAAGTCCGAGGTATTCACTCTGCAGTCGCTGCACAAGTCCGAGGTATTCACTCTGAAGTCGCTGCACAAGTCCGAGGTATTCACTCTGCAGTCGCTGCACAAGTCCGAGGTATTCACTCTGCAGTCGCTGCACAAGTCCGAGGTATTCACTCTGCAGTCGCTGCACAAGTCCGAGGTATTCACTCTGCAGTCGCTGCACAAGTCCGAGGTATTCACTCTGCAGTCGCTGCACAAGTCCGAGGTATTCACTCTGAAGTCGCTGCACAAGTCCGAGGTATTCACTCTGAAGTCGCTGCACAAGTCCGAGGTATTCACTCTGCAGTCACTGCACAAGTCCGAGGTATTCACTCTGCAGTCGCTGCACAAGTCCGAGGTATTCACTCTGAAGTCGCTGCACAAGTCCGAGGTATTCACTCTGAAGTCACTGCACAAGTCCGAGGTATTCACTCTGCAGTCACTGCACAAGTCTGAGGTATTCACTCTGCAGTCTCTGCACAAGTCCGAGGTATTCACTCTGTGTGCTGAGGGGACGTGGCCTTCCGAGCAAGGCAGCCTTTGAACCTGCCATCAGCCCAGCTCAGCTCCGCCCCGCCACCTCCCAAAGAACCCAGAGTTTGAGGCTGAGCCTGGCACACCCGGGGCTGGGCTGCAGTGAGCCAGCCCCTCCCCTCGCCCCCTGGCTCCCTCCAGACCGTGGAACGGTCAGAGAGCAGAGGAATAATGCAATTTGTCGGGAAGGGGACACATGCTGCAATAACTGTGTCCGCGGATGCTGGGCAAATGCTCCGCCTAATTGTCTCTCCCAGTCAGCCTTGCTAGGGTCCAGCTAGGAACGCTGATGGTGCAAAAGAAATTATTTTCTTATCTTTATTGAAAATTTCAAGGAAAACACATGCCACGGTCCCTGGGGATAACCCAGAAAATTGCCAGGACAGGGAAGATGGATGTCTTCCAATGTCTTGACACATCTAACTTTAAGATATTACGGATACTATCATAACTTTCTGCCTTATTGGAGAACAAGATTTATGTTTTTGGTCAAGGGAGCAAAAAATACTTGGAGGTGCATAAAGTGCCCCGTATCCGTCACACAGCCTATCTGATTAGGGTACAAAGGGCAGAATATTAAACAGAAAGTTATCTTCCTTTGGGCAGCCAGGTTTCCCTTCCCTGCAATTTACTTTCCTGTAGTCCCTTGAGCTTTCTGGAACATTCTATTACTTTTATTTCCCTGTCACTATTAGAACTTCTGCAGGAAACGGTAACTCTACAGTCTCTAGGTTTTCAGTAATGAACGCACACATCTGTTTAACATTAAGCTCCCCAGCGTCCCCCTGTAAGCCTGCACTAGCAGAAAATATAAATGTTACAAATAATGCACATGCTAGACCAAGATGAACCAGCATCGCACTGCAGGAAACTAGGCCAAAGCGCTACCCCAGTGGGACTCCTCCGAGCTGACTCTCACACGCTCTGGGCAAGACGTGCTGGTCACCTGAGCTTTTCTGGCACTCTCGTCTTCACAAGGGGACAATCGTAGACCCTCCCCCTGTTTCTACTTTTGACTGGGTGGGGGGGCGAGGAAAATGCACACATCACGTGAACTCTTGCGAGCACTGTCTCCCGTGTCACCACTGGAATTAAACTGAACTGAAAGGGTCAGTTTGCTGGGAACAGCCAGTGTCGATGCATCAGAACTGAGAGTGGCCCAGGGGCCCTTCTGAGAAGACCCCTAGCACACGGCTGCTGAGCCATGCCCAGGCGCCCTGGAACCATCTCAGGAGCTGGGGCTGCTCCCAGCTTCCATCTCCCTGCCCCAGACAGACAGTGTGTGTGTTGGTCCTGTGCATCCTGCAAAGGCCCCGGGTTCCCTCCACCTGCGGCCTCCTCTGCCTTGCCGTGGGCTCACCCGGCTGCTCTCCCCGCACGACTGCTTCAGCCGGGGCCGTCTGCAGGAGTACCTCTGTGCTTCACGGGACAGAACGCGCTCCTAACTCCTTTGGCTTCACCACCTCGAGGGTGGGGAGGAACTCTCGAGAGCACCCAGATGGGGCACATGTTTCCTAGCACGCCATACAGCTCATCTTCACTCTGGACAGGATCACCCTCACTGAACACGCACTTCTTACTCGGAGTAGGACACTGGCCCGTCAGGGAACCTGCGGAGCAACTCGGGCACAGAGCCCACGCGTCCTGGCCCCGGGCCACGCGGCCCTGCAGCCACCCAGCCGACACCTCGGGGCGGGGGGCAGCGTTCCGCGCTGCGGGGTGGGGCGTGGGTCTACGGGAGGAGACTCGGACACTCCGGAGAGGACGCGTGCTCGCCGTCTCGGAGAAGACCCTCCTCATCGGCACCGCAATGCCAATGCCTGCGGAAACGCCTCTCAGTCTGAGTCCACGGTGGGGCATGCCAGAAACACGCAGTTTCCTGATCTGAAGTGCGCTAACCCCAAGGAGAAAGCCACAGTAATCTAGGAACACAGCTTACGTGACTAGGAAATATTCTGAAATTAAGTAATGTTCTTTTGTCAACTATTTGCTGAGAACTCCTTCAATGTGTTAGTTTGGGTTTTTGGAGGGAAAGGGTTTGGATTTGGGGCCACACCCAGGGATGCTCAGGGTTCACTCCTGGAAGGACATGGGGGACACAGGGGGCACCCGGGACAAACCCAGGTCATCACATGCCTGGCAGGTGTCCTACCCACTGCACTATCTCTCTGGCCCTTGCTTCAGCTTTCCTTTGACCAAGATATTTTTTTAGAGAAGAAGATATAAGAAAAAGACAAAGAAGAGAGGAAAAGTAGAGACAAGACAAAAAATTAGGCAAACACCTGAAGGTCAACACTGCTCCCAAGGCTCCAAGGCTGCCCCAAGGTCCAGGAGACACGATGGAGTGGACGCCCGCTGGCTTCACGGTGAAGACCATCAGCAGCACGTGAGTTCAGCGGGCAAAGGGAGGAGCACCCGAATGTAGCAGCAGCCAGCGGCGAAAGCAGTCAACACCCAGGAACGCAAATGCTTACACCCAGCTCTGTCTGCACTTCTCAGGAGTGCCGTTTATTACTTCATAACCATGTTATTATAAACACTTTGGATGCCAGTTTTTTCTAACCTTTAGTTCAATTACATTCGAATAAAATATACATGTATATGTAAAAGATAATTTTAGATAAATGTCACCTCATAGAAGAATATGAATGCCTATAATATTCTCCACCAGATGTAAATGGGCAGACAGAAATATTCTAGGGTAATTTATTCAGGTTCAGTAAAATGTCTTTGAACTTAAACACATTTTCTGTGAGGAGGTTATATAGTGCAATGAAGGAGAAAAACTGATCTGGTTAATTATGCTGAAAATATAAAGAAAATAATTTTGGAGATTATTGTGACCTTTCTTTTACAAGTGGGAAATAAAATAAAGTCCAAATCTTCAGTACAATAATATTTACTCATCATATTACATTCATATAACCTTAAGCCTATCCCATGGTTATAAACCCATCTGAGCCCTGGCTACTGTGGATTTCTTTCTTATGATACTTTATTCTGAGCTGTCACACACCCTACCTCCCCTTAACTCTTCCAGAGAGTGCCAGATGGACAGATGTCACAGAAACAGGTAAGTGTGAGGCATGCAAAAGTTACACGTAAGTTCTTCCTTCTAGACCCTTTATTTCTACTAAAAATAATTTTCTTAAGGCACATGTTTAAATACATAGATTGTGAATGTGTGACCCTTGGTAGATTCAGCTTGCATCTAATTCTCATACATGTTTTAAATAAGAAACTATAAAAAGAAGAAAATGATTTTTCCCTTTAGAAGGAAAAATGACAATTACTAGGATTTAGTCTCCAAGTATCTGTAATACATAACAAAATTAATGCTACCTTCAGTTGTACCTTCTGAATACCTCTCTCCAATTCCATAAGTATATACCTTCTGGATACCTCTCTCCAATTCCGGCATAAGTCTAATGTGTTTGCTATCTGGTGCTTTTATTGGCTAGGATTTAACATATAAGTGAGATCACACCTTATTTGAAATTCTGACTTATTTTACTAGGATAATATTCTCATGGTTCATTGTGTTGTCACAAATGGTAGGACTGTCCCATTTTTATGGCTTAATAATACTCTATGCGTGTGAAATGTACATATGTCATCCTTATGCTTGTGTGAGGTGTAGCTATTATCTATCCATATGTGCTATTTTTCTTAGGATTCCAAGAGTTCCCCTTTCTGTTTATCTGTGTCAGCCTTTGTAGGTTTGTCTTTCTGACGAAGGCCATGCTAATGAGCGAGGGTGGAATTGTGCTTTAGACTGCAGTTCCCTAATCAAAGGGCACGGGCCTCTTTCCACACACCTGCTGGCCTCTCCTATGGCTACTTTGGGAAAATGTTTCTTGTTATTACTCCGACCACTCGTCATCTGGGGGCTGGGGGCCGTGCCACATCTGGAGGTGCCCTGGGGGTCACGCCTAGGGGTTGCTTTGGGAAACAAGAGGTGTCAGAAACCAAACTGGGGTGTCCACAGGCAAATGTTCCAGTTCTTCAAGCCACATCCTCGGACCCCTGCCCCGGTACCGCTGGCTTTTATCCCATGTCCCGAACAGGCCAAGAGTTTGCGGTGTCGAGAAAGAGACGCATTTGTCTGTGTGCATGACAGGAAGCTCTGCAGAGTCCCACCTGCCACAGGCAGACACTCACGAGAGATGAATGTAATGCCCGCATCAGCACCCCCAGAAGCCGGCCCCACCTCTCGTCTCTCCTCTGGAAATAAAACACATTCTAGGGAATAAAATCGATCGTCCCATCTACTCACAGCAGCCCTGGGAGCGGGACTCTAGGGCACTTCTCGCTCTGGCAAGAAAGGAGATTTTTAAAAGTACGCAACAGGTCAGTGCCAGGAGCAAGGGCTCGAGAGAGGCCTGTCCTGGCAAGGGCCACTGCGAGTGGCTACCAGTTTCAGTTTGGGCAAGGGTCCCTGTATGCGCCGCTGGCTCGAGCAGGCTTTTCTTCAGAAAAGGGCCCCCTAGGACCTCTGTGTCATCAAGAACCTGACACTGAGGGCACACCGGACAGTGAGTTCTAAGTGGAACATGTGTCCCGGGTGGGGGTTTAATACATCTCTTCCCATCCGTGAGGCGGGAAGTTGTGATTATGCATTCCGGTGATTCCTCTGCTTTCTGCCTTCTCCCCACAAGGAGATCTCTGACCTATATTCCGTTACGCTCATTATTCACAAACTCTCCTGCCTGCGTCGCATAGCGATTTTCACATTTATTGAATAAGAAAAACCATCTTCGAGATGAGCATTTTATAATTCTCCTCCAAAACGTTCCTCTGGGATGTTGTTCAGATTCGTCTGAGCTAATTTGAGGAGAAAGGAAAAGAAGGTTCATTTTCTCAGCTAGGTGGCATGATATGGGGTTTCTTCAGTTGACCTGGGTCGTAATCCACACTGTGATTATTAATAAAGCAGGATCAAGGCGGAAGAACACGGGGTTAGGCACGGGGGAACACGAGCACGTGTGTGCTGGCCTTCAACCACCCGCTCTCACCTCTCTCCACACAGAAGTTGGCTACCACACAGAAGCCAACTTTTATGAACACAGTAAACACGAGGGAAGTAAGAGACTTCTCTAAAATCCCAGTATCCCCTATTCTCTTCACGCCGAGAACCTGCCGCAGCAGGAGTCTCTGGGAGAGGCAGGACCTGTCCTCTCTCCCAAGCGTCGGCTGTCACGGAGCAGAGATGGAAACCCAAACATTTCCTCGGTCAATCAGCCCATGCTTTCATGAATAATTTACATGTTTAGCTTTCTCTTCTCAAGGCAACGGTAACACTCTGCATAACTCATATTTTACTTGAGTTGGCCTAAATATATCCACTCAAATGTCTCAGGAAATTTCCAGATCTAGAATGTCACATGATAGCAACAACAAAAATTGGGGGAAAAATCAAGAAATGTTTTTTATCTATTCTCCCTATTCTTGCATTTTACAAGCATGCAAAGTTACCCAGCTGCGTCCCCCAAAGAAATGGACTTGGATGATAAATTAAGGTATTCAGTGAGATTGTGAAGTGATAAAAAAAAAAACTCCACTACTTCTTTATATGAAAAGTGGTGGCTCAGTCATGAGCAAAACGTCCGTGGAGCTGTGTTCTGAGTGAGCCCTGTCCCCCACCCTCACCTCTGACTAACCACTCTGCCTTGGGTGCGAGGCACTGAGGGCTGAGAGCTCAGGTCTCTGCTCCCCTCATCCTGGGAAACGCCTATCTAGGGAACTGCTCTCCTACGACTCTGAAGCTACCAAGTCTGAGGAGAAATACCGTGAGTCAGAGTCTGGGTGGATTTATTGATCAACTGGGGGCAACTCAGGGTTTCCTGAGGCTATTTTAGACTCAGTTGGTGAGGAATCTTCCAAGACGTGGAAATAAAGACAGAACAATGTAAAGAAATAGGTCGGCGTGCACAGCAAGAGGCCAGGGCAGGCTCCCCACACCGAGGGGCTCTCTCTGCCCCAGCTCCTGCTGGCTGTGGAGAGGAAGGGGGTCATCCCAACCAGGCCACAGTGAGAAGAAAGCTTGCCGCACCGGCAGCAGCGACTGTGGCTTTATTCAGGAAAAGGGGCGACAATTACAGGCCAGCTCCAGTCTTGACAACAACCACAGGCAAGAAGGAGTGGAAGCCAACACGACGGCTCTGCTCTGCTCCCCCTGCCCACACCCGTCCCCCCCAGGCTGCCCCGGCTGCTGCGTGCCCGTGGCACAGCCGTGCCCGTGTTTGGGAGGAAACTTCTCTGACAAAAAACAACCATCTCAGTTCACTTCACATTTCGTCCCACAGAGTTGAAACTTGAGATAAGCAAGGCGGCGGGTGCCTTAGAGTAGCCAGCGTCCACTGGCTGAAGAGTTACGTCAGGTGAGCAGCACATGACTGACGGAGAGGAGCAGATGCTGCCTGGGAGCTCCGGAGGCTGGTTCCCCAGCATTCCCTCAAGCTCACCTACTCTCCTCTCCTCGGAGGGACTGAGACACAGGAGCCCTGCTCACGTCAACAGACGCAGGGAAAGCAATGACTCCCGGAGATGATTAAAATCACTAAGAACGGAAATAGTTGTCTGAAAACCTAGAATTTCACCCCGTGGGCCTTTTTACCCACGGATTCTCTAGAATAACATAAAAGTCCTTTTCTAACACATGATGTTACTAGAAATCAGAAAAAAGTAAGTCATTATAACCTCAGTTTCAGTGTCCTCCGAGCCAAGACTGACGCTAAAAAGAGGTCGTGTTCCTGCCCTTCTCCAGGGAAATGTGTTATAATTCTCAACAGCCTAATGCAGCTGGCTACCAGCAAAGGATTTCTGGTAAATGCTATTTATGCTCACTCAATTAAAGTAAACAGATATTTATTGAGCGCCACTGTTGGAGGAGAGAGTGGTGTGGTAATGTGGTAATGCACTCACAGGCCGGTTGCACAGGGCTCCCGAGTGCCCACAGCTCAGGAGTCGAGCAGCTGGCCTCAATCGCCTTGGCCATCTGAAGCATCACAACGACTCTGGCACCACAATCTGCTGGATAATAGAAAAAGCTGAAAGGAAAGGACTCTTGCTTTCTAGAATTTCACTGGGAAGAGAGACTCTGAACTCTTAGCTCTACATGGAAATCTGCTGAGAAGAGATTGGAAGCAAAAAAGACTTGGTAGGCAACAAAATATCTTCATAATATTTCTAACACGCCCTCTTGAGAGGCCCTGAAAATAAACGTTAACTAAAGTAAACATGAAGCAAGGACATTTCAAAGTTGTTCATTTAATGCTGTACTTACTATGTCAGACACAAAAGGGATGGGCCGCTTTAAATATTGAGTCTTATTGAAAATATTAGGGAACCATGGCCCCAGTAAGATAAAAATCACTAGAGACGAGCCAAGATAGTACCTTCAGGATCCAATTTCAGCTGTCCTTGACAATTCTGGGGATGTCTATTATGAGACCCTGGGCAATTTGGCTTAGTTTTTAGCCAATTTCATTGAGAATGTCAGATACATTTGCATCATAACCCCAAGAAGTCAATATTTTAATAAGCTAAGGGATTAAGAAACCAAATTATTCTAGTACCGAAGCAAAATAGTAATAAATGCCCTTCTTTTTGAATCAAAAAGATAATTTTTTTCTCAGCTACTTCCACTTTTACTTTTAAAGGGGGGATTTGATAAATGTGTCTCAACAAGAACCTTATTCAAATTTTTATTGATGCGTACACCAAAATATACAAGACCACTTTAAAGTTTCTAAATAGACTTCAAATAATTTATTTTTGGATCACTGGTTGGGGGAAGCGTCCAAGCCGTGCTCGAGGATCTGGGAGTCCACCTGGGGCCTGCAGAGTCGGGACACAGGGCCCAGGTCCTCTCCTGCTGTCACATGACTCTGGGGTGTGGGGGAGGGGTAGAGGCACAGGGGTGCTCCCTGGGGGGTGCACACCGGCCTGAGCCCAGATCCATGCCCATCTCCCCACCCTGTTCAAAATCACGTATTCGCTTATCCCAAGTTCCTTCCCTTCAAATCCGAATCACATATTTTACCCCAAAAGCTCCAATATTCAGAATGAGCACGTCACGGCTGCTGTGCGAGTCCTCATAAACACAGAAAACACCAGTTTTCCTTTTCTGGAAGGTTCCGTGCTTTGTCCTGGTGAGCAACATGGGAAAGACAGAGGAATCTCAGAGAAGGCCCAGAGAAGAGGTAAGTGCATAATGCTGTCCAGTGAAGGAGAACAAATCTGCCTTGGTCAGGCTCTATAAAATCAGATGATTCGCTCTTGAGATGAGCAAGCCGCGATTTCCCGAGGTGGAGTTCTGGGCTGAACTGAATTCTGAGCCGGGAGAGAATTCCTCTGAAAGACGTGTGTGTCCTCTTACTGTGCAGTGTTCAAGCCCAGCCTGTCCACTCCATCTCCGACCATACAAGCAACACTCTTCTCCTTCCCAATTATCAGACGTATATCCCCCACTAGGGCTGGAGCAATAGCACCCCGGGTAGGGTGTTTGCCTTGTATGCGGCTGACCCAGGTTCAACTCCTCCGTCCCTCTCGGAGAGCACAGCAAGCTACCGAGAGTATCCGGCCCGCACGGCAGAGCCTGGCAAGCTCCCCGTGCATCTCCGATATGCCAAAAACAGTAAGAACAAGTCTCACAATGGAGACGTGACTGGTGCCCGCTCGAGCAAATCGATGAACAGCCGATGTCAGTGCTACAGTGCAGTGCTATATTCCCCACTCAGATTTGTACCAAAAAAATTGCATTATCAAACCTTATGTAGGGCTGAAGAGATTTACAGGGTTGGCACCTGATTTGACCCCCAGCCCCACATAGTCCCAGCACAGTGGGTAGGGGTAACCCCAATCTTGAAAGCCCCCACCTGTCTGGTAGCCAGTGGGCAGAGAGTTCATGAGAGGGGGCCCAGCACCCCAGAGCACCCTTGGGAAACCCACCCCCTAAAAAGTTCCATGTTTAATAACAATGTTCTTGAGTCCAGTTTCCTTATAAACCTCTTGACCACTGAATACCATATTTTACTAGCGTGAATGTGGTATTCAGTAGATGAATACCACATTCACCCTAGTAAAGTAGTAAGATGAAAACGGCACCTTGTAGTACCTTATACGCTGCACAGCTGCACACTTGCATGAAGAGGCAGTGGCCCCTTTTCCGCCGGGGAGCGTCACTGCCAGCTGGGCCTGAGGTGTTCGGTCGTGGGGTTTCCCCCGTGCTGGACATGGGGACATGTGTCCTCGCCCTCCCTCACTTCTCTAGGAAAATCAGGGGGGACATCAATGGCGGCATAAGATAACATTGGCATCCCAGGCTAGGTACACGGTCAGCAGGAGAGAATCGCGGGGCGTCCAGTCACCCCACTTCTGTCACAGCCCTTCTCTGTTTTCCAAGTGAGTAAGCAAAAATCAATCAAAGTCAACATCCTTGCTGAACATCTATCTCGATGCTTGCTATTTAAGGGGCTGTGGTCAGTTTAAAAAAAGTTATTCTTTGGTGCCTGCTTTCAAGGCATTAGGTTGATATTTGATCCAAAACAAAAGACAGAAAATGAAAACCCAAGTTACTTCACATGCACTGCTGGTTTCAACTCCTCTGCACTAACCCGCAGGACGCTGACCACCAACCTGCTGGTTTCCTTCGGAGTCTGGAGTACCGCGGTGCCTGGCAGGTTTATGGACATCATGCCACTGTTTTAAGCTCAAGTTTCTCTTCTCCTAAGCTCTTAGTAAACTAGTTACGCTACTACCACCCAATTGTGAATTTTATAATTCACTTTCTTAAAAAAAACAACAACACCTTAAAACTTTTTTGCCCTTTCCTAGGAATCGGGGCCTCCTTTCCTCTCAGGTTTCCGGACAGCGAGAGTGAGCGCCCGCCTGGCCCTGCCCCGGCACCGTGACCAGGGACTCTCCCTGCAGGACTGGCAGACACCCGGGCGCTGCAGGGCCCGCTGAGCACGGCACATCAGCCGTGCCGACTGGTCCCAAGACAGCAGATGACACGCGGCAGGAAAGAGAAGTTCAAGACCTACTGATGACAACAAGCTGTCGCAGACGCTTCCCGGCTGAGGGCCGCACGGTGATCGTGGAAACATTACTCGCTCAGGCACACATGAAATATTAATTTCCTGGCTCGACTGCATTTGCATAGTAATAATAAGTTCATCTCTGTGCCTGTTCCAGCCACAATTAGCAATTCTATTGTCATACCTGAGTTTGGGGGGAGGAAAGAAAGGAAGACGCTGTAGAAAATTTCCCTCCGGAAACAACAGCACTAATGGAGCTTATCCCGCCCATCATTAATCGAATCAAAGACCTGGAGGCAGAGAGTTGGAGCAATCTGCTAAGAAAACATTTCCTAAGAGGAGAGTGCTTCTCATTTCAATTAGAGCCTTGCTCTTTCTTCCTGTTTTCCTCATTCTTTTCTCCATGTGCTCCTCGTCCTGTGACTGATTAGCTATACTACTGGGAGCTGTATTTTCTTAACCAAAGAATGTCTTCTTACAAATTAATGATTTTACAACAACATCCCTCGCCCCTCACCTCCTTAGCTGACTTCTCTTTTTATGACATCTCAATTAGTCGAAACCCACTGTGCCAGAGATAGGTCCTCCGGTGTCAAGGAGAGGCACTCCAGAGAGAATGGAGTTCGCTTCGCGCCGTGCATGTTAATATGTTACTCCTTTTAATTAGTTTTGCAGAAAGTGGCTGTCAGTGCATACTCAGCTGGACTTGCTGGAGGATTCGCGCACACACACGTTCTTAGATGTGCCCTCTTCGAGGTACAAACGCATTAACAACAAAACAATGAGCAAAGCCATTGGGAACAGGATTCTTCCAAATAGGACCACAGAGGTGACACCATGCATGTGTGCTTAATACAAAGAATATCCATCCACACTTCGGAATTTCAAATGTGCGGTGCTGTACCCTCAAGAAAATCACTATTGGATATATACGCAGTGCGTTCTGGTCACTGGTCAGCAGTGGGCATCTCACTCCTTCCCCGGGAGTAACTTTACTAACAGACCAATCCGAAATAAGGCCCGTTACGACAATGACACTTTCTGAGTACTTAAAAGTATACATAGATTATTCCCTTTAAATTTTTGAATGAAGAACATCAATTTCTCACATTTACCAGGAGTTCACTCTTCTTAACAGCCTAAAGCAGAATGACCCTCCACTTTTATAGATGAGGAAACGGAGATACAAAAGAGTTTGGAAACTGGTGAGTAATTGAGATGGGATCCAAACCAACACAGCTTTAACTGCAGAACTACTTTGTCTGAAGGGAAGGGGAAAAGTTGTAATAAAGTTAAAAAGTTAGTCAATTGGCTTCCTGTCCATTATAATGACTCTTTGAACCCCTTTTTTATTGCGTTTAAAAAAATGTTGGCCTAACTAAAATGTGTAGCTTCTGTGTCACTTTTAAATTACAATCTGAACAGTTTTCAAATAAAAAAATATTCTACCACCACCACCAGTCTACAGTTTAAAATCATTTGAGGACTGGAAAGACACGTTCCTTGCCTTGCATGCAGACAACCTGATTTAAATGCCCACCACCACATGGTTCCCTGAGCTCCTCCCCAGGAACGATCCTTATGTGCAGAGGCAGGACTAAGCCCTGAGCACCTGCCAGCCACGGCAGAAAACAGAACAACAGAAACGGTCACTTGACAATGATTTATCACCTTACACCAGTCAGAGAGGCACATAGCAAAAACAGAAGGAATAATCCATGCTGTGAGTGTGCGGTGAAAAAGGAGCCCTCGTCTCCTGCTGCCGGGAATGTGGTCTGGTCCAGCCCCTGTGGGAAACAGTATGGAGAGCCCTCGGTAAACTTAGAATTGGGCTGCCACATGACCCAGAAACTCTGTCTGGTCACCTAGCCCCAGGACTTAAAAACACTCTTTCAAAAGGATGCACACACAACATGACTCATTTCTGCACTCAGTACAAGAGCTAAGATATGGAATCATGCTAGATGTGCAATGACAGATGAACGGATTCTGAAGACATGGCACATACACACAATGGAATACTTTACAGCTGCAAGGAACGATGAAATCATGCAATAAGTTGCAACTGGAAGATAACGCTGAGTGAAGTAGGCCAGAAGAAGAAAGACAAATTCAGGATGTCTTCACTCACCTGCAGAATATACAATAACTGAAGAAATGTACTGGAGTGAAGATCACCCTTGGCCCCAGAGTTTATGGAGAAGGACAGAGAAGGAAAGAAATCAGTGAGGGGAGGGGTTGGGGAGGAAGAAGATGAGAAAGGAAGAAGATGAGAAGTAGACACTGTGGTGAGATTGGTGTGGGAATGTTAAATGCCTAAAATCCAACTATTGATAACTGTGCACATCTTTGTTCTTTAAACGTAGTTCCTTGAAAGGTCACTTGAGCCAGGCGCAAGCTCTGGTATTTCTCCACTCAGGAATCTACTCCAGAATAAGCCGGATGCAAAACAGCTTTCTGCATGAAAGGGTACAACCCATATGCTAGATGAAATTGTTAAAATTTCTTCTTACAAATATATTCTTTTGGTTTTTGTTATGTT
The DNA here is from genome assembly GCF_027595985.1 of Sorex araneus. Classification (NCBI taxonomy): domain Eukaryota; kingdom Metazoa; phylum Chordata; class Mammalia; order Eulipotyphla; family Soricidae; genus Sorex; species Sorex araneus. Next base: position 215,414,832 of record NC_073306.1, read on the forward strand.
TTGTTTTTGTTTTTGCTTTTTGGGTCACACCCATGGATGCACAGGGGTTACTCCTGGCTCATGCACTCAGGAATTACTCCCTTCAGTGCTCAGGGGACCATATGGGATGCTGGGAATAGAACCCGGGTTGGCCGCGTGCAAGGCAAATGCCCTACCCACTGTGCTATTGCTCCAGCCCTGAGATATATTCTTTTGGTTATAATTTTTTTAAACTGGGTGAGAGGGTTGGGGCCACACGTTGTGGTACTCAGGCATTCATCCTGGCCCTGTGCTATGGCTCATATGTGGTAGACCCAAGGGACCAAATGGGTGCTGGGAATTAGACCAGGATCAGCCAAGTGCCTTACTAATCCCAGTCCTCTCTCGGCTGACTTTAATACCTACTCATAATATTAACATATTAACTTGTTTCTTTTGTTTATTATATCATTTTATGTTTCTACAAATATCATTATGCAAAATGATTTAAAAATATGCAAATAACAAAAAATTAAAGTCAATAACACACAGAAATCCATTATAAAGAATTGTAAGTAATTCAGATATTCCTATTCATCACTGTATCACTGTATCACTGTCATTCTGCTCTTCATTAATTTACTTGAGCTGGCACTAGTAATGTCTCCATTCCTCCCAGCCCTGAGAGTTTTAGCAGCCTTTCCTTACTCATCATTCCCAATGATCGGAGGCTCTTTCAGGGTCAAGGGAATGAGACCTATCGTTACTGTTTTTGGCATATCAAATATGCCAAGGGTAGCTTTCCAGGCTCTGTCCGAGTGGGCAGAGGTATATATGTGTGTGTGTGTGTATATATATATATATATATATACACACACACACACACACATTGCAGAGGCAGGACTAAGAACACTATATATGTGATATATGATATATATGATACATATATATATATATATCACTGCATCACTGTACCACTGTTATCCTGTTGCTCATCAATTTGCTCTAGTGGACACCAGTAACATCTCCATTGTGAGACTTATTTTTACTGTTTTTGGCATATTGAATATGCCTGTTCCTATGCAGAGCTATCAGCTTTCCTTTATAGTCTCTTTATTTGATAACACCCATTTCTACTCCATAAGAAGTTAAATATTTGTTTCAATTTCTTGGTGTAACTTTTAAGGGTTCAGAATATTTTCTCATAGCTATTTCTTCAATCTGTGGCATTTACTCTGGAATATATCTGCACTACTTACAGAATTAAACATTTTCTGAAACCCCAAAGATGACATTCTCCTATATATTAGAACTTCATACATTATAAATCTGGCAATATCTGTCAATTCAACTCCTTTCAAAGTTCTTTCCTTATCTGTGTTAAAATCGACCTATTTTTTTAGTTTCCATTTTTAAAGGTACTTGCTATGTATGTTCCTACTGCTTTTATTTAGAAGTGAGGAGTACAATTTAAATGGTCAAATGAAGGCAGACAGGTCAGACACCAGGTACAGCAGGCAGGGCACTAGCCTTGCACACGAACAAGCTAGATTCGATCCCCACCCTGCCAGGAGAAATCCCCAAGCACACAGCCAGAACACACCCGAACATAGTCAGATGTGGTTCAAAAGACAAATTAAAATTAATTTTATTGTGAAACATGATCCTTGTGGAACAGAGAGAACTGGCACTAAACATGAACGATTACTTTCAAGTCCTATTTTTATGAGAATGGTGCCAGTTAATTTGCAAGTTTTTGCACCTACATAATAGATACATGGTCTTTTAAATTGTGAATGCAGCTATAATTTAGATAAGGATACACAATTACTTGGAATCACGAGGAGACACTCTGATAGCAGTGATTATGGGGAAATACAGAGAATACCAAAGTGCCTACTCAGTTACCTTGTCTCATAATTTATCCAGCCCGTGGGAAAGTTGGTGGTACCCAGGCAAACTTAGAGCATGTACCTATGTACCAGTGACCTTCAAAACACAAGATCCAAGCTATAGTAATTAAACCCAAATAAAGAGCCAGCTTAGGAGGCAGGGAGGGAATCTTGGTCATGGGTAAAGGCGTGTTGACACAGGTTTGCAGCTGAAACTTGATCCTGAAATTCTACCATATATGGCATCGTAAATCATGGTGGCACTGGGGCACTGTCCTCCCGTCCTTCATCGCCTTGCTCGAGCGGGCACCAGTCACATCTCCATTGTGAGACTCGTTACTGTTTTGGGCATATTGAATACGACACGGGTAGCTTGCCAGGCTTTGTCCTGCGGGCGGGATACTCTTGGTAGCTTGCAGGGCTCTCCGAGAAGGACAGAGGAATCAAACATGGGTCGGCCGCATGCAAGGCAAACACCCAACCGCTGTGCTATCGCTCCATGGTATAATAATAGGAATTACAAGGACTCTCTTCAAGAACACTAAGATCAAGCTTGAAACTTCCAGAATTAAAGAAGTTTCAGGCATTCCCCCTCCGCCCCCCTACACACACACACACACACACACACACACACACACACACACACTCACACACACACACACACACAGAGGCAACTGAGTGAGCCACTGCTTTGCAAAGCCCGTCTACTCAGAGGGAAGGTCAGATGGTCAAACCCAGCAGCCCTACTCTCCCCACTGCGCTGCCACCGTTCTCAGTCCCCCGACAGCCATCCGGAGGGTCCATTGTCTCCCACTCTCTGCCCAGCGCACCCAGACCCGTGATTGGAACACAAGCGTTAGCTCCTTTCTTTCCGGACTGACTCTCAGCGTCTTGTAGGGCTTCATGCTGTCCATGGAAAGTCCCTCCATACCCCCCCAACCCCTTGCTCTGTTTATTTAAATATGAGAAGGCAAACTCCACCCTAAACAAGCCCTTTACTGTGTAACTACTAAAAGCAAGGACCCTGCCAGTCAAGTCTTTGCTAGCCCAGAGGCAGCACTTCAAAGGTGGCATTCAGATGTCTGAAAACACCGCTCAAGACTGCCTCAAGAACTTGACTTCTCCTTGAAGCACTTTCTACTTTCCCTTAAATAACAGAGTTCTTTCCCCCAGACCTAGAGTTTATTTCCAGATCATACACGCTCCAAAAGATGTCTGCATCACAAGGATTCGTGAGAGACCTTCATTCTGCCCCACACTTAGTAGACTGGTACCTATTTACTTATTGAACGCTTAAGATGAAGAAATTAAATACAGGAAGACCAAATCTAGTTGTTGTGAGTTAACAGCTACTTGGCAGACTGAAATGTCAAATCCTCCCACTTTCGAAGTTAAACGGAGAAAATAATTGCTGCTTCCTGGCAGGATTTAAGCTTCAGTTTAATCTAAAGTTAACAGTATATTGATATGATCCAAGTAAGGCTAAGAAAAGGCTACCTCACAGCTCAACACACCTAGTTAATTTCATCAGTTACTTTTGCATATTTTTACATTTTACTGTATATTTTCTTGCAGTTTCTTGACTAGCAACTCTCGACACATGTACACATTTAAACACACACATATTCTTAGCCAAAATGAGAAAACAAATGTGGATATCTTACAGAAAAGAAAGAAAGAAAGAAAGAAAGAAAGAAAGAAAGAAAGAAAGAAAGAAAGAAAGAAAGAAAGAAAGAAAGAAAGAAAGAAAGAAGAAAGGAAGAAAGAAAGAGAGAGGGAAAGAAAGAAAGAAAGAAAGAAAGAAAGAAAGAAAGAAAGAAAGAAAGAAAGAAAGAAAGAAAGAAAGAAAGAAAGAAAAAGAATGGCCAGGAGGAATGCATGCGGAGCTCTTCGTTGAAAGGCATTAATTTAATGTTAATGTACATCTTAACATTAATTTTTTATAAAGGATGGTGAGATTTACTCCTTTATTAAATTGAATAATACAACTTATCAATAAGAAACTATTTTAAAATGCCTGGTTTACGTTGTTACCTATATGAACCAACTGGCAGGTCTTATCTGTTCCCTGGACGCATGCGGTGATGTTCAGGGCCTAGTCCTGGCTCTGAGCTCTGGATTCCCTTGCAGGGCTCAGGGACCACACGGGCTATGGGTGTGGAACCTGGTCAGCTGCATGCAAGACAAATGCCGTCCTCACTGCTGTCTGCAGTCCCAGCACACGGCACAACTGGGTGCCAGGTTTTTTCTTTAATCTTTTACATGCATTGTTTTAACACAGGACTGTTCTCTTCCTGACATTTGTGAGACAACGTCTGAGAAGAGAACAGTGTCTGAATAATTAAATAGCCATTATCATCAAATTAAAGATAAAAAACCGATTTCTCTGCCTTGTTACATCATGACCTGCTATTTCTGTAGAGTTTGTGCTCTTGGACAATGCAGTGGAAATGATAATTCCATTAAAAACAGCTGTTTTGTTAAGATGATGACAGACCCAAGATTATATAGAGCCTTGGAACATGAAATGAGCCCAGGAAGAGTGCCAAGGACACACAGCTTACCAGAGTTCTGGTGGGAATTCACAGGACATTATATAAATTTCTGACTTGGCAATAAGTGCTGTGGAATCTAATCTCAGGGGTTGCAGTACAATCGCATCTAATTTATCCAAGTTTACATCTTTATCATGTTTCCTCCATCACCTACAAAATCAGCCCTCACCCACCTCTATCTGTGGGTCCCACAGAGCATCATCTTGGCTCTACTCAGTCACTTCTGAGACGGCCTCACTCTCCCACCCAAATGCCCAGCTTGGGAATCCCACTCAAACTTCGGCAGTCACTGTGGGCCCCAGAGGCATCATCACGTCTCTCTCGGCACTTGCACAGCATCCTTTCTCCCTGACCCTGCAACACTCTGTAGTGATGACATAAAGGACCAAAGGTTGTGCATGAGAATGGCACCGAGGCTGGTTGAAACAGATTTATGTCCCACCATACTCCTACTGATTCAGAATCTCTGGGATTGCAGCTGAGAAACATCACGTTAATTATCTAGGATTTACCTATACATTCTATCTGGGCTTCAGTGTGTGTGTGTGTGTGTGTGTGTGTGTGTGTGTGTGTGTCTGTGTGTCTGTGTGTGTGTGTCTGTGTGTGTCTGTGTGTGTGTGTTTGAGAGAGAGAGAGAGTTTTCTATAGGATTGGAAACAACTTCAAGACAGTTACAGTTTTTGCTTAAACTGTCAAGAGAATGAAAGCTAAGTATTTGAAACAACAGGATTTACTAAATGAATGGGAGTCTTTACATGGAAATAGAATCATCTGCATTTCCAAAATACACAACAGTTTCAGTTGAGGGCTTACAAACTTTCAGACTTACACTGCCCATGGACCAGCCATTGAGAACCAGGGGTCTAACTATCCGAAAGAAGATAAACAGACAGCCAACAGGCATATAAAAAAGTGCTCACAGAATCTCAGTACATTAAAAATTTAAAATAAAGGGGGAGAGGTCTTACTCTCTTCCCGTGAGCTGTCCAGAGGCATGAAACCATCCTCTGCACGCCAGCTCCATTTCTATCTATAAGGCATGGAGAATTTTTGTTTTGCTTTGTTTTTAAATACTGGAAGAAAATGTGCATGTTCGAGTGAAGTTCTTTTAAAAAAGACATTTTAATTAAACTGTTTACTAAATTAGCCTCAATTTAGTAGACATTGATGAAACACAGGGGACATAAGCACTGCTAACTTACAGCATTTTAGTGATAATGATAAATGAGGCAACATTCTCCAGTGTAGTGATACTTGCCACAAGCATGATTCTGGAGTAACGTGCTTTCCTCGCTTCTTCATACTATAAATCCAGTAATAATGGTGTTGAGAAAAAGGACAGAAAATTGAGAAAACAGATGAAAGGTATATGAAAGGACTGAGTATAAATGGGCTTATCTAGCTCCGGAGACATTTTTCAAAACAAATTAGGATGAAGATAGTTTAGAAATTGAAATCGCCCTCAAGGTTGGTTCTGTAATGAGTCCTTTTACTTCGTAAACATTTTAGTGTTGTTTGGGGGGCCTTAATCAGCAGTGATTCCACCCTACAAAAATCCCAGCCATTTCCCGTAGACTCCAGGCCATTTGCTTTCATTAGAAAAGTCTACTTTCATTACTCCTGCGGTATCGCTGTTCTTAGAACAGTCGTCAATGCCAACAGCCACTGAATTATTTTCTGTGTAACATGAAGAATAAAAAGAGAAAGTAAGTTCCTTTTCACAAGTCAACATTGGGTTTTATTTTTAGGATGTCGGATGGCTGGCTTCTCAGGAAAAAAAAAATCAAAGAGAATAGTCTTATAGTTTTCTAATGCTAAACTATTTCTTTACATGAGTCAAAAACATTGATTTTGGCATTTTGCCCACACCAGGAAAATCAGTGCTTTGAAGGCCAGGGGCGGCTGACTACTTACACAGAGCCTTTTATACCTCACACCCCTGCCTCCTTGGAAAAGCAGATTTCACAGTGGTTGGTCGGAGCCCATTTGGGGCTGCACTGGGCCAAGAAGTTTCTAGAGCTGACCACATACTCTGATTTACCGATTTAATAAAGAAACTCTGTCTCCTGACCTCGAGGGTCAAGCACAACAAACATCAATAAAAGGAAAATGTTTTCACTGAAAACTCAGAGTGACCAAGCAGGAGGACCAGGGTGTGTCTGTGATGTATTAATTTATCAGTGAAACACTCACGCTGGGTAATGATCTGTAGGCAGTAGCTACATGCCACAGGTTGTTTCTTCTGTTTTAACAAAGATCTGAGGCAAGAGCGTCTTTCTTTCATATCACTCAAGCCGACCACAATCCTGAACGAAGATGAAGGCGAGTATCGTGCTGCCACCTGACTGGAGGAGTAGGCTGACAGCCACGTTTCCCTCTCGTGTTCTGAGAGGCATCGCCAACAGCCGAGGGTTGTTGTATAACTCGGATAATGGTATATAATCTTGTACAACTGATGTCTCTGGATTCTTATTTCTTTTTTTTGGGGGGGGTCACATCCTGCAATGCACAGCGATTACTCCTGGCTCTGCACTCAGGAATTACTCCTGGCGGTGCTCAGGGGACCATATGGGATGCTGGGAATTGAACCCGGTTCAGCCGCATGCAAGGCAAATGCCCTACGTGCTGTACTATCACTCCAGCACCCATGTCTCTAGATTCTTGAGGAAACAGTTTATCCAAACATTTGATAGTTTAAATAGTAGAAAGTCATGCAAATAATTTGAAATTCTAACAGCTATGGGATATATTTATAATAAAAGCAGGTATCAAATCCATAAAAACCTCATAGAAAAATAAGTGCTAATACGCTGCAACAATATTTCCTTTTGGCAATGAGGTTTTGAATAATATTAGAACTTACTGATATTATACCATATATTTATTCTTCATTTAAATGTCTTCAATTCCTGGGGCTGGAGCGATAGCACAACGGTTAGGACATTTGCCTTGTACACAGCCGACCCGGGTTCTATTCCCAACATCCCATATGGTCCCCCAAGGACCGCCAGGGGTAATTCCTGAGTGCATGAGACAGGACCACCAGGGGTAACCGCTGTGCATCACTGGGTGTGACCCAAACAGAAAAAAAATGTCTTCAATTCCTGCTAATGTATTGGAACTTAAATTCTCAACATTTGTTTATCGCTTTGAAATTTTTTTATTTAAAGCTTATGTTCTGCCCCAACTATGGTATATGTGATTGCAGGATGATATGTTTTAAGTCACCAGGTCATTTAACATACTGAAATACAGTATATATATATATATATATATATATATATATATATATATATATATATATATAATAGTGTACACGGAATAATTATTGGCTGAATGACCATCTCTGGGGTTGCTTCTCTCTTTGACACTATTTGATCATTCTACAGTAGTGCATCTCATTCTCCTTAATAAAATTTCATGACTGTCTTTTACCTCTTTCTTAGAATGGTAAGTTTTAATTTGCAATGCTTAGTTTACTCTATACGTATGTTTACTGAGCACCTACTGTATACTAGACAATTAACTGAGCATGAGGAGATTGAATAAGGGAATACACAGAAATATTTCTCTCCTTGTCCTACAAGAGGAAAAAGAAAATAGAAATATAGTACAGCCTGAGCAGTGCTTGAGTAAAGCTAGATGACTAAAATTGGATCACAAGGACAGGAAAGATCAATCATCGAAAGCAGCCTCCAAGCTGAGACTTGGAGCAGATCTTAGCATCACTATAATTCTTTGACACTTTACATCCAAGACCACCCTCTCTCTCATGTGTGAACTGTGCAAATTTCATCAGTATGGACTGCACAGCACTCATTCTACACGGGAAGGGAGTTGGGAATAATAAGGTGTCTGAGTGCCTCTCACTGTTTCTAGCCAGTCACTCAGGGAAGTTCAGAGCTATGACTGTATTATCTTTTCTTCCATCCATCTCCTTCTTGAATATCCCACCGTGACTATGAAGTTCCATCCAGAAGAATTATCATGTTTCAATTCTGTGCACTAGAATCATGCTTCAGAATATGAGCCCCCCATTGCAAGAGCCACAGAAGAACTAACCCTTTCAAAGCCCATGATTCTATGATTCCTTGTTATTTGTTAACTTAGTGCTGTAACACATCACACCATATTTTCACTCTTACAAGAACACACAAAAACAAACAAGAATTAGGATAAGTTGAATAAATCTTGCATTTCCCACCTTTTCACTTACGTCCTTAATCTATTCATTAAGGAGAGAATCGTTTTTCTTAATTTGTACTTAACCAAGCCAGTGTAGACTTTGTTGAGTACAAATTCCAGAATATAAAAATCAGATAAATATTTTAAAATGTTACATGAATACTCAGTGAAATCTGAGTGTCCTGATGTCCCTTCCCAGTAAGATGGTCTTTCTCAATGCAAAACAAATCTGAACAAATGAATTAAGTTGATCTAACCATGGAAATGCAGGTTTGCATAAGATAGAAAATCCAAGATGTTGTAGGTAAATGGTACGGGCAATAGTGAAAATATTGGGCAGTAATATTTTTTGACCCAAAAGTTCATTTTCAATAATACTAGTGCACCCATCTCTCAAATGTATAGTCAGTTTACCCATAACTCTCATTTTGAAAATGCTAACCCCCAATAGAATAATCTGAGCACAATACAAATTTCCTATTTTATTGTGATTCACATAAGAAATATCAAATGAACACACAAAAGTTCACCCAATTTATTGAGCTACAGAGGGATATACCTAAAGTGCATGCACACACAGTCATCCACATATGCACACACACACAAGCATCACCGGGAATATAGCAGGAATGGAGGGCCGTGCATTCACATCAGGGCATCTCTTCCTTATCACATTTCAAATAATCCTCCCACCTCATCACAACGACTCTCAACCAGCAAATCCTCCATAGTAAGCTCCAAGGCTCTTTCACAATAAAGACCATGCATCAGAGCATTTATGCATTTCCAATTGTTAGCCCGAATAAAATTATGCCAATGTTTTTATTGTTTCTATCTTGGTATTTATATCCATGACCCATTTAGGTTTTGAATATTACATTAAACTTTCATGTCTCGGGGATAATTTGATGGGCAGATGTTACACCTGGCAGTGCTCGGGCTATTTCTGGCTCGGGGCTTAGCATTAACTCCTGGCAGCTCTTAGGGGACTGAATGTGGGTCAGTCACATCAAAGCAAGCACCTAGCCCCCTTTCCACCTCCCTGGCCTTGTTCCAACCCCTTTGCTCCATGACTACTTATAATTTTTTTTACAATTTCACAATGGTGCTATAGTAGAACTGATTATATAATTTCCATCTGCTAGTTCCAGGATTTTATGATGCCCAGTTTGGGCACTTAAAAGTGCCAAAGATACAGATTGAAAGTAAAATAATTTTCATTCCAATAACTCCCTGTGATTATGCACTCTCAATATTGGTAATAATAAAATATATAAGGAATTATATTCTCTTTAATGACAACTAGGTCAGAGAAAACTTGGAAAATTATTATTAGCAGAGCTGGAGCAATAGCACAATGGGTAGGGCATTTGCCTTGCACACAAATAGAACCCAGGCCAACCTGGGTTCTATTCCCAACATGCCATAGAGTCCACTGAGCACCACCAGGAGTAATTTCTGAGTTATAGCCAGGAGTAACCCGTGTGCATCACTGGATGTGACCCAGAAAGCAAAAAAAAAAAAAAAAGAAAACTATTATTAGCATGTTAACTATTATTTGATAAACCTCAAGATACTTCTCTAAATTAGCAAAATATTCCAAACTATTATGGTTACTCTCTTCAAAAGTTTCATAATTTTCTTTTTTTTTAAATTTAATATTTTATTTTTAATTAGTGAGTCAAGGTGAGGGTACAGTTACAGATTTATACATTTTTGTGCTCATGTTTCTCCCTTACAAAATTTGATAACCCATCCCTTCACCAGTGCCCATTCTCTACCAAAAGTAAACCCAACATCCCTCTCCCCCCTCCCCAGTCCCGTCTCCCCCAACCACACACTGCCACTATGGCAGGGTATTCCCTTTTGTTCTCTCTTTCTGATTAGGTGTTGTGGTTTGCAATAAAGGTGTTGAGTGGCCATTGTGTTCAGTCTCTAGTCTATATTGGGCCCGCATCATCTTTCCCCCACATGACCTCCAATCACATTTTACTTGGTGTTCCCTTCTCTGAGTTGCCCAAAATGAGAGACCAGCCTCCAAGCCATGGAGACAATCTCCTGGTACTTATTTCTACTATTCTTGGGTGTTAGTCTTATAGTCTGTTATTCTATAGTCCACAGATGAGTGCAATCTTCCTATGTCTGTCTCTCTCTTTCTGGCTCATTTCACTTAGCATAATACTTTCCATGCTGATCCACTTATATGCAAACTTCATGACCTCATTCTTTCTAACAGCTGCATAGTATTCCATTGTATAGATGTACCAGAGTTTCTTCAACCAGTCATCTGTTCTAGGGCACTCGGGTTTTTTCCAGATTCTGGCTATTGTAAACAGTGCTGCGATGAACATATAAGTGCAGATGTCATTTCGACTATATTTTTTGGCTTTTCTGGGATATATTCCCAGCAGTGGTATTGCTGGGTCAAATGGGAGCTCAACCTCTAGTTTATATGGAACAATAAACGCCCACGGATAGCTAAAACAATTCTTGGGAAAAAGATGATGGGAGGCATCACCCTCCCCAACCTTAAACTCTACTACAAAGCGGTAACAATTAAAACAGCATGGTACTGGAACAAAGGCAGAGCTGTAGACCAATGGAACAGGGTGGAATATCCCTACACACAACCCCAAATGTATGATCATCTAATCTTTGATAAGGGAGCAAGAGATGTGAAGTGGAGCAAGGAAAGCCTCTTTAACAAATGGTGCTGGCACAACTGGACAACCACATGCAAAAAAATGGGCTTAGAACTCGATCTGACACCATGCACAAAAGTCAGATCAAAATGGATTAAAGACCTCAACATCAGACCACAAACCATAAGGTACATTGAAGACAAGGTAGGCAAAACCCTCCACGATATTGAAGATAAAGGTATCTTCAAAGATGACATGGAACTAAGCAATCTAATAAAAACAGAGATCAACAAATGGGACTACATTAAACTAAAAAGCTTCTGCACCGCAAAAGATACAGCAACCAGAATACAAAGACTATCTACAGAATGGGAAAGGATATTCACCCAATACCCATCAGATAAGGGGTTGATATCAATGGTATATAAAGCACTAGTTGAACTCTACAAGAAGAAAACATCCAACCCCATCAAAAAATGGGGCGAAGAAATGAACAGAAACTTTACCAAGGAAGAGATACGAATGGCCAAAAGGCACATGAAAAAGTGCTCTACATCACTAATCATCAGAGAGATGCAGATCAAAACAACCATGAGATACCACCTCACACCACAGAGACTAGCACACATCCAAAAGAACAAAAGCAACCGCTGTTGGAGAGGATGTGGGGAGAAAGGGACCCTTCTACACTGCTGGTGGGAATGTCGGCTAGTTCAGCCCTTTTGGAAAACAGTATGGACGATTCTCAAGTTTCATAATTTTCATGTAGATGCTAAATGAAAAAAAATAACCTTGAAATTTAAGGCAAATTGTAACCATCTACTCAAACATCATATTTTTGTGCAAATGTATACCAATAATATTCAGCAATGGTGGCGGAGTGGTCAAGTCTGCATATGGGGATTTCAAGACTATCGCTTTGGCTTGAGAGAACCTGCAGGCGGACTCGGTGGCTGTCCAGTGGCTCGTGTGCACGGGACACGCTTGGAAGAGGCCCTGGCCCACGCCAGCATGGCACTCTCTGCAGCAGAGCAATCAGGCGAGGCTGGAGCACGCCTGGGCTGGGCCCAAAATAACAAAAATCAGCAATGAAGACTGATGACTCACGACAAAATATGCTGGCTTGGTTTTGCTAATTAGCTCCAGGAGTCATGTGAAGGTTAAAGTAACACTTAGAATTTAGTAGGAGAGGGGCTGGAGCGATTGCACAGCGGCGGATAGGGCGTTTGCCTTGCACATGGCCAACCCGGGTTCGGTTCCCAGTACCCCCAAATGTTCCCCCGAGATCTGCCAGGAGTGATTCCTGAATGCAGAGCCAGGAATAACCCCTGTGCATCTCTGGATGTGACCCAAAAAGCAAAAAATAAATGAAAGAAAGAAAGAAAGAAGTGAAAGAAGTTATTAGGATCAATGAATCCTTTGCCATATATACTAGAACAATGGAAATTGGTTTAGGTCCAGTAGGAATTTAGTCAAGCCACGTCAGAAAGAAGGGCTAGGGGGTGTCCTCATGACATGGTAGTTTCTGTTTTTGTTTTGTTTTGTTTTGTTTTTAGAATATAGATAGCACAGCGGTTGGGCATTCGCCTTTCACAAGGCCGACCCAAGTTCGATTCCTCCGCCCCTCACAGAGAGCCCGGCAAGCTACCGAGGGTATCGAGCCCGTGCAGCAGAGCCTGGCAAGCTACAGTAACAATAAGTCTCTCAGTGAGAGATGTTACTGGTGCTCGAACACATCGATGAGCAACGGGACGACAGTGACAGTGACAGTCAATGCAATGACATGGGAATAACGGTCTCGGGCTGAAGAGACAGCACGGCAATGGGCACTGGCCTTGCATGCAGCTGGCCCCCGCACACCCCCGGGCCCCTCTGCTCTCCCAGCAGTGACCCCTGAGCGAAGACCCAGGAGTGGGCCTTGCGCAGCACCAGGTGTGACCCCCAAACCAAGAATGGGAAAATAAAAGTGACCTTTTAAGGGCTGTCATGGCCACATAATGCCCAGTGTCTCTTTTCTATAAAAACATGCCATGAAATTGTCACAACACTTCGCTGAAAGCAGGGGCACTTTTGAAGGGCTCTAACCCTTGAATTGAATGGTTTTAATTAGACCGAGAGTCTTCTTTTAGTTTTCAGTTTTGATAAGAAAAGGCTTGACATAAAAAGCAGTTCTTCAACTTTCAAAGAAAAGGAAAAAATTCTAACAGACCAAATACAAATCAAGATAAACAGAAACCATTTTTTAATGAAGAGGAGCATGGCTGGAGCTCAAATATAGGTATAATTTCTATGTGAATAAAGTATTCAGCTCTAAACATAAGTGTATCATATCTATTAAATATATTCATATATCACTATGTTTAAAATTCATATTTCAATGGTTCCAAATATTTGAATGAATGGTGTTATATTGTTGTAGTTATTTTGGCATAAACTGAAATTTCCATTGATTCAAAAACTGCAAATAATTTTAAATGCTTAAGATCAATATTATTCTTTGAAGATTCACAGTAGCATATAAATGAGTCTATAATACTAATATAAATAAGGTCTAACTTTGTTCTGTGGCATTAAGAATTTGTAGCATTAAGATAAAAACAGAATTTAATCAAAAATACTAGAGAATATTCAATAAGTAAAGGAGAGAGCCTTGATAGATATCACTGTATCAGTCCTCCTCTTATATGTAGAAATGGTAACACAGCAAACCAAAAATAAGCTACCAAGCAGCTGATAACCCACAGAATTCCGTGCTTCATTTGGGCGGTGGGTGGGCTAGAGAAGGGCTGTTCAGGATGCCCTTCCATCTTAACCTTCAAGCCCATCATTCTGTTTATTTGTTTTGTTTTGTTTTGTTTTGTTTTTGCTTTTTGGGTCACACCCAGCGATGCTCAGGGGTTACTCCTGGCTCTCCACTCAGGAATTACCCCTGGCAGTGCTCAGGGGACCATATGGGATGCTGGGAATCGAACCCGGGTCGGCCGCGTGCAAGGCAAACGCCCTACCCGCTGTACTATCTCTCCAGCCCTGTCATTCTGTCTATCGCCTCCTCTACCGACCCCTGAGCAGTGCATCTCCCCATAACCCAGAAGCAGATGTTCACCAGAAAGGGAAATTTGGCTCGAGAAGCCTCCCTTAGCGTGTCCGAGATAAGAGCAGTCACTGCCTCTCCCCCGTCTCTCCCCCATTGCAACAGCGAGCGTCACACGGCTGGAGACCTGACCCTTGTGAGCCAGGCAAGGCTTAAGCCTGCAAGCACGTTCTACCCACCACACTCCAATCTTTCCCTGCGTCTGCATCTTCAAAATCTCGCTGGCTTTTAGTAAGAGAACCTGGACAGACACGCTCACCTGTGCTCCCTCACTTCCGGTCAGTCATGAGTGCGGTAAGCGCAGCCTACGTCTCACTATGCATCCTGATAATTTCAACTTGAGCAGAGAAAGTATAAATCCTGTGCACTGTAGATTGTAAAATTACAGTAGAGTTAGATGTAGAACTATAACTTAGCCTTCTTAAAACACTGCTGTTAGAAAAGTAGCACTGTAGCACTGCTGTCCTGATGTTTATCAGTTTGCTCGAGCGGGTACCAGTAACGTCTCCATTGTGAGACTTGGCGTTACTGTTTTGGGCATATGGAATACACCACTGGGAGCTTGCCAGGCTCTGCCCTGCGGGCGGGATACTCTCGGTAGCTTGCCAGCTCTCTGAGAGGGAGGGAGTAAGTGAACCTGGGTTGGCCGTGTGCAAGGCAAATGCCCTAACTGCTGTGCTACGCATGCGGTCTACCTGGGTTTGATTCCTCCGTTAGAAAAGTAATTTTAAAAAATCAGTCCAATCTTTAGAATGATACATCAACAAAACATGTCACACACAGGCATATAATTTGCAATGAAAAAACTTAGCTAATGTGATATTTTCACGTTGAAAGAAAATTTGTGGGAATTAGAAGAAAATATGGAAGAAAATAAAAAATATAGAGGATCCTTATTAGAATGAACAACTTCAGGATGATTAATTATACCATGTAAATATAGACTTCCCACGTAAACTGCCCCTGATTTCATTAATGATCCATATGGAATCTCCTAGCACCCCTTCCCCCGCAAAAAAAAAGGACAAAAGAAACTTGTCCACAAAAGATTTCCAAACACAGATGTTGATATGACTAGATAATAGTTTTGGAAAAGTTTATCAACATACTTTAAATATGAACCTGGAAACATGACCACTACACATCATTCAAATAAAAACATTAGACCCCTGTCTCTTGGATTGAAGAGAAATAGTGGGAAAGAGCTTAATGACCCAGATTTCATCCCAGATACTTCAAATGCTCCCTGGGCCCCACCACAGGTGACCCCTCCGCACAGAGGCAGGAAGAGAGCCCTGAGTGAAGCAGAGGTGCCGGACACCAACTCACGTAACCCTCCGTTAAAACAACAACACGTCCCTAAATAACTACATATCAGTAGACCCCACGTGGCCTTGACGGAAATGACTGTCTGGGAGTAGGTACTGACCACTGTGTTTTTCAGATAGTCATTGGCACTTGCTATTGTTGTCATTCTGAATATTTTATTTACAATGCTAATAGAAATGTTTTCTCGTGGGTGTAATTCCAGTTCCACACCAGTCACCGGTGTCCTCTCCCCTCCCCAAAGAACCAGCCTTGCACCCCTCACCCCCACTCGGTCACGTGCACCAGCTCCCCGCGGTGCTGCCTCTGGCCTTGTTGCTGCCTCACTGTGTATCCGTCAGACCCACACTGGAGAGAAATCTGTCTGTCCAGACTCCTCCCGACTCACCTCACTCCCTCAGCATCGTGCACTTTGCTTCCAGCTACAAAGTGCAAAGTGCATAATTCTGTTTTTCTCAGAGCTGCGTAGTAAGAGGCTGAGAAAAAATGAAGAGGCCATACAGGGAATCATTGACCATTAATGCCTAGAGGAACAATTTCAGAATTACAGACATGTCACTACTTCGTTTTACTTACTTCATTTTTGGACACACTTGTATGTGCACGGGGCCCACTCCCAGTTCTACACCCAGGGATCAATCAGGAGACCATATGTGTTGCCAGGGATAGAACCCAGGTTAGCTGCGTGCAAGGCAAATGCCCCCCCCCCCCCACACACACACACTGTACCATCACTTTGGCCTCTCACTATTTCAAAGATTCAAAGATTTTAATTTGAAAAATACCTGTACAATGATCATAAAATAAAATTTAAAGTATGAAGCAAAAGAGTCCCAATCAAATCAGAGAAAGAGAATTTGTTTAAAATGCTATTAACTGTTCACTAGTGCTACAAAAAGCACTGACCACTCAAACATTCTTTAGATTTTATTTGCCTGCATTTTGCATCTAAGGAATCAAAACTAGAATATAAAAATCTTACCACGTGAGTAGCTTCTGAAAAAAAATGCCTTTATTGATGCAATCACTTGTAAAAATATGCAAGTGGTAAGACTTGGGTTCTGAGTTCTCCAGGGATTTGTAAACAAATTGCTATTTAGTTTCTAGAAATGAGTTACAGATACTTTGTCCCTTTCACATGCTCTAGAAACAATGAGTTGCCAATCACTAGGCCAGCATCAAAGGAGTATCTTTTATTGAAGCTGATACAAAGTAGATGCTTCCACTGAATTCTTTGGGGGTTTTTTTGGACCTGCTTGGGGTATACCTCCCAGAGGGTACCAGGTTTCTCTAAGCTTATTCTTTAGGAACCCTCCCTTTGGTGCTCAGAACCATGCATGCAGCCATCAACCCCTGGCCTCCAGCATGCAAGGACTGTGCCCAAGCCTTTAAGCTATCTTCCAGCCCAAGGTAAGTTTGTTTTTAATCCACGACTCCTCCAAACACCAGACTTCTGCCTCCCTGTCCTGACAAGCTGCAAGGTCCGTGCCTTTTTTATATTCAAGTCCGTGGGCCAGTTCAGCTTATTTTTCCTTTAGCAGTACTTGGAATGGGCCATTTATTTTTGGACACACTCGTATGTGCACAGGGCTTACTTTATAAACTATCTTCTTCTCAGGACTAGCCCTAACGAACTGAGATAAAGAATGAAACATATAAGCTTCTAGAACATGCAGCCGGCATGGGTGACGCAAAGGCAGTTGTAGCGACCATCTGAACGCAAACGTCCAGGAAAAGATCCATGTCATTGAACAAAGGAAAGGGTTATGCGAATGCTTGTTTCTTGTTCCCTGGCCTCTTAAACCTTTATGCTTCGAGACCGAATCCATCTCCCATAACACACAGCACACCCTGAGTTATCTGATCTGAAGGGAGTCACAGATAGGCCTGTGAGGGTCTCGGGTGACATGCTTGGGAAACAGGGCCACTTTTAATCGAGAGCTTTGGAGGAATCACTCCCACCGCACGCCACATGCTTCCTCATTGGGGCCATGCTGAAAACGCACTTGGCCGTTTCTGCTCTGAAGCGGCTTCTTTAAGTGCATTCCATGGAAGACTAGCTCTGGGGTGGGACGCGGACGGTGTTCCGGGGTGGGGGGCCGTGTTCTCGGGCAAATACATTTCCAAGATGCTAATGTCAACTTGGATCTCAGTAAATCAAGGAGCATTCCTGTCTTGAGTGGCTAACGGAAGAGGAAAAATAAACCCATCTGCCAGAGTGTGCCGTGACCCCACACACACTGAGAAATGGGATGTCAATCTTCCTCTGAGCATCCCACGGGGAGCCCCTCCCGCCAGCTCCTGGGGCGGCTGAAGGGTGAGAGGGAGAGAGGAGGAGAGAAGCCATGACAAGCCCAGTGCTCGCCAGGGTACCCACAATCCTGATTCCCTTCACTCACGTTCCCCTTTTCCTCTGGCTCTCGGGAGCCCTGGGTGTGGAAAACGGCTGCTCCTTCGCTTCCCCTGGCAGTGCTGTGTCGGCGAGCGAGGCCGCCCGCCGGCTGCTTCCCATGGTGCTCCTGCTCGGACTCTGTGAGAGCCCAGTGGGCTCACTGCCCTTCCTGTGTTCTGGACAGACATGGCAGAAGGGTACAACATGGTAGTGGAGCAGTAAACGTAACAGAAGACACCACTGAGGGCTCAGTTCTAAGGTGGGTGATTAGTCCGTTGACTTTTGCCCTTGAGATGTTTTCAAGAGATAGCACACTGAATTTAATCACATCTTAAAAAGTATTTTATTCTTTAAGTGTGATAAATTAAATCAAATAGTCACTTTTTCCTAAGTCTAATAGTAAATTAGATAATTCATATTATTTACAATAAAAGACAATGGAAACATCCCCTCCACTTAATTGCTTATTCATACTAATTTCAAGGATAGGGGAAAAATTTTAATTACAAATTAATTTTTCTTAATGCAAAATGTAAGTGAAGACTATTTTTTTATAGTAAAAGTTTAATAGAGCTCATCTCATTTGCATGCAATGTTAAGGTGACGTCAGTTTTTATATGGTAGAAGCAATGGTGCTTACAAGAAAAGTCAGAATTCCTACAATCTAAAGAAATAAAAATGCAGAAAAGGAGAGTAGATTCCTAGAGTGTTTGAATAACGTTTTGCCATGCCTCGGTGGTATCTGGAAGCTTAGTGCCGTGAGATTGTCCATTACTAAGATAGCTCTAACAAGGTTTGCTTTCTGCAACTTGCTGCTTCACAGAGGGACCCAGAGAGCATCAAGCTGAGAGAAGCTAGTCCGAGGGAAAGGGACCAGCTCAGAGCGATTGCTCTCGTGTGCAGGGTATAACGAAAGCCGGCATGGCAAAGGGCAAGTGACAAAACACTCTGCATCCCTTATCATCAAGGACATGCATGTCACAACAATGAGATACAGCCTCACGCCAGCGAAACTGTCACACAGAAGCAGGGCAGAAATGACCCGTGTGGGCATGGATACGGGGAAAGACCCTCCCTCGCTGCTCACGGTGATGTCGACTGACCTTTGAAGAATAAAACACTTTATTTTCCCAAACTATTCACAATAGCCAAAAACTGTAAACAGCCAAAGCGTCGAAGAATAGATGACTGGATAAAGAAACTGCGGTACATAAATACGATGGAATACTACTCAGCTATGAGAAAAGAAGAGAGCGTGCGATTCTCAGCTACATGGGTGCATCTGGAGAGGATCATGGCGAGTGAATGCAGCCAGAGGAGAGCGACAGGTAGAGACTGATCTCCCTCAGGTGTTGCCCATAAAGGGACAGTGAAGAAACAACAAACTCAAAGGAAACAGAAGCTGAGGACTGGCCTTCAGTGGGAAACATACGGAGCTGCAGGGGCAGGGTGGGGATCGGACAGGGAACAGGGAACCTGGGCGACGTGGAGGGAGCGGGCACTTCCGTGGAGCATGTGGTGTTGGAATATTTTTTTCCAACAAATCCTACCATTATCAATATTGTTAATCACAATATCAAAATGAAACTTTAAAATAAATATTCAATTATCAAATTAAAGAAATAAAAAATTTCAATTATCAAATTTAATAAATTTAAAAATAAAAATTTTTTTATGAATGTAACATTGCTTTGTAAGAGTTAAAATACAGATTTCTTTTTATCATAACACATCTACCAGTGTGCTCCTATCTCTCCTCCACAGGAAGTAGAAGCCTTTCCATAAAAGAGATAATTTATAGTTAAAGCCATCAAGTTTCTGAATTTGTATATCAGTTACATTCAATCTCTAAATAATCAGATATGGCCATCTCTTGATTATCTGCTTTAATAAAAGGAAGCAACAATACTGTTAATGCAAAACAAGATACAAGTCACTCATAATGTTCTTTAAATCAACTCACTACTCACTTTTAGGAATTTAATTTTTAAGATCATTTGTTCCACATGAAAATACTGAAGTTGGTTTCCATTTCACAAATGGTAAAGGTAGCATGCCTGGGTTGTAGTTGAACCAAGGAGGAAATTTCCAGGTGACTTTGGTTAGATGTAAATTGTTCATCAGTACTCTTTTTACTTATACAGATCATGTCACAAACGAAGGTTTTAAAGATAACAAAAATAGGTATGATTATTCTGACACAGATATTGTTTAGCTCTCATAGGAAACAATGACCACTGTCCCCTTCACTTACGGCCTGATGGAGGCACAGCTGTGCAGCTGCCCTACGACCCATCGGGTAACAGGGACACTCAGCCTCATGCCAGAAAGTCTGTTTTGGAACCTTAACTCCCCATCACAGCTTCAGAACGAGTCATCTGCGTGCAACCAAACAGTACGGGACACCACCAGAATCAAGAGATGCAAGGCAGGCATATGATTCATAGTTCGGCATAAAGGGGGAAGGGCAGTTGGAGGAGTAAGGATATTTACTGTCGGCTCAGGAGCCCAGTTTTAGCTTTTTTGTTGTTTCTGTTGTTAGTATTTTGGGGTCACAGCTCGTGGTGCCCAGGGATTCCTCCTGCACTGCACTCAGGGATCATTCTTGGGATGCTCTGGGGTTTCTATGGGGCACGAGGGGTCACACCTGGGCCTGCCACGTGCAAGGTGAGCATCCTCCTGACTGTACCCTCACCCCAGCCCCAGAAGCCTGGTTTGGAAAGAGCTTGCCCAGTCCACTAACAATGTACATCACCCTGATCCTCTACCATTCTGTTAAAGCAAGCAGGAAATGAGTTGATCTTGTTGTGAGACACCCATGAAGAGACAGGATACAACATCAAGGCAAATCTGTTTATTGATACCGTGAACTATGCACAGATCACAAGTTACAGGAATGGGGAATTTAAAACCATCCTATTTACGACTGCATGCACAAGATGAAACTATCTAGAGGTAAGCCTAACAAATGAAGTGAAAAGTCTATGCATTGGAAATGCTAAGCCACGATAAAAGGGAATAGCTGACAATAAAAAGAAATGAAAAGAAAGCCAGCGCTGGGAGAGTAACATTGAAATGCTCACTGGAAACCACAAAATCTCAAGCAATTTAAAACTAATAGAATAGTCATCTTACCTAAAGCAATCTACTGATATAAATCAATCCCTGTTAAAATACCAGTATAATTATCAAGGTAATAGAAAAAATAATTCTAAAATTTGTATGCGATCAAAATGATTCACAAATGTGAAATCAATTATCAGAGAAAAAAATAAAAGTTGAGTCAACCAGTCTTCCTATTTCAAACTATGTCAGGACTCAACCTAATTTCAAACTGTGCCAGAACTCAATAGGAGGGTACTGAAATCACAGGACATCTACAGACCAATGTAACAGAATATAGAATCAGAAATGAACACAGACATATGAACATCTAACCTGTGGCAACAGAGCCAAGTCCATATAATGGAGAGTGGAAAGTCTCTTAAATAGTGCTAGAAATATTGGACAGACATTTTAAAATGAGGAAACTTAACCTCTCTTTAGCACTAGACAAAAAATTAACTGAAAGTGGATTTAAAACTGGATTACATTCAGACCATAAAATACAGATGAAAACCTAAGTGATACATTGCAGGTCCTCAAAACCGGTTATGTTTTGACAGACTGACCTGTACTGGCAAGAAAAACAAAAGCAACTGCAAACAAATGGACCTCCACCAAATCCAAACTTCTTATACAGCAAAAGAAATACCAAAGAACAATAGAAAAAGACAACACGGCAATTGGAAAATAATATTTGCACATCATAGATCTTACAAGGGATTGGCATTCAAAATAGACAAAGAATTCACACAACCACAGGAAGAACAAAACAAGCAGCTCACCAAAAATTGGGCAAAAGTTTTCAATATATATGTGCAAAGGAAACATTCAGATAGTCTATAGGCACATGAAAAAATGCTCAGCATCACATGCCATAAGGGAAATTAAAATCAAAGGAGACTTATGGAAAACAATGTGGAGACTTCTCAAAGCTTAAAGATAAAACTATCATATTATCCAGCAATTTCATGACTTGGCATCTATCCAGAGAACAGAAAAATACTCATTTGAAAAGATATAGAAAAGCTATGTTTACTGAAGCAGAGGACAAGATCTGGAAATGACCCAAGTACCAGTAATAGAGGAGTCATTAAAAAATGTTACAGATAAACAACGGAATAGTTCTCAGATATACAAAAGGTGCATTCTGGAGCAACATGAGTGAAATTAAAGGCTGTCATGTTAAGTAAAATAAATCAAAAGAATGATGTCACACATACACACTGTATATAAAAAAGCAAGGATATAAAGCATATACAATAAAAACAAGCCCTTAAATTCTGGTAAGACTCCCAAGCTGGCACAAGATGATGGAGGAGAATGCGGATGGAGAGCGGAAAAAAAGCAAACAAAAGTCCCTGGGACAGTGGTGGGGGAATATTGGCACTTAGTTGGCTGCTGTGTTGTGTAACACTGAAACTGAAAACATAAATCATTACTCTCCTGTGAAACTATGGTCAAATCGACACAGAGAAAGCATTTGACATGATCCTATATTTCCATCCACTCTTTTTAAAAAAGCTTCTTAAAGGGATTTTTAAATTCTTCTTAAAGGAGATGTTGAAGACTAGAAAGTTGATAACGAGATGTTGAAGACAAGGAGGAGAACTGAGACTTCGGAGATTTGGGACTTTGAGGACAAGAATATGGGGACTATGAGAGGACTCCCTCTCAGAGAGCCCGGCAAGCTACCAAGAGTGTCCCGCCCACACGGCAGAGCCTGGCAAGATACCTGTGGCGAACTCGATATGCCCAATACAGTAACAATGATGGTCCTCATTCCCCTGATCCTGAAAGAGCCCCCAATACACCATCAGGCGACACACTAGCACATGACAAGGACGAATGGCATCTGCTCAAGCAAATCAATGAATAAAAGGATGGTAGTAATACAGTGAAAGGGAATTAAGGAATTTTTCTCAACAAAGTTAAGTCATTTACCACAAGCATGCAGCGGACATCATAGTTAATGTTGAAAAACAAGCCTTCCCCTACAATCGCCCATTCTCACCAATGCTATGCAACGTGTATTAGAAGAACTTTGCTACAGCAGCGAGGCAAGAAACAGAGAGTGAGGGTATCCAGATGGAAAACGAAGCAAAACTCTCGCTGTCTGCAGATGACGTGATAGTTACCTTTCATGATCCAAGCAACTGGCCATTTTTTCCCCGCCTGGAGATCTTTGAGAATGTAACAAATAATTCTTTCTTCAGGACATCACTTAAAATTAGTTATGGACAATATTTACTGTTCAATATTTCAACTTTATTTTTCACTTAGACATTTTGGAGGCGAGACTTCCACGTGGCCTTGGGTCTATCCCGCCAGGTCTGGGACAATCTGGCTGCGGTTCAACGCAACAACCCGAAATTCAGCAAGGCCAGCAGTCCTTTGTTTGGGTTTTGCCCACGGGACTCTGAGAGCCAAGAGTCCAGAGCTTCTTGCTGCCAGGGTGGCTTCACCGGGCAGCCCTAATGCTTGATCCATGCCACAGAATGAATTTTTGAGTTTCACCTTGAGCACTATGGATATTGTTTGTCTTACCATGGGGATAAGAGAAAGAAGGAAGGTTGAGAGGCTCATGAAAATTCAAAGAAAGCAAAAATGATGGTCAGCTTGAAGGGTAACGGTCTTCTAAACAGCTCTATGCTGAGAAAATACAAACGAAACAGACTATTCAGATGATGAAAAGAGTAACCCCAAAGACCTCACAGGACCTTACCTGAGCATCTTCTGGACAGAGAGGGACAAGTCCATGCTAACGTACTTCCCAATACGATTAAACAAAAGCAAAGAGAAAGTGGGAAAAAGGGAAGTTCTGTTCAAAATTCGTGCCCAGGGAGAAACAGTAGTATTAAAAGCCATTCAAGCAGGAAAGAGGAAGTAGAAAACACAGACCAGGACGGTTACTAACGTGTGCTTTGCTGGAGACAGTTTACACAAAAACACCTAAATACGAAAGATCCATTGGGCTAGTGGTTCATGTTTCAAGAAAGTCCATGTAACACACCCTGAACTGAGAGACACTTTTTGCCTGCCGATACCTGTGTAAAGAATTCGTCATCTCCTCTCTACGACGTTGGGTGCGGTCACCAAGGCTGCTGTCGAGGAGATGACCCTGAGAGAACCGCGCCTTGTCACACCGGAAGGCGAGAGTGTGGGGAATATTCCCAGGGAATCCGCCATCCTGCAAATGAGGCTGCGTAAATGTAGTCCTACGGTTTGACAGCAAAGTTAATTCCTTGAACTTACGGAAAACTATGTACCAGTCAGAAAAGCCTCTCTTGATGACCAGAAAGCCTAAAGCATCTGCCCACAAATACAAATGCATACTGTGTTGCACAAGACACTGAAGTGGTCTGATTTAGAAACAAATGTGGCACTGTTGATTCCCCAGCCACCTTGGGGTGTCTGGGGACCCTCAGGGGTGCCACAGGTGAGGCCCATAGGATATGTGGTACTGGGGCTCAAGCCCGAGGGGGCCACATGAAACACGTACGCACAATGCCTTGCTATCTTGCTGGGCCCAGCTTCCACATTTCTGCAGACAACACAGAAACAATGTTTCTGAATATGACTGCTCTGTCCTGTAGCAATGTTTACTTGGACTATATACTTGTCAGCTCTTTCAATCTTGTCATTTACTGCATCTCTGCGAGACCTTTGGGGGGGATCTGGGCTGGTGGTTCTCAAGAGTCACTCCTGGTTCGGCACTCAACAATCACTCTTGGCAGTGCTTGGGGTTCCACGGGGGGTGATGGAATCATATTCGTGCAGGTGGCATGCAAGGCACATGCCTTCCCACTGCACTGTGTCTCACCCACCCCTGTAAAACTACTGAATGTACGCTAAGACTTGACTTGTCACTTCCTATATGTCGCAAATATTCCACTTTCTACAAAATTAAAATAAGGCACAGTTGACAGTTTTTCATTAAGTCACAAGTCTTTTACTTCGTAGATACAATTATATTAAGCCCTTAAGGCCCATCACCACTTTTCACATACATAATTAATTTCTTAGTTTGTTTGTCACGGAGTTCCTGTAGGTGGCTTTTTGCAGTTTACCCGTGTGCTGATGTTACATGGAGACTGGGAGGAGCACCCCTCTCCGTGTACGGTGGGGACAGACCAACGAGAAACAGAGCCGGGGCCGATGGCGTTTCTCTGTTCCAACTGGAAGACAGGCACTCCGTATACGGGGACTGCTGCCCTCAACCTCATCCCAGAGTGGGGTCCTGGGGTGCTGGGGGGGCTTCAGCAAACCCACTGCTCAATGCTAAGACCTGCTTTCCTGACAATACGGAGTGGAAACCTCTGCCTTCCAGTCTGCGGAGAGGGATGCAGGTGATTAGCTCTCTGCAAATGCAAGGCTGAAATTTCACTTTTAAAATTGCCAAAGTGTTACACTGAAATGCTCAATTATATTTAGCAACGTAGAGATAAGTATATAAATAGGCACCCGTGGTAGATGTATTCCACCAGAAGTTCCAGGAAGGTTTAATAATGCTGGAGGTAACTGAGCTGACGGCTGTGGAGGCAGCCAGAGTGCGTCACTCAGGAAGGAAGGGAAGAAGAGCGAATCCAATTTAAAAAGTGACAACGCTGTTGTCACTTCACTCAACTCACTCTCAATATTGGTTTCCTTTAGCTTTTCTACTTTTGCAATTTAGAGAGTTCAGAAGAAATCACGTATCAAATATAGAACAAATGTATCGGGTACCTTGCATCAACATTATAAAGCTTTATTTTTCCCTTCTTGTGTTTTCACCCTTACATTTCTCAGTTTAATTCCATCTGCCATCTGCTTCCTCTGTAGGTGGATTACATGAAGGAAACTCTCTCTCTTTAGTGAATGAATAATTTTAAAAGGAGGAAGGTGTAGTTAGTTGAGGTTTCTGTTCTACTTCATCCAGAATTTGAGTTTTTCTCCTCCCCTGCAATGGTAACATTCAGAACGAAGGATATGTGGGTTTTCTACTAGTCCTCGGTGCTAGAGTCAGAATATCTGGAATGCAAATTCAGTAAGATTGCATCCTCGGTAATATTGTTTTACACCCTCTGATCAAGTAATCATTGATTGGACAGTGTCTCTACAGAATGAAGGGATGCACTTCAGAGAAGACAATGCCAGAACTTGACAATTTTGTTACCATGTTTAGTCAATAGTCATTATAAAGCAAAAACTAGAAAACAAGCAATAAATGAGCTTTCTGAGCAATATGGGTGAGAGGAATCAAAACTGGTAGTCATCAATCAGATATTCTTGGAGAGGGAGGAAGTAATGATCGATAACTGGATACTTGTTCACTTCTGCCATGTCAGAAACAGCAACACAGGGATGTGACCCAATGTCACTGTGAAGAGAGTTGACAAAAGTCATTTTTCAAGATGGGCTGCACTGTCTCCTACTGAGAAAGTTGAGATGCACTGAAATGACATTAAGCAGCAAACACGCTTTCCCTGTCAGATATCTGCGCTTAGCTCCCTAAGCGGAGAGCAATCACTTTCTGCAAAACCTGATCTTAGGGGGCCCGAGGGACGGCCCACTGGGGAGGGCGCCTGCCCTGAGCTTCTCCAACATGGGCTTGGCCCCAGGACACAGACAGTCCCCAGAGACGCCCACTTCCAGGAGGGACCCTGGGCACAGAGTCCCGAGTAAGTGCTCAGCCAGGCCAGCTATGGTCCCCACTCCAATAAGGAATTATTATTTACCACGTGGCCCCTTAGAGGAAGTGGCCATGTGGGGTGCCAATTTTCTCCGAATAAATAATAACTATGCTTGCATTTCCATCTCCTATTTGATAATATTTTCTTTTTGTCTTACAACTTGATTTTAGTTTTCACTCCATACCTGGTACATTCCTCTTACTTGCTGCTCTGACCTACTGTCCAGTGAATTGTATATTGCAGCTTACAGACTTATTGTTTAGGAACAAGTAAGTTCTGAATGAGGACCAATCACTTTTTAATTTAATTTTATTTATTTATTTATTTTGCTTTTTGGGTCACACCCGGTGATGCACAGGGGTTACTCCTGGCTCTGCACTCAGGAATTACTCCTGGCGGTGCTCAGGGAACCATGTGGGATGCTGGGAATCAAACCCGGGTGGACCTCGTGCAAGGCAAACACCCTACCTGCTGTGCTATTGCTCCATCCCTGAGGACCAATTATTCTTAAGCACTCACTTCAGAAGAAATGTATCCTTACTTAGAAAACTCCACAAATTTCAGAAAGCCTGTTTTTATAAAACTCAACCCATCCTTTGCAGAGACCTGTCACTTTATTTAGCCTCATATCACTGGACAGGTTGTAAAATTTTCTATTATAAATTGTTTTTCCTGTAAATTCGGCCTCTCCCACACGGGGGAGTGTTCAAGGTTGATAAAATGAGGATTTGGAGTGGCCAGTAAATATTATTATTACTTTTCTTTGTATTTAATTAAAATTTAATTCAGAGACTTATCTATGAATCTCGCAGGACAGTAGGCAGGGGGCTTTCCAAGGACGACTCTCTAGCTGTACAAGCTCCAAACTAGTTACCTGGTGCCAGAACGACATGGAGCAGGGAAGGCACCTGCCTTGTGAGCAACGAACCCAGGTTCAATCCCTGGTACCACAGATGGTCCTCAGAACCCCGACAGCTCGAGTGGTCCCTGAGTGCAAGGCCAGGAGCAGGCCCTGAGAACTCCTGGGTGTGGTTCCAAAACAAAACCCCCAACATGCTAAATACTAATTATTGTATATGGTGACTTACGCTCATACATGCCTGAATCTTATCTAATGCTGTAATTGTGTTGCTTCGATAATATTTTTAAAGATATAAGTAAGCCTGGACTGAAATTCTGGAGAGGACATACTTCCGTAGGATGCGCTAGACTCTAGTCCCATATCTAACCCTTGAAAATCTCACCACTGATGGGACACACAACCCTTTGCTCCCATCTCTATGATGGGCGTTCATTAACAATAGAACCCTCAGGCCTGAGAGATAGTGAACCGGACAGGGCACTTGCCTTGCCTTCAGGTGACCTGGATTCAATCCCTGGCACCCTGGAGTCCACCAGGAGAGATCCCTGAGGCTGAGCCAGAAGTAAGGCCTGAGCATCACAGAGCGTGGTCCAAGCACACCCCCAGATACAGATAAAATGTTTAATATATATATATGTGTGTGTGTGTGTGTGTGTGTGTGTGTGTGTGTGTGTGTGTGTGTGTGTGCATACATGTGTACGTATACCACACACATCATCTTGGGATTGTTGTGAAGATCAAATTAAACTCTGCATTTGACTGTATGTTTTTATAATTTATGTACATGAAAAAGTTCTAGGGTTGTTCCACAAATGAAGACCCTAGGGAGAGCCTCGCAGGGGTGACCCCACACCCACCTTCCTGGCCTGGCCTCACCAGATGCAGTGGCTTCATTGAAGCTTCAACCCTGTGCTGACATGCTGCAAGTGTTCCTGAGGCTCAGGGGCGGGAGGGCGTGTCGAGCAAGGAAACTGTCTGTGTGATTTCATGTGATAAATTCAATTTTATTAACCTTGCCAAGAGGATCCGAAGGAAGATATGAAGGTAAATACATGCTTGGTAAACACATGTTTACACAGAAAACCTGCTAACAGCAGATAAAAACTCTTTTGAGATAACAACTTTTATCATATGATAATTGATATTATTTTAATAGAGAAGAAGGTGACTTAAATATAGATGTTTTGTACTTGATCTGGTCTAGGAGATTCTTTCTGGTAACAGACTGAAGACCCCTTTACCAGGCCCACATCTCAATGGTGAGCCCCTGCCCTAGGCCGGGTGAAGTACTTCTCTGGAGCACTCTATTCATGTAGTTCTAGACAACCGCAATGAAGAAGGAAGTGGCCCTATCTTCACGGCTGAGACTAGTCTTTCTGAACCCACCCCCAAATGTCTGCATATTTACTGAGTTTCAATATATTTCCCAAAGCTCCGCTAATCTGAGGCTACCAGTGACCAAGACAATAACCTTTGTTTCAGAACCCTGATACTCCCAAAGATTGATATAATAAAGAGAAATATGTCTGTTATTCTATCATGTATGTATGTGTGCCTACAATTGTGGTTGGCACATCATATTAAAACAAAAACCTGTAGCACTTAAGTGTAATGCTTTTACCTAATACTGATGGTAATATAAAATTTATACTTATTATGACAGATGAAAATGTATAATGCAAGTCGTTAACTGAATATCATTGACTGACAGGGTGTTTGAAGCACTTAGAATCATCCTTAAGCCGCAATGTGAAAGTCTTGCTACTTTAATCCTGTCAGTGGCAATCTAATCAAATGGCAGACCTAAATAAACTGATCTACAGAGACTTGATTCAAAATGGCAGGCATTGCTGATTTAAATGAGGCTTGAAATCCACCATAGCAATTTGTAACTTTCCTACTGATAGCTGAGTAAAGTGATGTTCTTTCTAAAAAAAAAATGAAACACTGACAGCAACACATAATAAAAGTAGGCTGAAAAGATTACTGGAAAAATCCCCACCAGGTTAATCCCATCATCTTTAAATGACTCAAGGAATAAAATGGATATAAATCATCAAGCAATAATGATGCAGCAATGTCTCTAGAGAAATGATAAGTGCTTGATATCATAAATATACATCAAGGAAATATATGCAGGTCTTTAGACAGGTCTAAAGTTCAATGATAGGTTTTGTTCTATTTAGAAAGTGTATTATCATTCTTCTTTTACTTTTGTTCCTTGGAATTAAGATGGATGACAGTAGTACAATAGTTATACAAGTTTCTAATCATAGTATTCAGTAATGACATATTTCAAATGTAATGATATATTTCATTCAAATATATTCATTCAAAAGTAATATATACATTCAAAAGTAATTATATATTTCAAAAAATATTTTAACAAGCCTTTATCAAATATTTTTAATATTTAAATTAAAAATATTCTTAAAAATATTTTAAATTTTTAAAAATATTTTTAAATGTTTTAAAAATATTTTTTAAATCTTTTTAAATTTAAAAATTAAAAAAATTAAATTATCATATGCTGAGATAAATGTAAATAATTATCCTAAGATTTTAAGATCTTTTTACCCATTTTATGCTGAATTCTGAAAGTTAAATATAAACGTGACAATGAGGGTTCTAAAAACAGTATTCTAGTTCATAAATGAGAAAAAAACAGAATGGGAGAAGAAAAATAACCTTAAATTTGAAAATAAACATTTTCAGCAAATGTTGTGATCACTCACATGTGGCATGTGACCTAAAACAAAGGAAAAGGTCTAAGGTGCATTCTTTTTAAACTGTGGTTCTAAAACTCTGTGTTTAAGTAGGGTAGACAAGGCTCCCTCTGTTTTTAACATCTAAATCTCTGAGGAGGAGTACTCCATTAACAGAAAATGAGTATGTCCTATTACATTCTTTAAATCCCGCAAACTTTGGCAAAGAACTTTGCAACAGCAAAAGAGGAACACTCCGCATACGTCATTTTCCCTAAAGAGCAGCACGAGATTTCCAATCCTCTGCCTGCACACATGAAATATTAAGAGCCAATTTTCAGCTGCACCTCTGTCACTTCCATTATCATTCTACACGTCCGGGGTGATAATGGACTCAGTGAATTGCAGCCTTCCTCCCTCCCGGCCCACCGGGGGCTTCACCAGGGGACGGGTCCCCACAAAGCGCGGCCCAGACCTATGTTAATGGGCCCTGGGCGGCGGGCAGCAGACACCCCAGGCCAGATAATTTAATGTGTCACCCAGAGCAGAGGCAGAAGGAGGGAAAACAGTTTCCTTTGGAATCCAGTCAACACCCGCCTCCTCTCCTCCACAGGTCAGGTGTGCGGGA
The DNA here is from genome assembly GCF_027595985.1 of Sorex araneus. Lineage (NCBI taxonomy): Eukaryota > Metazoa > Chordata > Mammalia > Eulipotyphla > Soricidae > Sorex > Sorex araneus. The sequence goes on from NC_073306.1 coordinate 215,445,842, forward strand.
GAATCCCACAGGACCCGGGAGAGAGAAGGTGAAGGCCCAGTCCCCCAGGCTGGGGAGGACCGCCTGGCCGGACAGCAGGGACACCCCTGGACTCCGCGCAGAGAGGACTGGGGGAAAGGACCAGGCCTCACACAGACTCTCCCCAGGCGGTCACAAAAACACACCATCACGGTCACGAAATGATTTCCAAGTATGAAATGGGAGATAGAGAAAGGAAAGGGAAACTAGCTGCTCTTCCCACCGGTAAAAGGCATCTACAGCTCCCTGTCTTGTCAGAAGCCGGATCACACTTCCCATTACTGCACACAAAATAAAAATAATAATTTAGGAAAAGTCAATAGGAGGAACGGATTAGACCCTACTTCTCTCCCGGCCCCAGGCCTATCTGAATGGTCGACTCCTGCCCTCTGCTCCCCCACCCCAGCCTGACTGGACATCGACTCTCCCTTCCCTGCCCCTACTCCGAACGGCTGACTACTGCTCTATGCGCCCCTACCCCACTCTGATCGGACAGCAACTTCCCTCCCCTCCCTGGCCCCACTCTGCACTGTCGGCCCCTTCTCTGTTTCCCTACGCCCACGCTGGCTGGTGGCTACTCCCCCCCTTCCCGTAAGTGCCCTCTGGCTGGCTGAGCCCGGCCAGCCCTGTAGGGTGTTTACTGGGCACACATCTGACAGAGCCCACATGCTCTGGGCTAGGGGTGAGGTGGTGTTGACAGGCAAGGATTGTTCCAGAAAAAATGTCTAAAGAAATAAGGACAGAAATAAAAATCTGAATAGCATGCTGGAACCCCGTACATATTAGACAATAATACATCACCTAAGTACTGGATTAGACAAAGGTTGATTTTATGTAGATATCGGGTCCATTTCTGTATTCCTCAAAGTAATTATGGGAAAGATATCTCTCAAGAAAAAATTTCTTCAATGATGGAGAAGAAAGATGTGAGGAAGAAATACAGAATAATAATTTCTCTATTAATTTACAGGCCAAATATTATCACAGAGCTCCACCCCTTCTACCCTCTACTTCCTTGCCTTTTAGCAGAGAGAAAAAAAATGGTGCATAAAGGCAGTGTATTAAGCACAGCAGTGAATGAAAACATTCCCGAAGACTCCAGTACTGAAGGGAAGCCAGGAAAGATGCTGAGTGCTGCAAGGTACAACTCGGTGACCAGGAGGAAGCGGAGCTGAATCTGGTGACCTCAGACCACCTTTCTGAATTTCAGGACTTACTCTTCAGTCTCCACTTATTCTTCCATTCCTTTCATTTACCCCTGCATCTGTGCTCAGGGATCACTCCTGGAAGTGCTAGAGAGACACGTGCTTGTGGGAATCAATCCCACACCAGACATACAAAAGGAAGTGCCCTGCCCACTGCACTCTCTCTGCTTCCCGCTTTCCCTCTTACTCTTAAAACAAGACCATTTCCACACCTATCTGAAGTACTAGAAA